>NC_080170.1:24324462-24639332 GCF_950295315.1 Erinaceus europaeus
AAATTAAGAAAAAACAAGTGGATTGGGGAGATAGCCTAATGGAAATGCACACAGACTTTTATGCCTGAGGCTCTGAGGTTCCAAGTTCAGTCCTCCATCATCAAAAATTAGAGCAGAGCATTGCTATGGGTGGGGGTTGGGGAGAGAGAGAAGGTACCTTTTCTTATTTTATGTTATATATTTACACAGTTTTTTTAAAAAATATTCATTGGGCCGGGCGGTAGCACAGCGGTTAAGCGCACATGACGCAAAGCGCAGTTACCAGCGTTAAGGATAGATTCGAGCATGGTTCCCCACCTGTAGGGGAGGTCGCTTCACAGGTGGTGAACCAGGTCTGTAGGTGTCTATCTTTCTCTCTCCCTCTCTGTCTTCCCCTCCTCTCTCCATTTCTCTCTGTCCTATCCAGCAAGGACAGCAGTAACAACAACAATAGTAACCACAACAACGATAAACAACAAGGGTAACAAAAGGGAAAAAATAGCTTCCAAGAGCAGTGGATTCGTAGTGCAGGCACTGAGCCCCAGCAATAATCCTGGAGGCCATATATATATTCCATTTTCTTGCCTTTTTTTAAATTGCTGTAGTTATTATTGTTCTTGTTGTTGATGATGTCGTTGTTGGATAGAACAGAGAGAAATCGAGAGGGGAGGGGAAGACAGAGAGGGGGAGAGAGAGACACTTGCAGACCTGCTTCACTGCTTGTAAAGCGACTCCCCTGCAGGGGGGCAGACAGGGGCTCGATCCAGGATCCTTACACCAGTCCTTGTGCTTCGCACCACGTGCACTACCACCAGACTCCCAGTTTGTTTGTTTGGTTTTTTTAAATCACAGGAACAGCTGAGTAGAAAAGTAGGGATTTATAAAAACAACTTAAATTGAGCATCACTTCTAGTCAGCACAGATTCTATGGCAAGCTTCAAAAAATGGGATGTGGGTGGGTCTGGTTTTATGCTGAGTAGTGTTAAGGTGATGTAGTAGTATATAAGTATTCAATATGTTTCCAGGAAAATTGTGCCTATGTATGATATATAATTAAAACATACAATGTTCATGTGACACATACATAGAAAAATCACAGAGAAACAACATTAGGAAGGCAGTTTTTAGTATGATGATAAGAAAGATCATAGGTTTCAGAGGACTGTTTGCCATTTCCATTGACTAGTTCTGTCCAGTGCTGTCTGGGGTCCCTGTCACCACAAATATACTTACAAGACTGTCTTGGTACAAACAATGGCACGGGAATATACTAGTGTTTTTTTTTAAGGAGAGATTTTCATATCATACAAGCCTGTCAGTGTGTGTGTGTTTTCTTAATTCTTGAGTTTCTGGTCTTAGCTTCATAAAAATGAAAGAGGACGAAGTTGCACAACATTTTGATTATTTGATTACACAGGAATTTTATGACCAGTTACTCAGAATGGTCCTGCTACTTGCCACTTTTCATTTTATGTAAATTAGATAAAATCAATATTTGTTGACCTGAAGTTGTTCATAACTAGACTTAGAAAATTTCTTGTTCAGTTTGGTTAATCCCATAAGTATGAAATCCTACTTGAAGATTAGAAACTGTGGTGAAGGGAGACTAGATTAGAAATCAGAGTGAATCTCAGGCTACATGAATATGACTTGAATTCTAAATATCTATAAAATACAAAGAACAAAATAAGTGTAAAAGGGCAACAGGGCAGAAGAAAAATCTGTCAGTTTGAAGCATTACATAATTATTTGGTTATCCCAGTTTTTGCATCTGTAAAAGATGAAGCTTATTTTACTCATATAGACTTACAGGATGAAAGAAAAACATTTATTACTTCAACCTAGGTACTGTATTAATTGCTATAATGCACCCAGTGACTGAATTCTGCCAGAAAGATATGGTATAATCACATGGTATATGATTCATATACCCTTTTATATTTTATTTAAATATGCCTAGATTTTAAACTCTCTAGGTCTCAAAACAAATGCTTAAGTTTTTTTACTTTTATAGTCTTTTTTCCCTGGAATATATATTTATGATTTATTCTAAGCATTTACAGCTCTGTATTCTACATGAGGTCAGATAAATTTGTAAAATATTAAGCCTGTTTGTTGACATGTTTTATTGTCATTTGTGCTATTGACACAAAATAGATTTTTTTCAAACTCTATATGACTTTATTGAGAAATTATTGATACAGGATTGTTGTTGTTACAAGGCTGCATTTCCATATTTCACCAAGATAGTTATCAATGTATCTCACCCTCAACCAAAACATCATTTTCTCCTACCACAGGTATTTAAGCCCCATACCGTCACCTCAGTGTTCCTCCATTCTTCCTTCTGAGACCTTAGACCTGCTGTGATAGATTACAGGAAATTAAGGATTCACCTTGCCTTTATTTATTAGATCCTATTTAGGAGGGAGTTCATTTTGTATTTGTGCTTTTCTTTCTGGTTTATTTTGGTTGACATGATTACCTGTAGTTTCTCCCATGTTGTAACAAAGGAATGTTATAGTTGATGGATAAAACTGGATGATGATACACTTCAATTTATTTTGTTTTACATTCTTCAAATAACTTATTAAGGGAGTAGGTAAATGGTTTACATTCACATAAGGGAACCATTTCTCAACTCCCTGTGATAGGTGGCTTCAAAACACTCGCGCCTTTAGCTGAGGTCCTTTTTCACAATCAGGACCCCAGACCCTTTCCATTCTTTCCCTCCCCATCTTTTCCCAGAGTCTTTTGCTTGAGCACAATACTGGATAAGATTTAAAAAAAAAAATATTTCCTATCCAAAAACTCTATGAAATTGACAACCATAACATAGCTCACTCTTTGAAGCTCATTCAGGATATTATTTCTGATTTAATTCCTTTTCTGATTATTGGTGATTTAATAATGACTGACAAGATTATGGGATAAGAAGGGCATAATTCCACACAATTACCACCATCATTTGATTTAATTATTAAATTAATGTGTGTGGGAAAATCATCATATACTTTGACAATTTTAAGTATAAATAGCAGTTTATTTTCTTAGTATTTGAACTTTGGACTCTTTCAGGGAGTTGCAACAAAAATTGCAAAAACAAGAGAAGTCTTTTAAGTATTATATGTTTGACATTAATTAGTTTCCATTATTAGATACTAGTAAGAAGACCATAAATTCATTTCTTGGACTCAAGAGACTACAGTTAATAAATAGATCAATATTTAGAAATATTTAGAAAACAAACAGGAGCAGGATTGCATGTTAAATGCTTCCAGCTAAGTAGAGGCTTGTGTTCAGAGAAAATAATTGATAAGCCTTTTCTGTATAGGAAACATATAGAATAAATATATAGAGAATGTCAGACAGCCTGATATTAATGACATTCTTCTAATTTTTTGAGTATTTATTGTCTATTATTTTATATAAATAAAATATTAAACACAAGGTAGGGTAATCATGCACAGTTGAGCATACATGTTACCATGCACAGAGAACCAGGTTCAAACCCCGGATGCCTAACTATGGAGGAAGCTTCACAAATAGTGAAGCAGTGCTACAAGTGGTTGACTTTCTCTCTCCCTCTCTACCTCCCCTATCCATCTTAGTTTCTTTTTCTCTCCATTCAGTGAATGAATAAATAAAATATTAAAAAAGGAAATAATAATCTTACTATTTACTACTATGTGATTAATGAGAATAAATGACAATTATTTTGCATGTTTCACATTATAATTGAAATTAAAGCATTTTTCCAGGTAGAGAACTCTAGTAATGGTACCTAAAACATTTCCAAAAACATTGACTTCAACTTCCTGTGTAGTGATATATCCTTACATTTTTTTCATACTTCCTAAAAAAAGTTTCTTTTTCTTTTTTTAATTTTTATTTATAAAATGGAAACACTGACAAGACCATAGGATAATAGGGATACAATTCTCACCACCAGAATTCTGTATCCCATTCCCTCCCCTGATAGCTTTCCTATTCTTTAATCCTCTGGGAGTATGGAGCCAGGGTCATTGTGGGGTGTAGAAGGTGGAAGGTCAGGTGTCTGCAATTGTTTCTCGGCTGAAAATGGGCATTGACAGGTTGATCCATACTCCCAAACTGTCTCTCTCCCTAGTGGGGCAGAGCTCTAGGGAAGTGGGGCTCCAGGATACATTGGTGCCAAAGTTTATTTTTCTGAGTGGACCTCAGAAAAGATGCAGTTGTGGTACATAAGGGTTTTGGTGTAGTGGAAGAGAGTATATTGCTACACAAGGCAAAGACAATATATATTCTAATAGAGGACCAGTCAGTAGTCTCACCTAAACCATTGGGAATCTATGTGAGGCTAAAATATGGATGTTTCCAATCATGAATAAAGTGAAGAAAGAAAAAAACTGTTCTTTTCAGAGATTTTCACTGTTCCAAATTTATATGGCTTAAGTCATCCAATTAACAAAATTTAGAGATCCGATGTAGTAGCTACCATTTTTAAGGTAATTAAAGGTAATTACTTAGCTGAGTGAGGGTTATCTTGGCCTATTTAGCTTCCTGATTAAAAAAGATGCATTAGTGAGTGAAATTTTAAAATCCAGGAATTACTTAGTTAAACTGGGTGACATTAATATTCCTTTGTATGTGATTAAGTTTATGACTCAAATAAGCTGAACAAAGCAAACACTTTGGGCTTTAAGATCAACTGTAGTACTAAAAAAAAAATGTTAATGGGAATGAGTGACGTCATGAGGTCTGTAGTCCTTAAATAAAATGATTTGCTTTTTAAGGTTTATGAAAATACAATCATGTTTTTGTTTGGTTTGTTTCTTTTTAAAGAAAGTTATGTAAACATTATATAAGGACTTAAAAAAAATCACTGTTTAGCTATAGTTGATCTACTCTTCTGGGAGAGCCATGATGGGAGGTGGAAATATAGATACCAAAAGATTTATGGGTAATGTAAATATTCAGATGTGCAGTGAAGGGGAGTGAAGCTTACAACTTTCTCTGTCAGTTGTTTCTCTTACAGTGAGGGCTGCTGTGTGTGCTGCCATATTGAATGAGAGGACTAGGGAGATCACAGTGGAAAAGCAAGCAAATAAGAGGCCTATCAGAAAACAGATAAAATCTCCATAGTCTCCTTCTGATGGGAAAGACTTCTTAAATATACTCAAATCACTAGTAAGTAGATAACATACATGCCCCTTGCTCCTGTCATCACCAGAAGGGATAGATGTTAGAATCTGAGTGAAAATAAATCAGTGGTAAAACCTTTCAGAGTAAGAGAAGCATATTGGTGCTTAAACACACATTGTGCTGTCAGAAAAGTCATGATGTATTTTTTTTTTATTTCTGTATTGGGGGATTAATGTTTTATAGTCAAGAGTAAAATACAGTCATTTGTACATGCATAACAATTCTCAGTTTTTCACATTAATAATTCAGTCCCCTGCTAGATCCTCCTCTGCTATTGCCATGATGCATCGCATAGAAAAAAAACAATACTCCATGATTTTCAACCCCCCTTAAAATGTATTTCTATCTTTAATATCATATAACATACAGATTGGTTTATAGGCATAAGGAGGCACTTAAGATAAACAAGATGCTTATCTTAAGACTTTGTTTTGTCTTGAGAAAAAGTTATAAGATTTTCATTTACTTTCTTTACTTTGCTTAAAACACTTACTGTTTGATTTTCTGTGCTACCAGTTTGGTTTTAGTTTTATTGATATATTGACTTCTAGTGTTGTAGTTCAGAAAAGTTCTCTCTCCTTCCTTTCTTCCTCCCTTCTTTCTTTTCTTCTTTCCTTTCTTCCTTCTTTCTGTTCATCACTGGAACTTCACCACTTCAGGCTGACTTTTTAAAAATTTTTATTTATTTATAAAAAGGAAACACTGACAAAACCATAGGATAAGAAAGGACAACTCCATACAGTTCTCACCACCAGAACTCCATATGCCATCCCTTCCCTTATAGCTTTCCTATTCTTTAACCCTCTGGGAGTATGAGCCCAAGGTAGGATGCAGAAGGTCCAGGTTCTGTAATTGTTTCCCCACTGAAGATGGGCATTGACAAGTCAATCCATATTCCCAGCTTGTCTCTCTGTTTCCCAAGTGGGGCAGTGTTCTAGGGAATTGGAGCTCCAGGACACATTGGTGGGGTTGTCTGTCCAGGGAAGTCTGGTTGGCATCATGCTAGCATCTGGAACCTGGTGGCTGAAAAGAGAGTTAACATATAAAGCCAGACAAATTGTTGATTAATCATGAGCCTAAAGGCTAGAATAATGCAGATGAAGAGTTGGGGGAGGGGCTCTCCATTTTGTAGATAGCTAGTGGGCATAGCTTAGTTATATTCCAAAGGGCCTGTGGCTAGATATATTTTTATGTTCTTTTCCCTGAGCCTCAAATCTGATATGCAGGTGGATCCAAGATATTGTCTGGGGAGATGATGTCATGGCTGGAAGAAGGACCAGAAAGCTGGATCAGGGAAGAGAGTAGCTCCCAGATATGGGAAAGGGGTATAAATACTGCCGACTGTAAACCCCATTGATTTGATCTGATCTGGGGCCCATATTCAGCTTAGGAGTCTATGTGACCTCTGCCTCCCTGCAGACCTGAGTTCCCATTCTGTGGTCATGAGTAGGAATGTTCCATGCTGCCCCAGTTTCAGGACCCATCTTCCTCAGGTGTAGCATACAGTATGTTGTACAACCTCCCTTCAGAGTATGGAAAATTCTCTAAGGTTGTTGATCCAAGTTGAGGGCAAGGTCCTATGGGGGTCAACAAAGGGGTCTGTTTTGTTGTTCCTGATAGATATGATTGGTAACAATGGAGAGAGGGGTTTATTTGAGATCTAGGCCCATCATGTCTATTTGGGAATCTCAGGACTCCCAGACTAGGGCCCCAGCTGATGGAGTGGCCTGATAGTGACTAAAGAGTCATCATTAAAGTATGCCAGTCTCTTGCCCTTATTCAGATTTTGCAGTTCTTGCTTTGATAAGGATAGTTTGGGAGTGAGTGAAGGAAGTGTAACAGGAAGTTGGTGAGGAGGGTATCTAAGTCTAAGTAGATACTATTTCATTATGAACTTCATACTGACTCACTGCAGACTATTGTGTACTTTTGCTTTCAGGTATATATTTTGCCCTAATTTATGGATACATGTGAACATAAGCTTTATATCATGGGATCTGGTCTATATCTAGGTTTTGGGACTTTGTTAGGATGTGAACCACCTGGAATGGAATTGGAGAATCTTATGAAAGGAAAGGTCTCACCTGAGTAATGAAGCTGAAGGGTTGACATTTCATGCCTGATGTCTCTGGACACAGTCTGAAATGAAGCTTGCTGAGATGGTACTCTTTGTGTTGATTAGGTTGGGACTGGTGGATTCAATATTATTTGGTATGAAGTGAGAGAAGCATGCAGGAACGTGAGCCCCACTCTAGAGGTGCCAGGACTGGGGAAGTATAGGCTATATAGAGGAAGCAACAGGTTCCTGTTGTCTTAGAGTTTAAGAAGGCAATAGATAGTTATTGCTATAATCATATTATTTGGCAATTGGGTTATGTTTGAACAATCCCTTTGATAGGATTTGCTGTATCATACACAACATCACTATAATTTATGTCCTTTGATATTATTTTTATATAGCTGTGCCATTGGTTGCTTCTGTTCTCCCTGGTCTAAGCTTTTATTTATTTATTTTTATTTATTTTATTTTTTAATTTATTTATTTTAAAAAGGAGACATTAACAAAACTGTAGAATAGGAGGGGTACAACTCCACACAGATCCCACCACCAGATATGTATATTTCATCCCCTTCCCTGATAGCTTTCCCATTCTTTATCCCTTTGGGAGTATGGACCCAAGGTTATTGTGGGTTGCAGAAGGTGGGAGGTCTGACTTCTGTAATTGCTTCCCTGCTGAACATGGGCATTGACAGGTCGATCCATACTCCTAGCTTGCCTCTCTCTTTCCCTAGTAGGGTGGGTCTCTGGGGAAGCAGACCTCCAGGGCACACTGGTGGGGTCCTCTGTCCAGGGAAGTCTGGTAGGCATCATGCTGGCATTTGGAACCTGGTGGCTGAAAAGAGAGTTAACATACAAAGCCAAACAAATTGTTGACCAATCATGAACCTAAATTCTGGAATAGTGCAGATGAAGTGTTGGGGGGTACTGACTGCAGACTGTTGTGTACTTTTGCTTTCAGGGATATATTTTGCCCTAGTTTATGGATATATGTGAACATATGCTTTATATCATGGGACCTGGTCTATATCTAGGTTTTGGGACTTTGTTAGGAACTGAACCACCTGGGATGGAATTAGAGAATACTATGAAAGGAAAGGTCTCACCCTAGTAATAAAGCTGAAGGGTTGTTCTTCCACACCTGAAGTCTCTGGATACAGTCTGAAGTGAAGCATGCTGAGGTGGCAATCGTTGCATTGATTAGGTTGTGATTGGCAGATGCAATATTATTTGATATGAATTGAAAGAAGCATGCAGGAAAGTGCGCCCCACCCTAAGGTTCCAGGACTGGGGGAAATATAGGCTCTATATTGGAAATGTGAGGTTTCTGCTGTCTTAGGGTTCAAGAAGACAGTGGATAGTTATTGTCATAATCACATTATTTGGTAATTGGATTAACTTTGAAAAGTCCCTTTGTTAGGATTTGCTTTACAATACCCAACATCTTGTATATAGCTGTGCCACTGGTTGCTTCTGTTCTCCCTGGTCTAGGTTTTTGAGAAAGTCAACATATCAAAGACTCAGCCTATGTATTAGAAAGACTCAGTCTGTGTTTTAAAAAGTTCGAGACATACAAATCAATTAATCCCCTCTCATATTATTTAAATAGTGATTTATATGACTACAATTTAATAGGAGTGTACATAGACACCATTCCCACTACCAAAAGACTGAGTCCCATCCCACCTACCCATCCTTGCTCCCTTCCCCGCCGCCCCAGGAAGCCAAATGTCCACCCTCCCCCTCACCACAGGGTTTTTACTTTAGTGCTCTACCCTAGATTTAGTCAAATCCTGCTTTTAGTTTTCCCTTTCTGTTCTTTCTCAACTTCTGTTGATGAGTGGGATCATCCCATACTCATCTTTATCTTTCTGACTTAGTTCAATTAACATAATTCCTTCTAGCTCCATCCAAGATGGGTCAGAGAAGGTGGGTTCTTTGTTCTTAATAGCTGCATAGTATTCCACTGTGTATATATGCCACAGCTTTCTTAGCCACTCATCTGTTGTTGGGCACCTGGGTTGCTTCCACCTTTCAGCTATTATGAATTAAGCTGCTATGAACTTATGTGTATACATATCTTTTTGGTTGGGTGTTATGGAGTCCTTGAGGTATGTCCCCAGGAGAGGAATTACTGGGTCATATGGAAGGTCCATGTCTAGCCTTGTGAGAGTTCTCCATACTGTTCTCCAGAGAGGCTGGACCGGTTTACATTCCCACCAGCAGTGCAGAAGGGTTTCTCTGTCCCCACAGCCTCTCCAGCATTTGCTGCTGCTGTCCTTTTTGTTGTATGCAATACTCATAGGAGTGAGGTGGTATCTCAATGTTGTCTTTATTTGCATTTCTCTGACAATCAGCGACCCGGAGCAGTTTATCATGTGTTTGTTAGCCTTTTGGATCTTCTCTGAAGTTAATGTTTTGTTCATATCCTCTGCCCATTTTTGGGTGAGGTCATTTGCTATTTTAGTGCTAAGTTAGTTCTTTGTATATTTTAGTGATTAGTCTCTTGTCTGATGTATGGCATGTGAAGATCTTCTCCCATTCTGTGAGGGGTCTCTTTGTGTGATAGTTTCTTTGGTTGTGCAAAAGCTTTTCAATTTGATGTAGGCTTATTGGTTTGTTTCTGCTTTAGTCTTCCTTGCAATTGGGCTTGTTTCATCAAACGTGTCCTTCAGGTTTAGGTGGGAAAGTATTCCACCACTGTTTTCCTCTAAGTATTTGATAGTTTCTGGTCTCATATCCAGGCCCTTGATCCATTTGGAGTTGATTTTTGTTTATGGTGAGATAAGGTGGTTCAATTTCATTCTTCTGCATGTTTCAACCCAGTTTTCCCAGCACCATTTATTGAAGATAGCCTCCTTCTTCCATTTAATACATTGGGCCCCCTTATCAAAGATTATATGTCCATAGGTGTGGGAGTTTGGTTCTGGGCTTTCAGTTCTGTTCCTCTGCTCTGTATGCCTATCTTTTTTTGCCAGGACCAGGCTGTTTTGATGGTCATGGCTTTATAATATAGTTTGAGATCTGGAACTGTGATGGCTCCATTTCTATTTCTTTTCCTTAAGATTATTTTGGCAATTCTAGGTTCCAGATAAATGATTGTAGTTTTTGTTCTATTCTCTTAAAGAAGCTTGGTGAAACTTTGATGGGTATCACATAAAATTTGTATATGATTATGGGGAGAATATTCATTTTGATGATATTTATTCTTCCAACCCATGAGCATGGGATGTATTTCCATTTCTTGGTATCAGTTTCTATTTCCTTGAATAGTGACTCATACTTTTCAGTGTACAAGTCTTTCACTTCTTTGCTCAGCTTTATTTCTAGGTATTTTATTGATTTTACTGCAACAGTGAATGGGAGTGATTTCTGGATGTCTTCTTCCTCAGATTTAGTGTTTGCATAAAGAAATGCTACTGATTTTTGTACATTGATTTTGTAGCCTGACACCTTGCTATACTGCCTAATAACTTCCAGTTGTTTTCTGCTGGATTCATTAGGTTTTTCTATATATACTATCATATCATCTGCAAACAGTGAGGCTTGAGTTTTTCCCTTCTGATCTGTATTCCTTTTTTTTCTTTCTCTGCCTGATTGCTATGGCAAGAACTTCCAATACTATGTTGAAGAATAATGGTGATAGTGGACAGCCCTGTCTAGTCCCCGATCTGAGGGGGAATGCTTTCAGCTTCTGTCCATTGAGTATTATGTTGGCTGTAGGTTTGCTATATATGGATTCCACTATCTTGAGGAATTTCCCATCTATTCCCATATTTTGTAGAGTTTTGAGCATGAATGGGTGTTGGCTTTTGTCAAAGGCTCTACCTCCATCTGTTGAGATAGTCACGTCGTTTTTGGTTTTGCTTTTATTGATGTGGTGAATGACATTGATTGACTTATGTATGTTGAACCAGCCTTGTATTCCTGGGACAAATCCCACTTGGTTGTGTTGAAAAATCTTTTTGATATACTGCTGTATCTGGTTGGCCAAGATCTTGTTTAATATTTTGGCATCTATGTTCCTCAGAGATATTGGTCTGTAGTTTTCCTTTTTTGTTGTGTCCCTATCTGCTTTTAGTATCAGGGTGGTGTTGACTTCATAGAAGGTGTAAGAGAGTGTTCCTTCTTCTTCGATCATATGGAAAAACTTTAGAAGTTTGGGTCTTAACTGTTTCCTGAAAGTTTTGTAGAATTCGTTTGTGAAGCCATCTGGTTCAGGACTTTTTTTGTTGGGGAGATTCTTAATAACTGTTTGCCATGGACCACCACAGTCGATGAGCAGCAGGAGGGTCAGGGATCTCGAAGGCAACCTCCCCGGTGGGTCAGGAGTCGGTGCGAGGGAGAACAGATAGACACCACACTCTAATGGAGGGTGAATCTGGACTCATTTTAATAGTGAAACTGCATTAGCTTTTATACTTTTTTCAGGTTACATTCAGGTTGCCTAAACAACCGGCTCATAAGGAAGTAGCAATAAGCATCATAGTCTTGTGGCTTTGGCAGGCTACATGTTACTCCCCTTTTACTGTAAAGAATGGCACAATACTTAGTTTTGCCCTGTTCTCAGGGGAGGTCATACCCAGAATTGTTTTTGACTTTTGCTGAGGGCTATTTCTAGCATTAATCTTCTATGGGGGCATATGGATCTTTGCGTACTCGTGGGCAACTGCTCATCTAGATCTGGTAAAGTTTAACTATTAATCTTTCTTTGTTTCGATACGTCAACTTGTACCTGGGAGGCCTCAATCTCTGTATTCTTTCTTTGAGGGGCAGGTCATAACATGACTTGTTTTTTCCATCTATGTTGACCCACCTTCCCCATTTTCATAATGTAACTTTCAAATATGCCCCTGTGTAAGGGAGAGGGGGTGTTTCTGACTCTCCATTCCCACCAGGCACTGCCAAAGCATTATTAATCAATTGTGATAGTATACTTATTTGTAGCAATAATGAGGGGAGAATGCATCGTCCCATTCTCGTCCTTTCTGCCCAGCTTCCTTGAAGTCTGAATGCAGGTCCAGAGGAGATGACCCTGTCAGGCTTCCTGGTCAACTTTGATGGGACACCGCAACTGTTTCAATTTCTTGGTCTGTGATTAGTGTATTTAGGTTTTGTAGTTTTTCTTGGTTCAGTTTTGGAAGGGATATGTTTCTAGGAATTCTTACATTTCTCCCACATTCTCTAGCTCGGTCGCATATAGTTCTTCTTAGAAGTTTTGCATCATTTTCTGGATTTCTGTGGTTTAAAGTGTGATATCTCCTCTGTCGTTTACAATTCTATTAATTTGAGTCTTCTCCATTTTTTGTTTAGTGAGTTTGGCTAGGGTTTTGTAAATCTTGTTTAATTTTTCAAAGAACCAAGATTTGGCTTCACTGATCTTTTGTATGGTTTTCTTATTTTCGATGTTGTTTATTTCTGCTCTAATTATAGTGATTTCTGTCCTTCTGGTTGCTTTAGGCTACCTTTGTTCCTCTTCCTCTAAATTGTTAAGGTGTGCAGTAAGGTCATTTAGTTGAGCTTTTTCTTGTTGTTTAATATGTGGTTGTATGGGTATGAGTTTTCCTCTCAATATTGCTTTAGCTGAGTCCCAAATATTTTGATAACTTGTGTCTTCATTTTCATCTGTTTCCAGGAACATCTGAATTTCTTGCTTGTGTGTCTCTCTTACCCAGTGGTTCTTAAGCAGTATGTTGTTTAGTTTCCAAATTCTGTGTCCTTTAGTAATTTTCTGTTTGTTGTTAAATGTTAGCTTTACTCTACTGTGGACTGAGAAGATACTTGGGATGACTTCAATGCACTTTAATTTGTTGATGCTGTCTTTGTGACCTAGCATGTGATCTATTCTTGAGTATGTGTTGTGTGGATTTGAAAAGAATGTGTATTCCAGTTTTAAGGTGTGAAGAACTCTGAAAATGTCCAGGAGGTCTAATCTGTCCATCTCTTCATTTAATTCTCTTGTTTCTTTGTTGATTTTCTGCTCTGTTGATCTAAGTGTGAGACTGGGATGTTAAAATCTCCCACTATTATTGTATTACTATTGATGTATTTTTGTAGTTCTTTCAGTAGGTGTTTGATGTATTTAGATGGTCCCTCATAGGGTGCATAGGTGTTAATAACTGTTAAGTCTTCTTGGCTGATTTATCCTCTAATCATTATGTAATGTCCTTGCCTATCTTTTATTACTTTATTTAATTTAAAATCTATTGTGTCTGAGATGAGAATGGCTGTTCCAGCTTTTTTTTGTGGTCCATTAGCCTGTATGATAGTTTTGCATCCTTTCACTTTAAGTCTGTGTTTATCTTGTTGTGTCAGATGGGATTCTTGCAAGCAACATGTGGTTGGGTTCTGTATTCTGATCCCTCCTCCCACTCTGTGCCTTTTGTTGGGTGAGTTTAAGCCATTGACATTTATTGATATTATGGATTTAATGTATTTTAGTGCCATTATTGAACAATTTTTTATTTGCTCTGATATACTGTAAGTATTATAGTGATATTCTTGTCTTTTAGAACTTCTTTCAGGGCAGGCTTTGTGATGGTTGCTTCCTTTAACTGTTGTTTGTCTAAGAAGGTTTTGATCCCTCCATCTAGTTTGAATGAAAGTATAGCAGGATATAGTATCCTTTCATTTAAGATTCAATAGATATCTTGTCATTCTCGTGTGGCTTTTAGAGTTTGAGTGGAGAAGTCTGCTGACAGTCTTATGGGTTTTCCCCTGTATGTGACTTTTTGTTTTTCTCTTGCAGCCTTTAGGATTCTTTATTTATCCTTACTTCTTTTCATTGAAATTATGATGTGTCTTGGTGTCTTCAGGTATGTGTTGATTCTGCTTGGGACTCTCTGGGCCTCTTGAATCTTAATGTCCTTTCTGTTGGTTGTTCAGGTTTGGGAAGTTTTCTTCTATAATTTTCTCTAAAATGTTTACTTCCCCTCCTATAATTTTCTCTAAAATGTTTACTTCCCCTCCTCTCTTTCTTCCTCTGGCAGGCCAATGATACAAATGTTACTTCTTTTGAGATCATCCCATATGTCTCTGTTGTTGTTTTCAATGTCTCTCAATCTCTTTTTGAGCTCTTTTACCTCTTTCTTAGTTTTCTCTAGCTCATCCTCTGTCTGGCTTATTATGTTTTCTGTTTCTGTTAGTTTGCTTTCCCTTCCCTTAGCTTCTTTCTTCAGTTCAGCTATTTCAGCTTTCAGTTCTCTAATTACCTCGTGGTAGCTAGTATTTTCCTTGTGGGTCTCATCTGTTGTTTCACTAATAATGCTAGCCATTTTCTCCATAGTTGTCTTCATTTCTGTGATTATTTAATATAGTATTGCTTGCATAGTTTTCTTATCCATGGTTACCTCTACCTCTAACTGATTTGTAGTTTCTTCTGGGCTCTTGTCTTCATTCATTGTAGTTGCAGTTTTATTTGCTCTTGGTTTAACCATTTTATTGATTTTTTTTTTAATTTTTATGTTCTGTTGTTCTTGTCATTTGTTGTGTCTTGAGTACAAGCCATGCTATACTAAATACCTTTATAACAAATGCAATCACCAACATCAGAAATTACAATAGTACCTGAAGTAAGGATTGGAGCAGTTTAACCAATACCAGTTAGCCAAACAATGCCTCCAGTCCAAGAAAAAATAGCAACAAAATCCAAATGAAAAATAAAGTGTAAGGAAAAAAGGGATGGCAAGAATAGACAATTAAGCAAATCTACTGTCCACTGTAAATTCCAGGAGTAGCTAGAGGAGAAAAGGAAGTAGAGAAGAGACACACACAAAGAGAGTCCACTCTGAGTCAGACTTCTCCCCCAAAATAATTCACAAATGAGTATCAGTGAATTCAGAAAGCCGAGGAAGGAGGGAGGAAGAAAGGAAGACAAGAATGAGAAAAAAGAAAGAAAGAAAAAAGAAAAGGAAAAAAAAGAGCATTGAAAGTGTTTTATTATTATTATTATTTTTATTAGCTAGGAGGAAGGAGAAGGGGGAGAGTGGATAGAGGAGATAGATAGAGTGAGACAAGTTCTTCTCCCATTGGATAGGACACCCAGTCACCTAGCAATGGAAAATACACTAAGAGTTAATTTTGGTCAACCTGAAGGGGGGAGAGGGACACATATAGATATAATATTAATAATAAAATAGAACAGAGTAAAAAAAAAAAAAAAACCCTAACACTCAGTCTGTAGCTTGGATGGCTCCTGATTGGCTCTCAGAAAGGAAAAGGGTTGGAATGACACCCCTGGTGAGTGTCATTTACCAGGAATCTTGGTAAAGAAAAAAGCTCAGTGGGGAGCCTGCTAGTAGCAGCTCTCCAGGCCCTGAGGTCTGATTATAGGGGGAGGGGAGAGGGGTGCACTTTGGAAATAATCAGAAAATTTCCTCTCTTTTCTAACCCAAACTGTGCTATAGTCACCTCTTTGGTGTCACCCTTAGGACCCTTTATTCACCATCCTGCTGAAGGCCACTTATCCCTAACCTTTCCAGCAGTTGTTGTAGGAGCTCATGCCAGCAGTTGCTTCCAAGCCATCTTGGTTCCTCCCTGGTTTAAGCTTTTAAGAGAATCAACATATCAAAGACTCAGCCTATGATCTGTTCATTAAAAATTTTGAGACTTTCAGTCAATTTTCCCCTCTCATATTAATTAAATAGTGACTTATATGACTACAAAATAATAGGAATGTACATAAACACCATTCCCACCACTCAGGCTGACTTTTTTATATAGAAAGACAGAGTGAGAACACTAACACTCCCTTCAGTGTGGTGAGTGCCATGCTTGAACCTAGGTCATAGGCATGAGCAAGCAAGCACACTATCCAAGAGAGCCATCTAGCTGGTCCCAGAAAAAACTTCTCTGTGCTACCACAGAATGTCCTTTAATCTGTTCCCTTTTTAGGTTGTTTTTTTAAAGGTTGTTACTTGTCTCTTCTAAGAGTTCTATTTCCTTAGAACTAAGTCTGAGTGGTCTTTATAGTTGTCCTATAGTTACTGATTCCTCTTATATAAACATTAACTTATGGTTCAAGTCAAGCTTTTGCTTTTTGTAGCTGTTAGAAATGAATAAGAGAGCTCTGCATTTTTGAATAGTGGTGGTACATCTTCTTTCTCTCTCCCTCTTGCTTCTGAAGCTTTCTTGTAATGTATCAACAACCATTAAGAAAGAGAAAGAATTCAACTTCTGTGTAACCTTCTCCCAGTCATCTTGAACAGAAGCTCTATCACCTTTTACCATTTACATGCACAGTATATGCCATGGGATTTGGACAAATGTATAAGAAAATAGTTTAACAGATGAAAAATAGCCTTTTCAGTGAGTAGTGGAACAGTTGGACATTCATAAATAAAACAAAGCAAACAAAAAAACCTTAATTTAAACCTTACACTTCATACAAATTCTCAGATGAAATGAATCATAAATGCAAATGGAAACATAGAACAAAATTTGTGTGTTTGCATCATCAGTACTTGGATACTACATTTTTTCAGAGAGAAAGAGAGATATCACAGCACCAGAGATATTTTTCATTTCCATGGGGACCTCTGCTCAAACCTGGGTCACACACGTGGCAAAGCAGCAGACTGCTGGGTCAACTAGCTTGCAAACTCTAGAAAAATCTTAGAGAAATAAAATTGTGTGTTTCTGAGTACATACCAAGAGAAACAGAAATATGGGGTGGGGCAGACAGCATAATGGTTATGCAAAGAATTTTTATGTCTGAGGCTCTGATGTCTGGGTTTAATCCTCCACATAAATTACCTTAAGCCAGAGCTTAGCAGTGTTCTGGTAGAGAGAGAGATATGGGGCGGCAGGGGGAATATGAGAATTCAGTATCTGGTAATTATAAAGTTTATTTTAGGGATCAGGTAGTGGCAACCTTGTTGAGTGCATATGCTGCAGTGTGCAAGGACTGGGGTTCGAGCCCCAACCCCCACCTATAGAGGGAAAGCTTCATAAGTGGTGAAGTAGGGCTACAGGTGTCTGTCTGTCTCTCTCCCACTCTATCTCCCCAATCCTTTCAATTTCTGGCTGTCTCTATCCAATAAAAATAAAGATAATAAAAAACATTTAGAAAAAATGTTTATTTTGTAGACGAAAAGCTAAAAATTTCCTTTTCAGAAATGATTCACTTGTTTCTTTAACACTATGTCCTGGACTACTCAGTAAGATAGTTCATAAAATTATTTATCTTTATAATGTACATTAATATTTTTCTTTTTATGGTTCCAATATTATACTCAGGGGCTAGAAATATATATTGAATAATCAAAAAAGTCATAATTCATTTTTGTATAGAAAAACAGAAAAATACATCATGAATTTAAAAAAACAACTCATACATATATCTTTGTACAGAATTTATTGAAATCTTTAGAAGTCTACTCAAAGTTTATAAAGCTGCTTCTGATGTAGTACAAAGGTTAACCTATTTGCTTCCATTTTTATGCTAATAATTCTAATATTAGAGTTATGGATTTAATAGCAATTATTTTTGAACAGTAATTGCCTTAAAATATTATAATTATACCAAACATTGGGGATTCTGAATTCCTCAAATAAATATTCAAGAAACATTAAAATCAAATCATTTTCTTTTTTAAAGAATTAAAAAAATATTTATTTATTCTCTTTTTTTTGCCCTAGTTGTTTTATTGTTGTAGTTATTATTGTTGTTGTTATTGATGTCATTGATGAAATCAAATCATTTTCTTGTGTCTAGGAACCTGTTCAATCCATAGTATATTTGATAAATCACTTTTAAAAAATCTGCTGAGACAATAGAGAAACCTATCTCCCTAAAGTCTGAACTACAACTTTAAAACACTGACAGTAATGTCTAAGATACATGAAATGAAGTCTTATTTCCTTCCAAATAATTTATATTTTATTTGCTTATTTATATTTTTTTGTGGTCCCCGAGACTCTGGCATGAGCAATTTTATCTCTCCCAGGTCAACTTTTTCAAGGGGGGGGGGGGAAACAAAGACACAGGAGACTCCCTTGGTGCCATGGAACTCCCATGTGAAAACTGGGCTCAAACCTGAGCCATGTGTTCACTCGACCTGGTGAGCTATCTGCTGGCCCAAGTTACATTTTGAAAAAGGCTCTTACTGAGATTAAACCTCTTAACAGGTCCAACTAACACAATTAAAACAAAAACATCCCTTGAGATTTTCCTTGGGAAGAAAACAGTATCATCCCTCTCACGATATTGACAAATGGAACAGAGGGTTATCTTTGAAAGCAAATTTGAAGAATTTATGAACATGAAAGACTTTACTGTTGCTGTTCTTTCGAAACAAGACACTTTGCTTAACAAGCAATGAAAATGTTGAAGCTGGTTTCTCTTAAGTGATTCTGATAGATTAGTGATCAAATGCCTCTTGGAGCATAGATTACTACTTAGATTTCTTTGGAGCTGTTGTTTGTAATTCCTCAGCTTTGAACCCAGGATAAGGAGGTTCCCTCTAAACTTAATCCTCACAGTCTCTTTCTCATAATCTTCCAAGTTGTTTTGTAAGCAGTTTTCCTACTGCCCGGTTATCTGATCCACTAATCTGTAAGCCACTTTGTCTTTAGCAATTTCACATTTTTCCCAATTTAAATAATTATACTTATCTAACTGCTATGAGGACAAAATGAACTCAGTCATTTAAGAACTTAAGAGCAGTGTCTAGAACATTTGAAAAGCTAAGGAAAAAAGGCATCAAAAATGATTTGCTCTTGTTATTTCCCCCTGTTAAATTCAGACTTTAAAATGATGCTCATATATTAATCAGCAATCTCCTGAAAGTACTTAACCCGAAATAATATTAAGGCAAGAATGTCTTAAGTGACTGCTACCTCCTTTTATTCTAATCTCAAAATGAGTTGCTATTTATATATTATTTTCTTTTTTGGATTCCAGGAAAAAATGTGAATCAGAACAATCTGTTTTGAAAATTTTCACTTCTATTTACTAGTTGTGTGACCCTGGTAAAGTTAATCTTCCTAAACTTCGCTTCATTCAGCTGTAAAATAAAGATAATAACATGCAGTAGCTGGTAAGACCAAATAAAATGTGTTTAAATATCTCACACACAACTTGGCCTATAATAGGTACTCATTAACTAATTATCCCTTTTCCATTTCTATTTTATTGTTTTCAAAGTGACGGCATGAAAATAATGACTTTGATAAAAGTAGAGGCAATTTTAGTTCAGTTAAACAGACTCATTTTAACCCATTTCTCTGTTGCTTAAAGAAAGTCTTATAGTTAAGAATCAATTTCTCTGATTTTGCTATTATCTCTGAGAGAATTAGGCATGAAATTATGAGAATAATGATGAACTGTTTCCTTTTGCTGAATTTTCTTTCTAATATACACACGAAAACCATTGCCTAATCTTTTTCAGAAGTTCTTACAACATAAAAACTGGTGAAACTCTTCTTGATTGAGCACATGTACCTAGACTAGTGAAATATATAATAAATATAATCATAAGCACTCAAGCTTGCCCAGAAAATCATTCTTAAGTTGTTTTTAAGTGATCTTTTGTGTAACACCAGGGAGTAAACCCTGGGACCTTTATGATGCATGATACTGCTGAAGATCCAATTTTTAATTCTTTATTTTTCCTTGATCCAATGGTTAACTAACTAATTAATGAATTAACTAATTTTGAGGTAAGATGAGAGACACAGAGAGCTGCAGCACCCCAGCACTGCTTCATCATGAATGGAGTTTCCCCAGTGAGTACATGTTCTTCCTTATGGTGTCTGGGCTTGAACCAAGACTGTAATGTAAAGCAAGACACATGCTCTAGTAGATGAGTTGTCTGCCAGAATCCTGAGGTATTTTTTTAAATTAATCTCCACTTCAGTTTTTTTATTATTGATTTAATTATGATCAACAAGTAAACTGGATAAGAGGGGTACAATTCCCACCACCAGTGCTATACGCATACCATCCCCTTCCATTGGAAAGTTTCCTATTCTTTATTCCTTTGAGAATATGGACCCAGGATCATTATGGGATGCAGAAGGTGAAAGGTCTGGCTTCTGTAATTGCTGCTCTGCTGGACATTGATGTTGACAAGTCAGTCCATACCCCTAGCTTGTTTCTGTCTTTCCCTAGTAGAGTAGGGCTCTGGGGAGGTAGGGTTCCAGGACACATTGGTGAGGTAGTCTGCCCAGGGAAGTCAGGTGTTTTGATAGCATCTGCAACTTGGTGACTAAAAAGCATTAAGATGTAAAGCAGAACAAGTTGTTTAATAATCAGGAACCTAAAGGTAAGAATAGAGCAGATGAGATTTGGGGTCTCCATTATGGAGAAAGCTAGGAAGTCTATTTTAGATACATTCCAAGGGGCCCATTACTAATTTTTACCTGAGCCTGACAGCTAACATACAGGCGGGCTAAAGGTATTATCTGGGGAGATGGTGTCAGAGTTGGAAATAAGACTGTAAAGCTAGATCAGGGCAAGAGAGTAGCTCCCAAATGTGGGAAAAGTATATAAATACCATTAACTCTAACCCCCATTGATCTGACCTGGGACTCAACATGTTTCGTTTCAGATGTCCAGCCTGGGATGTGAACCGTTCCTTGTGCTTCACGCCATGTGCACTTGACCCTCTGCGTTACTGCCCAACTCCCCCTCACCCACTTCTTATTTCACGTCTCTCAATCACTTGAATGGCACCTTTGTCAGATAAAATACGTGAGATATAAGAGCGAGAGACCAGCATACTTCAATTATGGCTCTCTTGGTCATTATCAGGTCACCTAATCATCCGGGGCCCAAATCAGGGAACCCTGGGATTCCCACATAGATATGATGGGCCTAGACCTCTAACAGATCCCTCCCTCTCTCCATGATCGCTGGTCATCTCCATCAGGAACAGAATCATGGACCCGCTTGTAGGCCTCTCCAGGCCCTTGCCTCAATGTGGAACAACAATGGTAGGGACTGCCCCACTCTCAGAAGGGAGGCTTTGTCAACATACTCTCCTACTTGAAGACTGGTCCTGAAATGAGTGCAGCCAAGAAAGTTTCTTGCTGTGACCATGGAATGAGAGATCAGACCTACAGGGATGCAGAGGTTGGTTATACAGGCTCCGGTGCTTAACTCTGTTTTATAATGTTATTATAGATAGGAATTCTTAAGTGAGTGTGCTTGAGAAATTTAGAGCAATGTAAACACTCATCCATAACCTCTCATTTGAAAATAACCTACATCTTTCTCTTTGGTTTGTTTCATTTGGAAACTTCCAGCTAATTTGAAAATGTTTGTGATGTGATCTTAGATTGGAGAGAAAGCAAGGGAGCTTTTCAGAGAGAAGAAGGATGTTTTGCTTTGATGCCTGCAAGAGGGACATCAAGATATTCTTCAAGTCCTCAAAAGCAGCCAGGCTAACCTAATTCTCAGCAAATGGGGCAGAGAGAAGGTGAAATTACATATCTCTTCCTTGGATATGGTCTACTGAGCATTAGGGAAAGATCCCACATAGTCCATTAGCCTAACACAAGTCTTAAATTGCGTAAAGAGTAGTGAATCCTCCCTCACACATGGGAGGGAGGGGAGAGTCATCCTTCCTCAGTGTCATGCTTATGAAGTTTATAGTGATATAGCCTTGGGGAGTTGTAATCAGATCATCAAGACTCTAATTGCTACTCTGTACCCTTTCTTTTCTCCAACACAACTGAGATAGAATCTGGGGTTAAGGAAAGCAAAATTAAATTGACCTTGGGATTGTGATTTAGAGAAGTGTGGCAACTCATCCTTGTTCTTCTTCTAGCGTTTGCCCTTCTTCCGTAGCCAGTCAACAGCATCAGGTTGAGCCTGATGTAAAGTTTCGAGACCTCCTTTGAATCTGGAGAGGTGGCAGTCGTTGACTATGTGGGTCATAGTCTGTCTGTAGCCGCAGGGGCAGTTCGGGTCGTCTCTGGCTCCCCAGCGATGGAACATAGCGGCGCACCGGCCATGGCCTGTTCGATAGCGATTGAGGAGAGCCCAATCATAACGTGCTAGGTCAAAGCCGGGTTGACGCTTGCAGGGGTCTGTGATGAGGTGTTTGTTCTTTACCTCAGCTGACTGCCAATTCTGTTTCCAAGAGACTGGAACAGAGAAGTTCAGTGTAGGCGTAGGGGACCAGATTGGGTGATGAGACATCAAGCGTTGGACAGGGTGGGCGAAGATATCCCTGTATATTGGCAGGTCCGGTCGAGCATAGACGTGGGAAATGAACTTAGATGATGCCGCATCCCAACGAATATCTGGCGGGGCGATGTTGCTAAGAACTGGCAGCCATGGAACTGGGGTGGAACGGATGGTTCCAGAAATGATCCTCATGGAGGAGTATAATTTGGAATCGACCAAGTGGACATGGGGGCTACGGAACCATACTGGGGCACAGTATTCTGCAGTGGAATAGCATAATGCCAGAGATGATGATCGCAGTGTGGAAGCGCTTGCGCCCCATGAGGAGCTGACCAGTCGTGCAATGATGTTATTCCTCGTGCCCACCTTTGCTGTAGTTTCACTCATCCTTGTGAACAGCTGCACTGCTGTATTCCTATGGCTTTATAGGATCAAGATCTAGCCCATGATAAGTACCTCAGGTCCTGAGATGAGCAGAACTGGGCAATGCAGGCTGTGCAATGTATTCACCCTTCACTAGACATCCTGATAAGATGCCTCTATCGTTGTCTGCACAAGTGCTGTGATCGTCATATGTCTTCAACTGAACACGTATGTCTTCAGCTTAACCTAAGTACTCACAGTTATGTATGTCTTCATAGATAATTCTTGACTATATATTGATAGACCATCATTACTCTATTTGGCCAAAAGCAAGGGACTCTTCCCCCAAAACACACACTATTCAAGGCAAAGGGAGGAGTGGTGAGGGTGTAGGGTCTAGATGGTGGAAAGTGACCTAAGTTGGGGTGGCAGTGTTTTGTAGACACCTACTATGGGGAGATAAAAAATGGTGCTTGTGTGTCAACAACTTTACCATAAACCATCAGCCCTTAATAAATGGTTTTTTAAAAAAGAAAGATCCTTTACTTCCTATTTTTAAATCTTGCTTTCCATTGCTGACCTATGCTGGCTAGACAAATTCTCCAAATTATAAGCTGCTTTTTTTTTTTTTTTTGTCTACAAACTCCTCCCTTATTCAGCTGTACCTGAGACTTTTATGACAAAAGTGAAGGCAGGTGAACTGGGAACAGTATAAATTTAAATTGTTCCCTTTGCTTGGTTTCTTTTAGACCACAAAGTTGATTCTAAGCAGTTAAATCTTCCTGTGAAACTACTTTTCATACTTTGTGCTTACTGATTTTGTAGCTTTAAGACCAGCCAGTGTAAGACTCCACAGTAATTTTAGTTTAGGTCCCTGATATCACAGAAGAAAGGAATGGAGGCAAGTTATGAATCTGGATTAAGCCTGTGGATATCAGAAAAATCTGTCTTTATTTTCCTGGTACCTGTCAGAGACAACAGGATTAATTTATAACTTTTTTCCAGTGAAAATTACAATATATTTAAAATTTAAAATATGATGAATTGACATGTATGTAGATTATAAATGATTGTCGTGATTGAGTTAGTTAGACCCACAATCACCTCACATATTAATTTACTTCGTGATGTGAGAACAAAAGGTCTGATCTCAGAACATTTCCCTGTATTGTGACATTATACAGACTTACCAGCAAAAACCAACGTGCCATTCACTAGATCCTCTGCCTTTAATTGTCTTACTACCAAAAGTTAGTACCTTGTCCCTATTGCTCCCCCAGTCACTAACAACTATTGAGCAAATAATGTAATCAAGAAGTTAATTTTGAAATTAAAAGACCTAAAAGATTTATCACAATGACAAATATGATAGCAGAATTCTTGCCTTTATAAAGTCACCGTGCATATGACATAAACAAATCTTCCAGAACTGCATAGATAAAGTTCAGACAGTAAAATGTAAACACACTTTGAACAGAGATAATTTATCAAGGGACTTTAAGTGGAATTAGGTTAAGATTTGCCTTCATAACTGCAATTCCTCTAAGAGAAGACAAGAGTGTATGTCACTTCTTGTTGGAAAGGGAAATTTTAAGCACAGGAAATAGTCACATTTCTGCTAGCTCAGCGAATGGGACTTGGCATATTAGAAATTTTAGCAAGATAACACTGGGCAAACATGCTTGGTGTATGTAGCAATGGGAGAAAATATGTACTACAAGCTACACTAGTTTATTATTTGGAACAAAACTAGATTCCCATTTTATGTGTGTGGCTGTGTGTGAACTCATCTTTGGAAAATGGCCACTGGTAATTCCTTTTGAGCAAACTCTTAGTTATTTTAAGATACACCTGAGACAGTTCTGTAATAAGCCTAAGATTCAGAAAGCTTTTTGTTCCATTATGTGATGATTTCAAGCTACACTGGTGCTTTCTAATAGGCACTGAAAGGACCCATTCTGAGTTCTGATTGAGTTTGGTTTTTAATATTGATACAAACTGAATTGTCTAAGGCCAGCTGCCTCCATACAAACTCAGTAGGGATAGAGAATAACTTGTCGTGTTTTCTTTTTTTAATTAGTAATTTAATAATGACTAACAAGATTGTAAGATAACAGGGGTACAATTCCATACAATTCCCAACACCAGAGTTCTGTATCCTATCCTATCCATTGCAAGTTTCTCTTTTCTTTAAGTTTCTCTTTTCTTTTTCTTTTTCTCTTTTCTTTCCTCTAGGAGTATGGACCAAAATTCTTTGTGGGGTATAGAAGGTGGAAAGCCTCGTTTCTGTAATTCTTCACTGAACATGGATGTCGGCAGGTCAACCCATACCCCCCAGCCTGTTTCTATCTTTTCCTAGTGGGGTAGGGTTCTGGAGAGGTGCAGTTCTATGACATATTGGTGAGGTCCTCTGCCAAGGGAAGTTAGGATGACATCATGGTAGCATCTGCAACTTGGTGGCTAAAAGGCAATACGATATAAAGCAAAAAAAATTGTTTAATAAACAGGAACTTAAAGGTAACAATAGAACAGATGAAACTAGGGTTTTCATGTGGAAAGAAGCTAGGAAGTCTGTTTTAGGTATGTTCCAAGGCTTTAGTAATTTTTGCCTGAGCCTGATAGCTAACATGCAGGTGGGTTAAAAGAATTGTCTGGGAGGATGGTGTCAGAGTTGAGAAAAGGCCTAGAATTTAAGTTTCAGTATAAAAATGTCTCCTTGGTCTAAAAAAGTTCAGATTCACTGTGAATCGTGAGATACCCCAGTCTGTTTGCTAAACTCTCATCAGACTTTTGCTTACATTTCATTTCAAGATTTTGTGAAAACAGATTCCATGATGGATGTGATTTCTTCTCATTGAAGAGACAGTGCCTTTCTGAAAGTCACTATAATCCAGCATTATAGAAGGCGTGAGGGAATAGTGACTGTTGGATAATACAGCTTTGGCGCCTAAGTGTTAAGCAACTCAGATGTGATACAATATATGTATGAGTGTTTTACAATTCTCCAGACTTCAGTGACTATTTACACTGGCAAAATAAATGCAAAATGGATAGATATGTTTGTACTTTATATTTTTGTTCATTCTTGCTTTATTCTTTGTTTACATAAATACCACAAGTATATCATATATAATGTGCTTCTGTAAATTAGAACATACTTTCCTTCTGGATGGACAAATATTATTTTTATTTACTTTTACTTAACTGCAAAGAGATAAATTGTGAGGTAGAGGAGAAGAGAAAAAGCGAGATGTTTGCAGTACTGTTTCATCACTGGTGAAGTTTCCCCTGCAGGCGAAGACCAAGGACTGAAACCCAGGTTCATGCACATGGTAACATGTATGCTCTACCAGATGAGCCACTGCTTGACTCCTGTTGTTATTATTTAATTTTAACTTGTTATTCTCTTTATTTATTGGATAGAGACAGCCAGAAATCCAGAGGGAAGAGGGTGATAGAGAGGGAGGGAGACAGAGAGAAACTTGCAACACTGCTTTACCACTCACAAAGCTTTCTCCCTGCAGGTAGAGACCAGAGTCCTTGTGTATTGGAACGTGTGCACTCAGCCAGGTGCACCACCTGCCCCCCTTATTGTTATTTACTTTTGGAAGAGAGAGAGAGAGAGAGAGAGAGAGAGAGAGAGAGAGAGAGAATGAATGTGTGTATGTGTGAAATGTTTTTGGTACTGAAGCTTCCTTCAATGAGTTAGAGATTGAGCTTAAAGCTGGGGTGCACACATGGAAAAGCAGCCCACTATCCAAGTGAGCTATTTATGAACTCCAAATTATTTTTGGAAGCATCTTTATCTGCACTCCTGCTTGATGTTCTCTGCCCCATCCTTCTCTAATTTTTGACACAACTCTCTCCCATGCTGTCTTTGTTTACGTGCTCCTCTCTGTTCTTTTTTTTTTAAAATTTATTTAAGAAAGGAGACATTAGCAAAATCATAGGATGGGGGGTTACAACTCCATACAATTTCTGCCACCCAATCTCCATATCCCATTCCCTTCCCAATAGCTTTCCCATTCTCTATCTCTCTGGGAGCATGGACCCAGGGTCGTTGTGGGTTGCAGAAGGTGGAAGGTCTGGCTTCTGTAATTGCTTCCACGCTGAACATGGGTGTTGACTGGTTGATCCGTACTCCCAGTCTGCCTCTCTCTTTCCCTAGTAGGGTGGGTCTCTGGGGAAGCAGAGCTCCAGGACGCATTGGTGGGGTCTTCAGTCCAGGGAAGCCTGGCTGGCATCCTGATGGCATCTAGAACCTGGTGGCTGAAAAGAGAGTTAACATACAAAGCCAAACAAATTGTTGAAGAATCATGGACCCAAAGGTTGGAATAGAGGAGATGAAGTGTTGGGGGGTACTCACTGCAAACTCTAGTGTACTACTGCTTTCAGGTATATATGTGCCCTGGTTTATGGATACGTGTGAACATATGCTCTATCTCCTGGAACCTGGTCTATATCTAGGTTTTGGGACTTTGTTAGGAAGTGAACCACCTGGGATGGAATTGGAGAATACTATGAAAGGAAAGGTCATCACCTTCATAGTGATGAAGCTGAAGGGTTATTGTTCCACACCTGAAGTCTCTGGACAGAGTCTGAAGTGAAGCATGCTGGAGTGGCACTCATTGCCTTGATTAGGTTGCAATCAGCGCATGCAATATTATTTGATAAGAAATGGGAGAAGCATACGGGATTGAGTCTGCAGTATTTTGTTTTACTAATGAGAAAACAGGCTCAACAAGTAACTTAACCAAGTGCCTATTATTGTGGGTAGTGGGGGGGGTGAACCATTAGCATTGTTTTACATCAAAGTTTAAGGCAGCCAATGCTATCTTTTAGGGAAAGTTCAGTGTCATTTGGTGGCTGTATCTTGAGATGGCATTAGTACTCACTGTCATTTACATACAGGCACAAACATGATGATCTCTTATGGCATTAAGTGAAAGTTTTGAAAAGACTAATGGGACTCATTCAAATGCAGTTTTAATAAACGTTTTTTGAGTGCTAAATGTAGCATGTGCTAATTGATTTAAGAGACAGCAAAACTACCCAGCCAAACAAGCCCTCTTAATCAAGCAAGCTTCACTCATGTAGCAGGCAGGGAGAGACAGGAAAGAGAAAGTTCCTTGGCCACAAATTTCAGTTCCTACAGATGCCCATTCCAGACCTGTTGCTCATATTTTTCTGAGATGCCAGATGATTAAAGAAAACCATACTGGTCTGTGGAAATTTCGTGAATCTGCAGAGGCTTTGAAGCTGTCATGACTGAGTCATGAAAGGCTAAGCCTTTTTCGTTTTGTTGACTGGAACACTATCCCTTAGAGTCAAGAGCCTCCAGATGAGAACTTTTGCAACCCTCCTTAAGGCGATCACGTGTTGAGGAAGTGAGACCACATGGAAAGAACACCTATAGAGGTACTCTGGTTGCAAAAGACTCATCATAGCTCAGAAGGCCGCCATGTTGGCAAAGAGGTAGAACAAAACTCTAGATGATTTCAGTTCACAGACATGTAGTGTCCTTACTTTGAATTCTTTAGACTTCTAGGCAGGAAACAGACCTAAGTCACCCCCTCAGGATTTCTGTTTGCTGCCCACAGAACATAATAAAATGTATGTCTCTCCATACTATTTAATTTGGGTTTGGTTTGTTTGGCTGCAGTGGTAACAGAAACATCATTGTCTAAGTGTAAGTTCACAGTTGCACGGGGCAAGGGAATACTACCAGAATGTGGGCACACATGTATGTTTGCTCTCACTTGTTTTATTTAGCATCTTTTGTAAAAGGAAGATAAAAGATACCTACCAAACACCTACAAATATTTTTCCCATGTGATTTCTAGCTGCAGATATACTGTGACTGTATTTACTCAAACAGAATAAATACATAAATAAAAATCTTTGCAAAGAAGGAACACAGTATGTTTCAAGATGAATGACCATGAAGACAGTTCCTAAGACATTCTTTCCACAGTGCTGTCTCAAACACTAGCAGATGAGAAAGTGCTGTTATTACCTTTATTATATATTATTTGATACCTGAGTTATATTTTATCCAGACAGGAAAAAATAGCTCTCTGTTTCTTCCCTCAGGGCATACAGTCTAAATCAGAAAGACTAAATAAATGTCTCTGACATTATACAGAGTGTTCTGTTTGATATTATATATATATATGAAAGTTTTCAAACAATCTGCTCACTACAATGTAAAGCTATCAAGTAAAATGTAAAGTGATGACACAACACTTCTCAGAGTTTTAAAGCTTTATTTCAACAATATAAGTGTCTATTTTCTATCCCTCATAAAAAGAGCCAATTGCATGCTCTATGATAGACAAATTATGAGAGGCCAAGTTCAGCGATGTGCAGAAAACAGTATAAATAAAAATTTAAAAGGGATCTGTCCTTGCAATTTGGATATATATATATATATATATATATATATATATATATATATATATATATGTAAAATAAAAACATAATAAAATCTACTAATTTAATCCAAGGGTGATTTGAATTAGTAATAAGTTTAAGTCACACACATTATGAAATGGAAATTTTGTTAATGATTTTGCAATGAAATAAAGTAACTTCTGCATTTATAAAGCTATTATAAGTTTTACTTTTTTTCTTTGCTAAATGGATAACATAACTTTCATCCTTCATAAGCTGTTCCCTCACTTTGCCTCACATTTGCTGAGAAATTTTGTTTGTTAAAAACTCAACAAACGTGAAGCAAATGACAAACACACACCAAATTTCTAGTCTGGGGTGTGGAGAATTCCAGTTGACACAAACATTTTATATAGTTTTCTATAGTTTAAATTTTGATTGGGAACTCATTAAAATATGTCGATAAGAATACAAATTTATGTAAGATCAATATTTATAATCAGATTTATAATACTAGAATTATAATTTATGGTACAGAAATTCTGAAGTCAAATTTATGAAATTCTTAAAGAATTCAAGATAGCAGAAATGTTTTAAATTACTGAGAACATAAAATTCTGTTTGGACAGTAATTCATAAATATCACTTAATGTACTTTATATATAATAGCTAAAAATAAAATGATTTTTTTCATCTATGAAAAAAATTAATGCTCCATATAGGTCACCACTAGAAACTTGATGATTTCACTGAAGTTACCTGAATTAATGAAATTTAAAAAACTTAAAAATATATTTTTGGGTGTGGGAGATAGATAATAGTTATGCAAATAGACTCTCATGACCAAGGCCTGAAGTCCCAGTTTCAATCCCCAGCACCACCATACACTACAGCTGAGTAGCTTTTGGTTAAAAAATAAATAAATGGATAAAAGTTATATATATATATATATATATATATATATATATATATATATATATATACAGAAAGAGAGAGAGAGAGATAAGAACACTACTCAGCTCTGGTTTATGGTTATGTGAGAGATTGAATTTAGGAGCTCAGAGCCTCAGGCAGGAGTCTTTTGCATAACCATTATGCTATCTCCCCAGGTCTAAAAACAAATTAAACAACCCTGGGTTGAGGATGAAGGTGAATTGTTGGTATGCTTCTAAAAACCCCTTCTGTTTCATTAGTTTAATCCCTCCTGATTAACACTATTCTATTTACATAACCACTTCATTCTATTTACATAACCGTTGTTAACAGGCACCACCCTCCCTCCAGAGCATTGGTGGTTCTTGCCTGCTCCGCCCCCTCTCCTTGTCACACCCTGATTTTCACCAGTCACTTTTCTCTCCACCCTCTCTGCTTCGCATCCTGTTCCCACCCTACTGGGCTAGTATATTTATAAGGACAAGATTGTTTGTAGTTTTTAGTTTAGCTTAGCTTGGTATAGATTGCGCTGCGTCCTGCATGAATAAAGAGATACTGCGTACAACCCATCCATGAGTCCCGGGTTGTCTGTTACCCGCCCGTGAAGCCAGCCTGGCAAAAACAACATATGGCGCCTACAACGTGGGACCGGACCTGCGCAACTCCCAGATAAGTGAAGACTTTGCCTACCTATGCACTATGGTCTTCTCTTCTACTTATGAAGAGGTTTGCCAAAGCCTCTACTGTTTCATCATGAGACAGTTACTCTGTCTCTGGAACATTTTGCTCTGGGCCACACTTTGTTTCCCTGACCGGGAACTTTGGTTTCTTGTGACCCTAATCATAGAGCTTGGGAGATGCACTGAGATTTCTCCTTGGACTTTCTGGATTCCCTCTCCCATGTTTCCTGAGGAAAAGGACTACATTTTGCTCCGGGCCACAATTTGGTTCTTTATGACCGTGATCGTAGACCTTGGGATATGCATAGGGATTTCCACTGGGACTTTCTGGACTTCTTCTCACATGTTTCCCATGCAGAAGGACTACTCTAATTTGAGGAGCGTTCTCCAGTACCCTGGCAGTCCCCAAGAATGGAGACACGTGGTTAGTTCTACTCTCCTGATTGGATTCTTTCTTCGATGGGAAGATGCTTTTAAAAGTAGATGCCTGAAGCAATACAGCAGGAACAGTCAGAAGCACCCCAAATGGAATTTTGAGGATCTTTTTGGACTAGGACGCCCTCCAGGGACTCTTGGTGCTACATGGTGAGATCTGTTTCATAAGAGAGTGATTTGAATGACTGAATTTTGTATGACATTGACTTAAAAAAAAAAATTCTGTACACAGCCATGATTTCTAGAGACATCCAGAAACAATCCAAAAAATTGTTTCTTCCCTCCTTTTATTTCTTTTTTTACGTCTTGGCATAAATCTGAAATGTTTAATCCTGAAACGGTATGAGTTATGGGCGGGGCAGATAGTGCAATGATTATGTTAATTATTCTCATGCCTGAGGCTTCTAACTGTGGTTCTTCTGTTTACCTTTCCACATTTTATTGAGTTCAAGCTGTTTAAACAACCTTATAATCATACTAGAAAGGACTTCTAATTATAATGGAGTTATCAATTATAGTAAACTTCTAATCTGCTACAAGTTTTGTTTGACAAGTAAGTGAATTTCAGCTGTCAAAGTCTTCACATGAAAAAGCATCTACTCAAATGGAATTCCTGGAAATCCATTTGGATCCTGTTCTCTGACATTGCCCACAAGATGAAATGACTACAACACACCCCCAGAAGCCAATGATGTGACCTGGCACGACCTGAAGAAACAGATTCACAGATTCCAAAGATCACTCTCTACAGAAAAGCAGAATTCTGGTGGCTGACATTCCCCATCAAGACAGACATGCAGTGTTTCATCCATTGGCATTTTCTTCCATGGTCATCTACTTTGGACTGACACCTCCATCGGACTTACTGGTACACGCTGCTGTGTTTCTCAAAGACTAACTTCAGCCAATTGCCTTGAGACTTTATAGACCATGTCCCCTCGCCTGCAGGCTCTGTCCCCTGAGTAAGAAAACTCCTCCTCTTTATTAGGTTATGCCCACAGAGGCAGGAAACGCCCTTTGAGGTAGGAGATGCCCCCAGAGGCATGAAGCGCTCCCAGAGGCAAGAAATGCTCTTTCTCTTGCTAGACCTTGCCCTTTGAGGCAAGAAACGTTCCCTTTGGCATCACACTGGTTATTGCTGCTCACCTATTTTGTTTTCCATGTCTTATGCCAGTTCTTTTGAAAACACCTGTATGATATAGGTTTCTGTTCACCCCACAATCCTGATACTATGGCCATTAGTTAAAAAAGAAAGGGGGAATTGTTGGTATGCTTCTAAAAACCCCTTCTGTTTCATTAGTTTAATCCCCCCTGATTAACACTATTCTATTTACATAACCACTTCATTCTATTTACATAACCACTGTTAACAAGTACCACCCTCCCTCCAGGGCATTGGTGGTTCTTGCCTCCTCCGCCCCCTCTCCTTGTCACACCCTGATTTTCACCAGTCACTTTTCTCTCCACCCTCTCTGCGTCGCATCCTATTCCCACCCTACTGGGCTAGTATATTTATAAGGACAAGATTGTAGTTTTTAGTTTAGCTTAGCTTGGTATAGATTGCACTGCGTCCTGCATGAATAAAGAGATACTGTGTACAACCCAGCCATGAGTCCCGAGTTGTCTGTTACCCACCCGTGAAGCCAGACCGGCGAAAACAACAGTGAATATTTGGCTTCATGGGGCTGGGAAGTGGGAGAGTGGGGGGGGGATGTGGAATGGAACATAGTCTTTCGGTGGTGGGAATGGTGTTTATGTACACTTCATTAATTTTTTAGTGATATAAATCACTGTTTAATTAATATGAGAGAGGAAAAATTGATTGAATGTCTCAAACTTTTTAATGCACAGACCATAGGCTGAGTCTTTGATATGTTGATTCTCTTAAAGGCTTAGACCAGGGAGAATAGAAGCAACCAGTGGCATAGCTACATACAAATAATGTGAAAGGACATAAACTATGGTGATGTTGTATATGATACAGCAAATCTTAACAAAGGGATATTTCAAAGTTAACCTAATTGCCAAATCATGTGATTATAGCAATGACTATCTATTTCCTTCTTAAACCCTAAGACACCAGGAACCTCCTGCTTCCTCTATAGAGCCTATATCTCCTCCAGTCCTGGAACCTCTAGGGTGTGGCTCACTTTCCTGCATGCTTCTCTCACTTCATACCAAATAATACTGCATCTGTCAATCTCAACCTAATCAATGCAACCAGTACCACCTCAATATGCTTCACTTCAGACTGTGTCCAGAGACATCAGGCATGGAATGTTAACCCTTCAGCCTCATTACCATGGTGAGACCTTTCCTTTCATAGGATTCTCCAGTTCCATTCCAGGTGGTTCACATCCTAACAAAGTCCCAAAACCTAGATATATACCAGGTCCCTTGAGACAGAGCATATGTTCACATGTATCCATAAGTTAGGGCAAAATATATACCTGAAAGCAAAAGTACACAATAGTCTGCAGTGAGTCAGTATGAAGTTCATAATGAAATTGTGTCTACTAGACTTCCTGAATCTTTGATGATCTACCCATCCTCTAAAGATCCTAATCTTTAGACACACACCCCCCCATCTAATTTACAAGTTTTTTTTTTCCTCAAAGAACTGCTTAAGGGTTTAGTTTCTATTAAAGTTACTAATAAGTACAGGGAAGGGGGCAAAGAGCTAAACAGAGCTCAATGCTTAATGGTATGTGTGTGGGCTGGGTAGATAATGGTTATGCAAAAGGCCTGAGGGCCTGAGCCTCCCAAGTTCCAGGCTCATTTCCTTTTAATACCATAAACCAGAGCTGAGCTGTGCAACTTAATGCTTAGGGAAAAAGGTCTTTTTTTTTTGTATCTACAAAAATGAAACAACTTAGTTTCCTTTGGGTGCATGGGGATCAAGTAGTTTATTTGGCTTCTGTTATCGTGTTGCCTTGTAACTCCCCCAGGACTCACCCCTCCATCCCATGATCCCTGGGTGGGATACATTCTGTTTTTGTTTGTTTGCTTGCTTGCTTTTTGTTTTGTTTTGTTTTGTTTTTGCCTGAAGTCAACTGTGCAATAGCTAAGGAACTTTTATGGGTGATTCTGGGCTTCCTTGCTGCTGACCATGTCTGAATATCACCCTGGATGTTCCTAAAAGTGCAAGAACTTTTCAGGTTCTGCCTTGGATCTTGCCTCATGCCAATCTTCAACATTATTTAAAAGTAATGTTGTTAGGGGGTCAGGGGGGTGGCACACTGGGTTAATCACACATAATATGAAACCCAAGAACCTGTGTAAGGGTCCAGGTTTGAAACCTGGCTCCCCACCTGCAAGGGTGGGGTGCTCATCTCATAAGTGGTGAAGCAGGTCTGTAGGTATCTGTCTCTCTCCTTATCTCCCCCCTCCTCTCTCAATTTATCTCTATCCATATATATATATATATATATATATATATCTTCTCCTTCACATTTTATTCTCTTTTCTCTGCATAACTAAAGATCTGTTCTTCTTTGCACTAAAGCTGTTTCTTTTTCTCCCTCTCAACATTCTTTTATGCCATAGAATATTGGATATAAGCTTCTGTTAGATCTATTAACATCATACCTACAGAGATTGAGTCCTGATGGCCATGGGGGTGGGGGGATGGGGTTACCTTTTATGCTGGTTGGTGGTGTTAGTAGAGCATTGGTGTTATCTCCAAAAATTAAAACATTTACAATAGATTGAAGATCAAGTGACAGTCTTGGAGCAGAAAAACCAGATGTGAGATGATCACAGTAACCCCGACTCTGCTATCATGATGGTCTTCTGTATTATTTAAAATAAAAATGCCCAGTGAATGAATATTGAAAGTGGATGTGTTACTGTTTACTGACTTTTCTTTTTCACTCATATATTTTTAAAATAATTTATTTATTTATTCATGAGAAAGATAGGATGAGAGAAAGAACCAGACATCACTTTGGTACATGTGCTGCTGGGGATTGAACTAAAGACCTCATGGTTGAGAATCCAATGCTTTATCCTCCCTGACCATGTGTTTTTTTTTTTTTAATTAGGGAAATTCATCAGACTCTAGCTTAATTTTTGAAATCTTCATTGACTTTATTTCTAGTCTTAGTGTTTATGACTTCCTTAATGGTCTTTCACATTTTCTGCTACTATATCATGATATTCAATGTATTTAAATAAGACATATCAATTTAAACAGGACACTGAAAGCTGTTAACAATTAGTTAATCTTCACATTATCCACCTCTCTTTGTATTATTGGTTGTAGAAAAAGTCATCACACATTTTTGCCTAGAAAAACATGAAAAGATATGCCATGATTTTTCTGAAAGCTTAGTCCTTCTTTATTCAATAATTAAATACCAAAATTGTCCTAAATGGCTTCTGGTAAGTTTCCCTTTTCCTGTACATTTAGTTTGGAATAGAGATGTGTTTTCATATTATTTATGTCATGTTTTTCTTTTTTAGTTTGCATTTCCTTTGACTCATTTTTGCTTCCTCCATAACCTTTTGCTCATTCATGCATCCTTTTTTTTTTTTTCTTTTTAGAGTACTGCTCAGCTCTAGCTTATAGTGGTGCAGATGATTTAACCTGGGACTTTGGAGCCTCAGGCATGAGAGTCTGTTTGCACAACCACTATGCTATCTGCCCCACCCCCCCCCCACTCTCTATTTTTATAGATGGGGCCATCTAAGTCTCTATTCTTATTCCTGAGTGTAACTAATCATTACTGTTGGGCTGTTGGAACATCTTGATGCATTTCTGCATAGAAAAATACATCAGTGACTTTTCAGACAGTCCAGTGTTTCCATTTGCCTTCAGTGTATCTTTATCAGTTCTCCACACTAGCATATATATAGTCATTATTTTTATGTTTTGATTTTGCTTTTGTAATTCCTACACTAGCTTAGATATCAAGTGCCACAATCATATCTTGTTAACACCTTTATAAATATCCACAAGTAGGTTTTTATGTCTTTCTCAGTGTATTTGTCTAGCAACACCAAATATTAATGACTGCTACCCTGCTGAAGCAGTGACCTTTCAAATTGTCAGTGACAAATAACTTTCAATGAACTTTGTGCGCCACTGTTTATTTGGACTGTGAATTCTAGTTCAGTCATGAGAAATGTTTATTTTCCCATCCATGTGTGTATGTAGTGATGCTAAAAAACTGATTTTTTTTAAACTAAAGACCTGCATTACTAAATGGAGAAAAAAGGAGATTGAAGAGTTGTATATTATTATTATAAAACTTCTGATTGGATGAGTCCATCTAATTTAATGAACCAAAATTAAGAACCTACAGATAATTGATTTTTTTATTTTTAAGATTTATTTTTTAATTTTTATTTATAAAAAGGAAACACTGACAAAAACCATAGGATAAGAGGGGTAAAACTCCACACAGTTCTCACCACCAGAACTCTGTATCCCACCCCCTCCTCTGATAGCTTTTCTATTCTTTATCCCTCTGGGAGTATGGACCCAGGGCCATTATAGGGTATAGAAGGTGGAAGGTCTGACTTCTTTAATTGCTTCCCGGCTGAACATGGGCGTTGACAGGTTGATCCATACTCCCAGCCTGCCTCTCTCTTTCCCTAATGGGGTGGGGTAGAGGGCTCAAGGACATATTGGTGGGGTTGTCTGCCCAGGGAAGTCTGGTTGGCATCATGCTAGCTAGCATCTGGAACCTGGTGGCTGAAAAAAAAAAAAAAGTTAACATAAAGAGCCAAAAAAATTGACTAATCATGAACCTAAAGGCTGGAAAAGTTCAGATGATGAGTTGGGGACTCTCCATTTTGTAGATAGTTAGTAGTCTATTTTAGTTATATTCCAAAGAGCCCATGACTATACTAGTTTTCTTTTTCCTGAGCCTGGAATCTGATATGCAGGTGGATCCAAGTTATCTGGGGAGAAGATGTCATGGCTGGAAAAAGAACCAGAAAGCTGGATCAGGGAAGAGAGTAGCTCCCAGATATGGGAAAGGGGTATAAATATTGCTGACTGTAAACCCCATCGATTTGATCTGATCTGGGGCCCATATTCAGCTTAGGAGTCTATGTGACCTCTACCTCTCTGCAGACCTGAGTTCCCATTCTGTGGTCATGAGCAGGAACATTCCAAGCTGTCCCAATTTCAGGACCTATCTTACTCAGGTGAAACATAGAGTATGTTGCCATGCTTCCCTTTGGGGGATGAAACATTCTCTATTGTTGTTGATCCAAGTTGAAGGCAAGGTCCTATGGGGCTTACATAGGGGTCTATTTTGTTTTTCTTGATAGAGATGACTGGTAACAATGGAGAGAGGGGTTTATTTGAGATCTAGGCCCATCATGTCTGTTTGGGAATCTCAGGACTCCCAGACTAGGGCCCCAGCTGATGGAGTGGCCTGATAGTGACTAAAGAGTCATCATTAAAGTATGCCAGTCTCTTGCCCTTGTTCAGCTTTTGCAGTCCTTGCTTTGATAAGGTTAGCTTTGGAGTGACTGAGAGAATTGTAATAGGAAGTTGGTGAGGAGGTTATCTAAGTCTAAATAGACACAATTTTATTATGAACTTCATACTGTCTCACTGCAGACTATTGTGTACTTTTGTTTTCAGGTATATATTTTGCCCGAATTTATGGATATGTGAACATATGCTTTATATCATGAGATCTGGTCTATATCTAGGTTTTGGGACTTTGTTAGGAAGTGAACCATCTGGAATGGAATTAGAGAATACCATGAAAGGGAAGGTCTCACCTGAGTAATGAGGCTGAAGGGTTGACATTCCATGCTGATCTCTGGACACTGTCTGAAGTGAAGCATCTTGAGGTGGTACTGGTCATGTTGATTATGTTGGGACTGCCAGATACAATATTATTTGGTATGAAGTGAGAGAAGCATGCAGGAAAGTGAGCCCCACCCTAGTGTTTCCAGGACTGGAGGAGATATAGGCTCTAAAGAGGAAGCAGGAGGTTCCTGCTGTCTTAGAGTTTAAGAAGGCAATAGACAATTATTGATGTAATCAATTTATTTGGGTATACTTATATTCATAGCAGCACAATTTGTAATAGCTAAAACCTGGCAGCAACCCAGATATGCAACAACAGATGAGTGGCTGAGCAAGTTGTATATATACACAATTAAATACTACTCAGCTATTAAAAATAGTGAATTCACCTTCTTCATTCCATCTTGGATGGAGCTTGAAGGAATCATGTTAAGTAAGATAAGTCAGAAACAAAAGGATGAATATGGGATGATCTTACTCACAGACAGAAGATGAAAAACAAGATCAAAAGGGAAAATAGTAAGCAGAACTTGGACTGAACTGGAGTTGGTATATTGCAACAAAGTAAAAGATCTTGAGGTAGGTGGGGGTTGGGGGGATTCCAGTCCTGGAACATGATAGCAGAGGAGGACTTGGGGCGGGGGGGGGGGGGGGTTGAATTGTTAGGAAAACTAGGAAATATTATGCACGTTCAAATTATTGCATTTTACTGTTGATGGTAAACCATTAATCCCCCAATAAAGAAAATTTTTAAATAATAGGGCTGGTTGGAGGCCAGGCAGTGCACAGGTTATGGGTCCACTACTTGTTTGTGCAATGCCTTTTTAAGAGTGGTGGGGTGATGGGATAGTATTGCACTATCTCTCTTCTTTATATTTCTCCCTTTCTGTTCCTTTGTTCTTCTCTATATCTCTGTCTTTATCTCATCCTCTATCTACTGAAAAATTGGCTGCTGGGAGCATAAGAGTTTTGCAGGCATTCTGTCACAGCCATATCCCTGGTGACCAAAAAAGCAAAGGATAAGACTGATTTCAGGCACCTAAAATGGATATCAGCAATCACAGCAGCTGAAGTGAAGCAAAATTCCATCATAGAATGTTCTCCATGATTATACAGAGACTCCAGGAAGAACTCTATCAGGAATGGTAATATTTAGTGAGGGAAATGAAAGACAAAAATTGACAGAAGACCAGCAGGCTAACAGAGCTAATCCCTCAGGATGGCAAAGCTCTTTCTTTCTTTCTTTCTTTCTTTCTTTCTTTCTTTCTTTCTTTCTTTCTATCTTTCTTTCTGATCATCTACATTTACAAGTCAATACTCTTGTTTACTTACTTGCTTGTGTTCCATTGTTGCTTAAGAAAACCTTGTTTCAGATAAAATGTGTTTGTCTTCCACTTGGAAGAAGCTTATGATTATTTTAAAAAAATCAAATTCTATAATACCTGTCTTAAGGAACTGGAGGAAGGGGCCTCAATTGCAAATGCTTTTGTGAACTCCAAAATATTTAAGAAAAAATTATTAAAATATTTGTTGTAGAAGTCAAACAATTTGAAACCCGTTGGTTTAATATTGGTTACATATTTTTTTCCAGTCCAAATACAACATATCATGGTCCAGTTGTATTCTGGCTCCCATGCTGCTGAATAAATCAACAGTCAAATTTCAATAAAGTGGCTGAATGATATTAGGCAAGAGTTTTTTTTTCCCTTAAAATAGTCTCTATCAATATGTTTGGGAGTGAGAGGAGAGGGGTTTTGTGAAGAGGGGTGAACAATGGTGAGTCTACCAAAAACATTGGTCAATCTACCAAAAATGGAACCACTATTTTATGTTTCAAACCAGGTGTTCCTACTTCAGTATCCTTCACACTTATGGCTCTATCACTCAGTTCAGAATGTCTTTGATTCATACTTTGATATCATTCATGATATACACTAGAAGCTGTCACCGTATCTCAAAAATGTTTATTTCTCCCATTGTCCTTTTCTCTTGCTCATGATATTAAACTACTGACAAGTATTTTATGAGGACTTTTCATGTGTTTGGCATCATGGAGGACACTGGAGATGCAAGATCTGAAGACCAAATTAGCTTTCACTCACCTGAGTAAAAAAGTAGTTTAATCTTTCTCACTTCCAAACAGTCCTTCTCATCGTTACCATGGAGACTGCACGGAAATCTGGATACATGATTATCTGCCTTGAAATTGGTTCATCATTATCTAGCAGATAGAAGATAATCTTTATACAAGATTCTATAAAACCAGGCTCCTGCTCAGCCTTTCTCATCTTATCCTTGTCTCACAGTTTATCTTCCAGCCATACTGCAATAGCTTCATCCTTGCCTTTTTACAATGCTGCCCATATGTTTGCAATATCCAGTCTTTACACCTTCATTTGCAACTCCAATCATGCTGCCACAGATCTAGTGTGTGATTGAGGAATAAAAGAAATGACTAAGGACTATCTCACTTTTTAAATTTAAATAGAAAGCTCACAACGTCTCATCAAAAGTATACATTATCTATAGGTTTCTGGGTGGGTATTTGTTTAATTTTTGCTTGATAATTGTTAAACATGATGTATAGATACTAAACTTTACTATTACATTTTTTTCTGAGTTTATTGAAATGATCATTTTCCATTTTAAAATCTTGTAATGAATTCTATTACTCATTTTTTAAAATAAAATCATCCTTTTGCTCATAAGATGAATGTCATTATGTGATGGTGTATTATTTTCTTTATCCTTGGATAGGTTTAGTCTGCTAATGTTGGCTTTGGCGTCCTTATATAATTCTTAGCAAGATCATTCTTTTCCTTGTCATCCCATGGTTATGTAGATTGGTATTAAGATTAGGTTCACATTGTAAAAAATGATTTAAGGGAATTTTGCTATATTTTGATTAACTAGAATTAATTCATAGAATTAGGACTATTTAGACCACCAGTATTTGATGATTAGTAAACTCACCTGTAAATGTATCCAGATTTAGGGTTTTCTTTTTGGGAAGAAGTTTTTATTTTTTTAGTGATTTAATAATGATCAACAAGATTGTGGGAAAGAGGGGTACAATTCCATATAATTTCCATCACCAGAGTTCCACCACAACCCATCCCCTCCATTGGAGGTTTTCCTATTCTTTATGTCTCTGGGAATAAGAACCAAAGTCCTTATGGGCTGAAGAAGGTGGGAGGTTTAGTTTCTGTAACTGCTTCTTTGCTGGACATGGGCATTGACAGGTAGATTCATAACCCCAGCATGTATCTACCTGTCCCTAGTGGAGAGGGCTCTGGGGAGGTTAGGTTCAAGAATACATTGGTGAGGTCATCTGCCCAGGGAAGTCAGGATGGTGTCATAGTAGCATCTGCAGCTTGGTGGCTGAAAAACATTAAAATGTAAAGCAAAAAAAGTTATTTAGTAATCAGAAAACTAAAAGTAAGAATATAGCAGATGAGATTTAGGGTCTTCATGTTGGAAGAAGTTAGGAAATCTACTTTAGATATATACCAAGGGGCCCGTCACTTTACTAATTTTTGTCTGAGCCTGATAGCTGCTGGGCTAGCTTCACCGGAGAGAGAGACGAGGAACTCGTGGTGTCATGGTAATACAATTCTTTATTGATGCAGATGCCCCAGAGTCAGGTGTGAGCACAGCGGGTTTAGGCCACGTGGAGCTAACAAAATGGCCACCTCCCGCTATGCACACCAGCCCTTCTCCAGGTCTTCTCCAGGTCAGGACGTGGAAGAGAAAGAGAACAAAACCAGGAACAGCAGTGGGCTTTATAGGGTAAAAACGGAAGTGGGGAGTGGGATTGTCTAGGAAAGGGAGTGGAGAAAACAAGACACTCTGGGAAGGTAGAAAGCTTCCATAGCAGCTGTTAAGAAGGTAGAAAGCTTCCATAGCACTGTTCTAACCAGTGGGATTAACCAATACCCTGCAGGCAGGGCAGGTCTCAGGCAAGACAATGATTATGTAAATAGGCCATAGTATCTAGCAATGCAGGGGAGCTGGCTTAATGCCCAACAGATAGCTAACATGCAGATGGGCTAAAAGTATTGTCTTGGAAGATGGTGTCAGATTGGGAATAGGATTAGAAAGCTGGAAGAGCTTTTTAATCATTGCTTTTCTGTTTAAACCCTTTCAGTTGCAGATCACCCTTCTCAGCACTTTACAGTAATAGTTTTGCTCTCATATCTTGAGAAATAGTTTTTCTCCCTGGTTTTCTTACTTTACTATAGATATACCCTGACTTTAGCAGCAATCATTTTCTACTTTTATGAGTATTCTGGACATTTTGTTGATTGAAAGTTTTTGGGTGATTTAGTCTAGTATGTGCCATAAATAGATGTTATCATCTTTTCATCCTTTTTCCCCTTTCTACTTTCTCCTGCTCCTCCATCTATCAGCTATTCAAGTGAGCTATCTTGTCTGCCTTCCATCTCATCCTCCTTTTCTTTCTTCTCTTCCTGCTCCTTCACTTCCTCCTCTCCTCTCTTCTCCTCCTCCTCTTTCTCTCTCTCTCTCTTTTTAATAATCACAATGTGGTTCTCTAAATAGACTAGAGATGATTTGAAGGTGTGGAAGTGTATAGAATATTTTTAAAAAGTGTATAGAATGTATGAGTAGATCTAGACTTCTGATCGTCTGTTTAGCCAAAATAATTAATAGGGATGTTATTACAGGGGGTTGGACAATGGTACACCTTATTAAATGCACATAATATGAAGTGCAAGGACCCTCACAAGGATCTCGGTTTGAGCCCCCTCTCTCCCCCTGCAGGATCTGTAGGTGTCTGTCTTTTTTTTTTTTTTTTCTCCCTCCCTCCTTCCCTTCCTTCCTTCATTCCTTTCTTTCTAACTTAACTTTCTGGGTTCTTTATTTTTTTATTAGTGATTTAATAATGATCAGCAATGTTGAGGGATAAGAGTGGTGCAATTCCATACAACTCTCACCACCAGAGTTCCATATCCCATATGCCCTCCATTAGGAGATTCACTATTCTTTATCCCTCTGGGAGTAAGGACCAAAGTCTTTATGGGGTGCAGAAGGTGGACAGTCTGGCTTCTGTAATTGCTTCTCCACTGGACATGGATGTTGGCAGGTTTCTATCTTTCCCTAGTAAGGTAAGGCTCTGGGGAGGTTAGGTTCCAGGACTCATGGGTGAGGTCATCTGCCTAGGGAAGTCAGGATTGTATCATGGTAGCATCTGCAACTTGGTGGTTGAAAAATATTAAAATATAAAAGAGAACAAGTTATTTAGTAATCAGAAAACTAAAGGAAAGAATATAGCAGATGATATTTAGGGTTTTCATGTAGGAAGGAGGTAGGAAGTCTATTTTAGATGTATACTAAGGGGCCCATGAATTTATTAATTTTTGCCCGAGTCCCACAGATGATATGCAGGTGGGCTAAAAGTATTGTCTAGGAAGATGGTGTCAGAGCTGAGAATAAGACTAGTATCTATTTATCTCTCTTCCTTTCTATTTCCACCTCCTCTCTTAGTTTCTCTCTGTCCTATCCAGCAAAATGAAAAAAATGGCCGCCCAGAGCAGTGGATTTGTAGTACTGGCACTGAGTCCTAACTATAACCTGAGAAGCAGGAAGAGAGAGAGAGAGAGAGAGAGAGAGAGAGAGAGAGAAAACATTAAAAAAACTGTCCTTGACCAGAAAGTCATGTATCACCAAGTGTAACTCTGTGACTTAGAATGGTATTTGTAGTTTCTGATGCAAATTTTGCTGAATCTGTGCTTGAATTAGTCCACACCAAAACTTAACCTGTGTTGTACTAAGGCAATAAGGATATAAAATAATGAATGTTTTTTATCCCTATACTGAAGTGAGAGATAGTTCAAGCAGATAATTGAAATTTAAAATAGCTTTTCTAAAGCAAACTTTAGTTTTTCTCTTTCTCCTACCCTCCCCCCATACACACACACACACACACACACACACACACACACACAGCACTGCTCACTTCTGGCTATTGCTGGTACCAAATTTGAAATCTAGGATGTCTCCAGTGTAAGTCCTATGTGCTACTACCATGTAATCTCCCCCCACTCTCAAATTTTAGTCCTAAAACAACAACAATACAGGAGATATCACTGCCATTGTGAATCAGAACTCAGGGTTGAGGTATCTAAGCGGACTTCAAAGCTTACAACATTATTTCCTTCATTAGTTCATTTCAGATTTCAGAACCATGTAGCCATTTTCATTGATGTAACTGAAATAATGAATGACAGATAACTGCCAGCTAGACCCATTGATTTATTTTTTTATTATCTTTATTTATTTATTGGATAGAGACAGCTGGAAATCAAAAGGGAAGGGTGGGATAGAGAGAAAGAGACAGAAAGACACCTGCAGCACTGCTTCACCACTTATGAAACTTTACCCCTGCAGATGGGGGCTGGGGACTCGAACCTGGGTCCTTGCACATTGTAATTTGTGCACTCAACTAGGTGTGTCATCACCCAGCCCCAATTTATTCTTTAACTCACATACTTTAATGTGGTATTTTATTTTAAATCATTAAAAATTTATCAAGGGGCCAGAAAAATAATGTTCTAGGTAGGATGTCTGCCCAGTGAGCCTGTGATCCAGTTTTGAGTCCCAATACCACATGGGCCATCTCTGACATGGTATCTCCTCTCTGAATCAAAAAAGCAGCCTGTAAGTGATGAAACCTTGCATTCCATAGACACCAGCTCATCAAAACAAGTCAATATATGAAGACAAGCTGAAACTTCTTTGGACAGGCAGGAAATCAATCAATATCTGTAGAGTTTGATCATCCAAAGACATACATGTGTCAAAATAATTATTTTGATGTAACCAAAGAGGTATGTATCAGAGCACATTTTAGAGAAACTGTGCTAAAGTTAAGGGTGGAAATTCTCAAAGGGAGCATTTTGTGAACATTTAAATGTAATTTCTTCTTCTATGCTTGATATTAAAAATGTAAACATTTTGGAAAAGCAAATGTAGTTTTTTTCCTACTTTTGTGTTTATTTCAGTGATAATTTACTTATTGCAAGTCATTTATGGAAGAAAATATACTGAAATTATTATAGATACCCAAAATGGAACAAGAAGCGAGTGTAGCAGCAAGAAAAATGTTTTTTTTTTCAAAATCATTGAGCATAAATGCAATTTAAACAAAAACCCCAATGTAAAATATACTTTAAAGTCTCTAATACAGAAAATCCCTTCAAGATGACTGAAAAAGCATAGTCCTTGCCAATTGCCTCAATGAATCACAAACTAATTTTTAAAAATAATTTTCATTTGTTTGATTACTTGAAGCCTTTCATATGAAATAAAACCAGGTGTATCAGAAAAGCACACACTGTATTCAATATTTCAATACTCAACTGGATCATCCAGAAAGCTTTTTCCTTCTGGTAGAGCAGATTCCCCATCTTGTTGATGTGAAAGATTCTCCATCTAGTTGATGTGAAAGAGTACCTCAGTTTTTTTTATAACAAGAAATAGCTGAAAGAATATTAAAGGCAACTTTTTACCTCAGTTAGCTGTATCTATAGGAATCAGACTAGTTCTGAAATTGATACCTGTGCATATAGGGTCAATTAAAGAACATAGAGAAATTAAGGTAGGACTAAGATGCCCATATTTACAAATTTGGTGGAGTTTTAGGAAGCACACAGTGTTTGTGTGTTTATTTATTTTTCAGGAGTAATATATAAACAATATTTAAATCACCATAGATGCTCAATAAATATCAACCCCTGCCCTCCTCAGTGGCATAGCCACAAGATACATGAAAATGCATTATTTAGAAATTTTTAAAAAGTAAACATTTAAATAATTTACACTCAGGCAGTTTTTAAGTTGTATACAGATCCTTACCCAATTGCATCTATCTATCTGTCTATCTATTTATTTTAATTGAGATGTTAATGGTTTACAGTACAGTTGTTGGCACATGGGGACAATTTCTCATCTGGCTATGGTAGGTATCTGCAAAGCATTCTCACCCCCCACCCCAAATGAGGTCCTTTTTCTAGCATTACATACTAGGACTTTAAAGCTCCTCTTTCCCCCAATTCTACTTTTCCTCCTTCCCCTGAGTCCTTTGCTTTGGTGCCATACACCAAATCAGTTTTTCTGACTTACCTTACTTAACATGATTCCTTCAAGCCTATCCAAGATGTGGTGAAGAAGGTGACTTCATCATCTATAATAACTGATATAAACTTTCTTAGCTTCCCATCTGTTGTTGGACTAGGTTGCTTCCCAGTTTGGGATATTATAAATTGTGCTGTTATGAACATAGATATATACAGTTCTCTTTGGACCAGTGTGTTTGTTGCCTTAAGATATATTATCCTCAGGAGAGTAATTACTAGGCCATAGTGTATGTCCATTTCTAGCTTTAGGAGAGTTCTTCATATTGCTCTCCACAGGGGTTGGACCAATTTACATTTTACCAGCAGTTTAGAAAAGCTCCTTTATACTAGCAACATCTCTAGTATTTGTTGTCACTGTCCTCTCCAATGTACGACATTCTTACAGTAGTGAAGTGGTACCTCATTATTGTTTTTATTTGCATTTCTCTGATAATCAGTAACTGAGCATTTTTTCATATGTGGATTGGCCTTTTGGGATCTCTTCTTTTTTTCAAACTTAATTCTTATAGAAGGGGAGATATGGGCTCTATAGATAAAGTGGGAGGTTCCTTCTGTCTTAGGGTTTAAGAAGGCAATAGTTATTGCTGTAATCAAATTATTTGGCATTTGGGTTAACTTTGAAAATTCCTTTATTAGGATTTGCTGTATCATACACAAAATCACCATCATTTATGTTCTTTGTCATTATTTGTATATATCCTGTAGTTTTTTTTTTGGTTGTGTCCCTGTCTTCTTTTGGTATCAGAGTGATGTTAGCTTCATAGAAGCTGGCAGGGAGTATTCCAGTGTCTTCAATCTTCTGGCAGACTTTTAAAAGTAGAGGTATTAGGTCTTCTTTGAAGGCTTTGTAGAATTCATTTGTAAAACCATCTGGTCCAGGACTTTTATTTTGGGGGAAACTTTTGATAACTGTTTCAATTTCACTGGCTGTGATGGGCCTGTTCATGTTATCCACTTCTTCTTTACTTAGTTTTGGAAGTTGGTAGGTATCTAGGAAATCGTCCATTTCTTCCAGGTTCTCTAGGTTGGTGGCATGTAGTTGTTCATAGAAGCCTCACGTGATATGTTGAATTTCTGTGGTGTCTGTTGTGATATCTCCTCGTTCACTTACTATCCGATTTATTTGGGTCTTCTCCCTTTTTTGTTTTGTGAGTCTGGTTAAAGGTTTGTCGATTTTGTTCATTCTTTCAAAGAACCAACATTTACTTTCGTTGATCCTTTGTATGGTTTTCTTATTCTCAATGTTATTTATTTCTGCCCTAACTTTAGTGATTTCTGTCCTTCTGGTTGCTTTAGGGTTCCTTTGTTCTTCTTCTTCTAGGTCTTTAAGGTGTGCAGTCAGGCTGTTTCTTTGTGCTTTTTCTTGTTTTCTAATGTGTGCTTGTATATCTATGAACTTCCCTCTCAGTACTGCCTTAGCTGTGTCCCAAATATTTTGATAACTTGTGTCTTCATTTTCATTGAAGTCTCGAAACATTTTGATTTCTTCCTTGATTTCTTCTTTGACCCAGAGGTTGTTAAGAAGTGTAATGTTGAGCTTCCACATTTTGGGACTATTACTAATCTTTTGTTGATTGTTAAGTGTTAGTTTAATTCCACTGTGGTTTGAGAAGATGCTTGGGATGATTTCATTGCTCTTGAATTTGCTGATGCTGTCTTTGTGGCCTAACATATGGTCTATCCTTGAGAATGACCCATGTGGATTTGAGTAAAATGTGTATTCCAGTTTTTTGGGATGAAGGACTCTGAAAATGTCCAATAATTCTAGTTTATTTATCTCTTCATTTAGCTCCCTTATGTTTTTATTGATTTTCTGCCTGGATGATCTGTCAAGTTGAGAGAGTGGGGTGTTGAAGTCCCCTACTATGACTGTGTTGCTATTAATATATTGCTGTAGCTCTTTCAGTAGATGTTTGGTGTATTTAGATGGCTTCTCATTGGGTGCATAGATGTTACTAATTGTTAAGTCCTCTTGATTGACTGATCCTCTGAGCATTAAGTAGTGTCCATTCCTATCTTTTTAAATCTTATCTATTTTAAAGTCTATCATGTCAGATATGAGAATAGCTGTTCCTGCCCTTTTTTGTGGGCCATTGGCTTGTATGATAGTTTTCCATCCTTTCACTTTAAGTCTGTGTTTGTCTTGTTGAGTTAGGTGGGTTTCCTGTAGACAGCATATTGTTGGGTTGTGTTTTCTGATCCATCTTCCTACTCTGTGTCTTGTAATAGGTGAATTCAGGCCATTGACATGTATTGTATATAGCTGTGTCTTATAGAGAATCTCTTCTTTAAGGGTATTCATTTTTAATTTTAATCTGACTTTTTCTGTGTTTATTAATGATATTATGCTTGCATGTTTCTTCACTAAAATACGTAATTTATGCAAGTATGATTGGATAATTATTTATTTAATATTTATTTATTATTTATTCTTTTGTTGCCCTTGTTGTATTTATTTATTTATAAAAAACATTTTTATTTTTATCGATTTAAAATTTTTTATTTATAAAAAGGAAACATTGAAAAAACCATAGGATAAGAGGGGTACAGCTCCATACAATTTCCACCACCAGACCTCCGTATACCACCCCCTCCCCTAATAGCTTTTCTACTCTTTAACCCTCTGGGAGTATGGACCCAAGATCATTGTCGGATGCAGAAGGTTGAAGGTCTGGCTTCTGTAATTGCTTCTCTGCTTGAACATGGGCTTTGACAGGTTGATCCATACTCACAGCCTGCCTTTCTCTTTCCCTAGTGGGGTAGGGTTCTGGGGAAGCAGAGTTCCAGGACACATTGGTGGGGTTGTCTGTCCAGGGAAGTCTGGTTGGCATCATGCTAGCATCTGGAAACTAGTGGCTGAAAAGAGAGTTAACATACAAAGCCAAACAAACTGTTGAACAATTATGGACCTAAAGGCTGGAATAGTGCAGATGAAGAGTTGGGGTGTCCTGTATTTTGTAGATAGGTAGTAGGCATATTTTAGTTAAATTCCAAAGGGTCTGTGGCTATACTAGCTCCCCCCCCCCTTTTTTTCTCTTTGCTCCTGAGCCTGAAATCTGATATGCAAGTGGATCTATTTTTTATTATCTTCATTTATATTGGAGAGAGAAAGTCAGAAATCGAGAGAGAGGAGCTAGAGAGGGAGAGAGACAGAGAGATACCTGCAGCCCTGCTTCACCACTTGCAAAACTTTCCCCCTGCTGGTGGGGACCAATGGCTCAAACCTTGTGCACTACAATATGTGCGCTCAACCAGGTGCACCACCGCCTGCCCCTGATTGGATAATTTATAAGCCAATTCAGGACAATATCCAGAATGACAGTGGCTACTATTGATGATTATTCTGTGGCAGCGACTATGGATAACGCACTCTCACTGTCTCAAGAAAAAGTAATGTGCAGTTTGATAAGCTCCCCCTCCTAGATGTGTTAGTGATTCTGCTTTTGATGTAGGATAAAGTGCTTCAAATATTATTTTACTTAATCCAGCCCTAAATACTTAAGCAGTTTTATTTCCAACCAGGGACTACCTCATGTATTCCTCCAGCTCCCCATATCACTAAATTGCTTAGAAGCGCTTTAGAACTAGCCTTTGAAATTTCTCACAACTAGTCTATATGTTGGATTCCCACCACTATCAAAGGAGTTGGATTTATTGATTTTTCTTGTTCCCCTTCTTTTAATTAATGAGAGAAAAAGGATAACTGAGTTATAGGTTTTCCAAAATGAGGTAGTCCGTGACCATGTACCAACCTGTCAGAGAAGTCAGCAAATTTAAGGCTTGTTTGTTTTTCCATCATTATAGGGAATGTCTTGTGATTAAAAATAGAGAAAGCACAATAAGAAGTTATAAATAAAGTGCTATTAGATCTTAGTTAGATAAGAAATATAAAGAGAAAGGAGTTTGATTGAGTGAACAATTTAGATGCAGAAAGCATTTAATATTTAAGATGAAGTATATAAAGAAAAAACAAACATTCATAAAAATAGAGCAGGAATTGCTCAGCATGTAACATTTTGTTCTTTCTCTATTTAAAACACATTGCTCATATTATTGAGTTGTTTCTGGATAATACCATTAAGTTCTGGGAAATAATAGGCATATTAAAGTGTGTTTATTCATTGTATTTGTTTTATGGAATGTTTCCTAGCCTTCCCAGAGAAAATGCTCATACAGTTGTAATATTTATGATGGACTTGAGATGCAGACTTAGGAGAACTATTTTCTTTTTCTTTCCCCTGAAGACAATGTGATAAAAAGAGCACAAAACATAGATTCTTTCATCATCAAATATGGACTGTAAAGCAATTCCTTAGTGATAAATAACTTGATACACTCTCTTCCAAGAGTGATTTTTCTATCAAAAAATTGCAAAAATGTGTCAGTTTAAGTACATATAACCCTTTATTTCAGTAGGAATGAAAAGTTATATACTATGTATTATGATAATACAGTATCATTATTGAATATTCAAATTCAATTTGAATTAGTGCTTAAGAGGCAGATTCTTTTAACTGAAAGAATGTTAAGTATTTTATTATTTATTTATTCTTAGTGAGAGAGAAATACAGAGAGAAAGAGAAAGATACAGACAAAAATAGAAGCCAGAGCACTGTTTAGCTCTGGCTTATGGTAGGCTGAACCTAGCATCTTAGAGCCTGAGGTGTGGGACCCCTTTGCGTGACTGTTATGTCATTTCCCCAGTCTTTAAATGCATTCTTTAACTGAAACCCAATTTGGGAAAATTAATTTATTAGAGAAGTCCACTGCCAACTTCCTTTGTGTTACTACCAAGTAGCTTCTTCTTCACACAGCAGGAATAATCCCAAATCCAGAAGCTTCACAGCACTGATTTTGTGCTTTTATGGTGGCAGTGATGATAGTCTTCATGGTGTAGAATCAGACTTGCTGAGTGCCGTTTTATTCTTCTCTTTGTAACCACAGGCTTGGTCAATGGCTGTGGAGGTCAAAGTATGAGTTATCTCTTCATTTTTATATTGGAGTATGTATTTTTAATGATTATTTTTAGAATCATTTAGATTTTTTTTTTCACAACTCCCATCGCCAAAGGTCTTTGTTCTCATCCCCTCCTCCCTAGATAACCACTATAGTTCTCCCACAGTCTTGAAAATAGGTTGATTTTTCTCATATTTATATATTCCATTCTCTATATTTCATATATGAGTGAAACCATTCGGTAGTTGTCCTTCACTTCCTTACTTGCTTCACTGAGCATAATTCATCCCAGTTCTATCTACTTTATCCCAAAGGACACAATATCATCCCTTTTTATTGCTGTATAATTATATTTCTAATTATGCAACAGTCAGGAAAATCTTTGCAGCCTTACATTGTCCTTCACACCCAGAAAATGAATGCTCATTTCCACTCATGATGTGATTTCCATCAATGAGGTTGAACTCTAGAATATTGTTCAGAGCATGTGCTATCGGTGAGCACAGGAGAAACACCTTCTACTTGCGACTGTGAAGAAGTCACCCCAAAGAAGACAATACTTCTCAAGTATAGAATGTTCAGGTGGTTAAGGCGGTCAAGAATATCCTTGGCAAAAATGAGAGTCATAACAGTCTGCAGTAATGAGAAGTAGCTTGCAGTAGCACCGCCGAGCAGACGGTATGGCGTGGCTAGAAACAAGACACAACTGAGCTGTAGTTGTGGTCTGGGTGGTGACTCAGTGGGTAGAATATAAGGCATTCATGTGTGTGGCTGTGGGTTTGATTCCTGGTATCACATATGCTGGACATGCGTATTGTGCTAGCTAGACTCTCTCGAAACAAATTAATCTATAAAAACCAACTCAAGAATACTGAAAAGTATGGACTGATGATGAGAGTTTAGTTAGGTAGATAAAGTGATAAGGATGTCCTCTAAGGTAATTCTTTTGAGTATTTAGAGGCCAGGAGATCAGCGACAATGGCACACAGTGTGACAGCTGGTTTGAGTTAGTCAGTCATTAAGTTAGTCAGTCATTAAGTGAGTAGTCATCTCCTGATTAAAATAGTGATTATATCTGTAGGAGCAGATTTGGATCGGGGCAATAAGTCTTTTGTTGACTTTGAAGGTAACTTCTCATCAGTGAAGAAGTGTGAATTTCATAGTGTGCTGTGAAATGAATAAATCTTCCAAGACCTTGTCTCTGAGAATTTTTTTTCACTTGATTAAAATGAGAGAAGAAATAAAAGTGAAGTTTGAAAAGACAAAAAATACATAAAAAAAGAGAATCCATGTTATTCAGTTTAGTTCTTTCCTGAGAATTCAATGGTCTGGGAGCTAAGAGGGTACAGATTATCATTTCTCTGTGAGCACAGCTTGTATGAAAAGCCCTTAAGTATAAAGCAGGATGTTGTAGATATTGAGAGAGTACATTTTCCAACACTCTTCCTGGTTACATTAAATCACTTCTTAATCCCGTATATAGTCTTTTCTTTCGTTCGTTCTTTTTTTCTTTCTTTTTTCCTTCATTGCCAGCAAAGTTGTCACTGGGGCTTGGTGCCAGCACTATGAATCTACCATTCCTAGTGTCCATTTTCTACTTCTTTTTAAAATTAAACTTGATAGGACAGAGAAAAATTAAGAGGGAAGAGAAGATAGAGAAGGAGAGAGATAGACACCTGCAAACCTGCTTCACCACTCTTGAAGTACCACCTGCTCCTACAGGTGGAGAGCAGGAGCTAGAACTTGGGTCCTTGTGTATAATGATACACTTAACCATGTGCATCACTATCTCCTTTATGTAGTCTTAATGATGTTGTTATTATATATCTACATATTGAGGATATAGACTGAGGTTTATAAATCTTTGTATTTGTGATTTAATTATGTAAATAAATGCTTACTATCATTTTTTTTTTGCAGTGGCAGGGCTCATTTGCAAAGCATGTATAATTTCACTGCTCTTGGTCACTTTTTCATAGATTCAGATAGATAGATATACAGATGGACAGACAGACACTATAGCACCAGAACTTTCTCCAGTTCCATTGCACTCTCACATGGGCTCAAACCTGGGTCATGCCTGTCTAGAAATATGTTATACCCAGTGAACTCTTCTTCTCTCCTGCTTTTTTATGCAATTAGATTGTAGTACAACCTTAGACGTGTTGTAAAAATGGAAAGAGCCAGAGGTGACTGGAGAGATGTGAGAGACAACCACCAGGTGATTTCATTCATATGAGGGACACAGATTACTAAAGCAAAGGAACTTGAGAAAGAACAGTAGTAACCAGGCACTTGCTTAGACTTGGTGAAAACTCTGATGGTTATCAGAGAAAGATGTGTGGGGGGTTAGGAGTAGGGAGTGAGGTGTGTAATGTGGGTATAGGCAGGTTCAAGGAACCAAGCCTCCAGATGGTTATATAACTTGCCCAAGGTCTTGCATCTAAGTCAAGATTTGAATTCAAGTTCATGAAATAGGAAGTTGTTCCATTTAAATCTAGGATGATATTCTTTATTGCAGTATAATTTGATTTTTCCAAATATCAAACAATCTAAAACTGGTTTGCAAGATAAGTAAATACATGTTAGTCCTAATGAAGGTAGAAAATAGAAACACTCTTACTTAGTTTCAGAGCAGATATGTTGAATGATAGGATCTCCGTTGTTCACACATTTGACCAAGAGACTCAGATTAAAATGTATCCTAAAAACATATTACTGTGCTTTACAATAAATGATGGCAAGACACAGCAGGACAGGATATAAGATAATATACATGTCAATTATGATAATAGGGAAATATGGCATTGTCTCCCTATTTTCCTATTATGGACCCCAAAACATTGCAAAGGATTGTTCTCTTGGGCCATAAGGGGAGTAATAAAACTAAATGTTTTTCTTTTCGTTTTCTGTGGAAACTTAACCTCCTATTTTATTTGTGTACACAGAGGAATAAATGTCACATTGCTAGGATTATTCCAAAGATTTATATTATACTTCATACTTCAAATAAAAACATTGGCCTGTAGGCCAGTTTCTATGAGTTTTTCCAAGGAGATTAAGGGAAAAAAACCCTAAAATTTAAAACTAGGGTTAGTATTACCTTCCTGAAAAATGTGGTAATAAAATCTCTTTTCCTTTATATGTCCTATAGAAATATCAAGAGGGCATTCTCATAAGTGGATCAAGTAATATTGCATTTCATATAGATTCATAAAGTTATCAACAGCCAAGCAGCTTGTGAAATAAGATGAAGGAAAAGGAGCCTTTCTTGGTCACTCCAGAGCATATTACTAAACCATTAGAATCGGATCAATGATAGTCTAAGGGAATAAGCAAATAGATCACGAGAATGAAGTAGAGACCCCTAAAATAGATCAAAACACAAATGGGAATTTAAATATGACAAAGGCAGACTTGTGGCTGAGTGTGGTGGCACAACGATAATGTGCCAAAATTGTTTTCCATTAAGAAAATGTGCATACATATATTTGTGAGATTGTGCCCATCCCATATAATTTCCAGAAATATATTCCATGAAGATAAATACTTAAACATAAAATTAAAAAGTGAATATCTTAGAATACATATGGAAAGCTCAATATGCATTTTTTAAATAGTTGATAGAATAAAGAGAAATTGAGAAGGAAGAAGATAGAGAAGGAGAGAAAAGAGAGAGACTGGAAGCCCTGTTTCACCAGTCAGGAAGCTTCTCCCCTACAGGCAAGGACTAGGTTCCCTGCACATGGTAAAGCGTGCCCTCTACGGGGTATGCCACTTCCCACCCCCTTCTATGTGAAATCTTGAAATTAAAGAGTTTATTTTATTTTATTGGCTGCCAGGTTTGATAGTAGGATACAGTGACTTCAAGACTGTGTCACTCCCCATAGTCACAGAAAGAGATAAAGAGGGAGAGAGACAAAGAGAAGCAGAGATTTATCACTGCTTATGAAGCTTTCTTTGTGCTGGGGCTGCTATGGGGGGACTGGGGACTTGAACCCACTCCCTTGCACATGGTAACATGTATGCTCTACCCAATTAGTTACCACATGACCCCTGAGAGAGGTCTTTCTCTCAAAGGCAAAAGGGCAGTCAGAAGCTATTGAAATATATATATATAGAAAGTTGACAATATTTGAAATAAAACACTTTAAAATGAAACCTCAGTGAAGTCAGCAGAGAGATAATAAATCTAGAGCAAAACTTTCAAAACATGATAGCTAAAGGATAATGATTTACATTTTATGATTTTTTTTCAATTTTTCTAAAAAGATACAAACTGAAAGGAAACTTTTTGAAGAAGTTAAAGAGGCAGTTCAAAGAGGAGCAAATCTAAATGAGCAAAAAACATGAAAAGATGGTTAACTTCAACAGTAGTTAAGGGAAGGATATTAAACGGAAGGTGAGAGGGGGTAGGTTGTGGCATACCTGGTTGAGCACACATGTCACAGTGCACAAGGATCCAGGTTTGAGTCCTTGGTCCCCACCTGCAGGGGGAATGCTTCATGAGTTGTGAAGCAGGGCTGCAGGTGTCTCTCTGTCTCTCCTTCTCTGTTATCCCCTTCCCTCTCAATTCCTGGCTGTCTCTGTCAAATTAATCAAGATAAAAAAAAAGGCTTGTCTGATGGAGATTACTCTAAAAAAACAAATAAACTGAAAATGAGATATGCATACATGTTTACTAGACTGGCCAGCCTATTTTTTGAGTGAGGCAGAGAGACAGGCAACAGAGCACTGTTACATCAGTTACGATAGTAGTTTGTTATTATTGCCTTTCTTGTTGTATGCACTTTTAGGTCTGAATCCCAGGGCCTCTCACACACAGGCATTTGTTCTAGTGTTAAGCTATATTCCAGGGCCTGTAAAACATTTTAATATTACAATACTGATGGTTCACAAAAATGCTGATAAAAAGAGGTCAAAATGAAAAACTTTTCACATTTTAGAGGGAAATTAATTTGAATATATATACATAAGAATACATATATCTAATTCTTTGACAAAATAGTCTTACTCCTGGGAATATATCCTACAGAATCCGAAGGTCAATTCTCGGGTAAGTCTGTGATGTCCATGTCTTGCCTTTATTTTTCCCATAACGATGTGAGCAGAGCAGTGACATCTGTTGATATTTATAATTCTGTAATCATTGTTCATTGGAAGCATATTTGACATCTGGTTTTCTATCATTGTCTGGTTTGCTTTTGGAAACCTGCAGCAAACTATTGCAAGCTTCTTGGAAAGGAGGGATAAGGGTTGCTGTAGGTAGCAGTGTAGCTAGTGCTCAAGAGTTTCCGTTACTCTGTACTTCAGTCTTTTCACCTGAGAACTCGTGCCCATGTGATAGCTTGGTTGTGGATATTGCATGAAATTTTATTGCAAAGTGCTTAGGTATCAGCTGGCAAACAGCAGGCTCTAAGTTATAGTAATTACTGTCAGAGGGAGACGATTAGCATTGACACTTGAAAAAATTGAATCTCACAGAAAAGTTTAGATCAGAAAATCTACTATAGCCAAGTAGTAGCAGACCTGGTTAAGCACACACATCATTGCACAAGGACCCAGGTTCAAGTCCCTGATCCCCAACTTCAGGGGGAAAGCTTCACAAGTGGTGAAGCAGGATTGCAGGTATCTCTCTGTTTCTCTCCCTATCTCCTCCTCCTCCCCTCTCTCAATTTCTTTCTGTCTCTATCCAAAAAAAAAAAAAAAAAAAAGGAAAAGAAAAGAAAATCTACTATAAAACAGGTTTGCAATCCTTTGAAAGCACAGAAATAAAGGGCTTATTTTATTTTTGGTACAGGCAATGAGTGTGTATGAAATTTCTAGAACATAAGAAGTTAAGAGGGATTGTTAGCTACCTGTAATATTCAGTATAAATTATGACAACCATAGGCCACTACACACTGTTATTCAAATTTAGTGTGCTCCCTTTAAGGAAACTGAAATGCTTATGATATAATTCAAAATGATTCACTCTAGAGACATATTTTTTTTTTTGAAAAAGTGGATGCTTCATTTATAGGTATAAAATTCATATAATCTACAATGATTCATTATTTAAAGATAATAGTAGTTCAGTTGTGCATAATTTTGGCAGATATTATATCTGTATCATCCTTTCATGGGATGTTCCTTCCAATATATTAACTTTAAACTATTTTGGCCATGATATATGAAAAGGAAAACTTAATTTATACCTTCACTGGTACTGAATTTTTAGCTAACAAATTTCTACCACACACGTTGTTGTGTTTCATGTTCACAAATCCAATGCAGTAGGCATTAATACCCTAAATTTAATAATGAGAAAGCAATCCCAGAAAGACTAAATCTATTATCAGCTTCCTGTTGTTTTAAACCAGTAATACATCAACTCGAATTTAGTGGCTTCCAACAGCATGGATTTACTGTCTTGCATTACTATATGTCTGAAGCCTTACTGCACTAAAACCAAAGTGTTCTCAGGACTTTATTTATTTAGGAAACTCTGGAGGGGTAGATTTTTTCTCCTTGTCTTTACCACCTCCCAGAGACTATATATATATATGAATGACTCAATCTTCTTTTTTTTAAGGTTTCTTTTTCACTTTTTTAAAATATTTATTTATTTTATAGAGACAGCCAGAAATTGAGAAGAAGGGGGAAACAGATATATATATAGAGAGAAAGACACCTGCAACATTGCTTCACCACTTGTGAAGCTTTCCCCCTGCAGGTGGGGACCAGGGTCTTGAACCCGGGTCCTTGAGTACTGTAACATGTGCACTCAACCAGGTGCGCCACCACCCAGCCCCATGACTCCATCTTCTATCTTTAAAGTAGTTCTGTAGCATCTTCAGATCACTTTCTCAAACTTTGACAGTTTTGCCTCCTTTTCAAAAGACCCTTATAATCATCCACGTAACAGAGAATAATCTCCTCATCACCACATCCTTAATCTCATCACACCAGCAAAGTTCCTGTCATTATGTAAAGTAAAATATCCCCTGTTTTTAAGTCTAGCTTATAGACAGCTTTTTGGGGAGAGCACTTTTTTTTTTGCCTACCACAATATCATTTCCTTAAAGTCAAGCAACAGTTGGTGTCATATTGCTATCCTCTCCCCTCAAAATCTTGAAACTAAATGTGGACTGACTTCCCAGGGTCATAGAATGTCAAGCATATTCACACCACTGTTGCAAAAATGGCAAAATGCCTCTTTACTGTTGTTCAAACCCACAATAGAGAAAGATTTTATTACTCATATTTAACCTCCCTCTCAACTAATATGTGACTATTCTTGCAAGCAGAAGTGGAAGAGGAGTGTAAAATCAGGAACTGGAATTCAAGGCAAGCAGGGTTCAAGGGCTCCAGATGCCTCCAGAATCATAGCCTCGTTATAAGTCCCCCTAGAACAAAGCCTATAATGCCCTTAATTAAACTAGCAGGAACAACATGAGATTGTTGGAGCCTTTACTAGATGTCTTTTTGTTTTCTAAAGTCAATTTTAGCATAGTAACTGTTTTTTAAGCCAAAAGTGAAAACAAATATGTTCTTGTAAGGAGAACACTAAGAGTTATCAATTTCAGGAGTCCACCCCCATCTTGTTCATGCCATAACACCATATCAGACAACCCTGTCTGTTTGAGGCAATTTCAGTAGTATCTCTCTCTCTCTCTCTCTTGCTCTCTCTCTCTCTCTCATATGAGAATACAAATATTCTGCATTAATTTTTTGAATCCACATTAGATTATGTGCTATATTGTGACTATACCAAAATGGAATTGAAATATATTAACATTATTGTTTCCTGCATTATATCTCAATAAAGTTGTTTAAAATATAGTAGTATTGGGGACAGTTCTGGGGGGACAAGTGGCTTATAGCCTCAGACAACTGGGACATGGTCACTTTGTTTTATGCTTTCATCATACCAATGAGGAAGGAATTAAAGGTAGCAACAGGAAGTAATGGGGTGGATTTTTCCAGTAGGATGTATTTGAGAAAGGTAACCACACCTAGGAAACTGTAACCCAACAGGAAAGACAAGTGATCACAACAGAGCTATGAGAAGCAAGACCTAGGTGTGACAACAATCAGGGATTTAAGAAAATGAAAAATGCAGACCATACACTCATGGCAATCATGGGCTGTATTCCCTACAAGCTTTCTTTGTACTTCAGTGTTACTTCTGCACAACTTCTACCTCACATCTTTGTAATAAAGCAGTTTATATTTTTCACACTTGATCATAGGCAGTCACTTGGAAATCTTTCCAAGAAGGCGGCACCATGAAGAACTCTCTTCTTCAGTATTCTCTGGAGAACACTGGCCCTGGAGGAGAGAGGCTTGGGGGAAGCTCCACTGGCCACTTTCCTCCACAACGGTAGTGTGAGAGTAGACTAACAGATGCTTTTTTAGCATGTCTTTTATGAAAATCATAGTAGCAGTTATTAAATATTGCTGAAGACAGTGCTTTATCTACCCACAGCAGTAACATTCTCCTGGAAGATATTCATTTAAAATCAAGTAAGAGCAGTTGAATGGGTCGGTTTGTCTCCTGAAAACACAGGTCAGACATGTGTCATTAAATGGTCTGGTGCCTAATGTTTCAGATGAGACCATGATCTAAGAGATACTAATGAACTTTCTAATTTTATTTTTCTGATTGGAGGTTGAAAGTAAGTGTTCTTGTTTCTGGTGAACTCTTAATACACAAAGTAAGTCTGTGAGTCTCAATAGTTACTTTCATTCCCACAATTCCATTACTTTGCCATCTATTTGTAGCTAGAAACAAACACAACTGAAGTGACTTAAAAAGCAGACAGTTATTGGAAAGATATAAGGGGTCTTTAACATCTTCTAACTTCCAGCTTCTTCTGATGTCCATTGGACTATTAAACATAGCCTTTGCTCTGAAATTATTCACACAGATTGGAGTTAGTTTTTGTTTGTTTGTTTTTTTGCAGGGAAAATAAAGCCAAAATATGTTCCACATAATCTCTGGTTTCCCAAAGAATTAGGGAGAAGACCATAGTTAACCATGGTTACAGGCATTTTAAACTTCTTTTTTTCATAATAAATGAAAGCAAATGCAGAAAGGAAAGTGCACAAAAATGGTGATTAGCTGTGCTGGGTTCCATTTTATGCACTTCTACGGCCCCGTCTTCATTTCCTTTCTAAGCCAAACCTACACCAACTACAACTTCTCAGTGTTCTTATTTTTCCTCTTTACTCTCAGGCAAGGGAAAAGGGTCTGACTTCTTCAGGTGCTCTTCAGATACTCTTTTCTCTCTGTTCCAGGGGAAGAAAATAAACGTTCCTGATCACAAAAGGTCCACGTCTCTGTAGAACCAGGATTCAGAACCCTGTGGTCCTAACTTTGTCCTAACAGTCTGATAGTTGAAACAGAAGATTCCATTATCTTTTAATTATTATTTTATTTTTGTTATTGCTGGGGCTCCATGCCACCACTATGAATCCATTGGTCCTGGAGGCCATTTTTCCCTTTTGTTGTCATATATATATAGTTCTTGGATAGGACAGAGAGAAAGTGAGAGAGGAGGGGAAGACAGAGGGGGAGAGAAAGACAGACACCTGCAGACCTGCTTCAGTGCTTGTGAAGTGACCCCCCTGCAGGTGGGGAGCGGGAAGCTCAAACCCAGATCCTTATTCTGGTCCTTGACTTCACACCATGTGCACTTAACCTGCTGTGCTACCGCCAAATCCCCTCTATTGTCTTAAACACTACTTGGGGAAAATATTTCTTAAGCTTTGGATGATTGAATAGAAAACTAAAACTGAAAGCAAAACATCAAAATAAGACAGTCTGGGGCCAGGCAATAATGCACCTGGCTAAGCGCACATATTACAGTTTACAAAAAGCCAGGTTCAAGCCCCTTGTCCTTACCTGCAGGAAGAAAGATTTATAAACGGTGAAGCAGGGCTGTAGGTGTCTCTCTGTCTCTTTCCTTCACTACTCCCCCCCCCAATTTCTCTCTGTTTCTCTCCAATAATAAATAAACAAATAACAGAAAAAATTTAAAAGAGGAAAGTCTGTGCTGAAAATAGATATGAAAAGCAGAGGTTCTGTGATTACAGTCCCTCTTTTCTCACGGTTAATCTGTTCCAGACTCTACTGTGATAAGTAAATTTCTGAGAAGTGGGATTCTTCATTTATAAGTTGAATATGTTCATAGTTAGAGCATAGAAAATCTGTTTACAACTTTCAAAATGCAGTTGTTAACATTTTTAGAGCTCTCTATACATAAAGTAATATCCCTCTAGCTTTGCGTCATTGTTGAAGAAGACAGTAGCTGTTGAATGGATGTTCTTTTCATCTTCATGGATGAAGTGAATGGTAGGCTCATTCAAGTCATAATGGGGGACAATCTCCATGATCTTCCTGTCATCTTTGATCACATTCAAGAGTTTCACATTCTCTTGGATGGTAAGCATCTTCCTCTGGCACTTAATTTCATTGTCAGAAAGCTTAGAAGGAACAATGCGTTTAGGAGGCATAGTGGGGCTTAGATAAAGGTTCTCAGAATTGCAAACACAAGAGCAAAGATGCTTTTGATACATAGTGATATAGAATCACATAGGAGAGAAACATACTCTGATTGGCTTGGTTTTACCACACCTGATTTCAAACACGCACAAGGAGTGGTTGAGCAGCTGTCTGTGGTGTTGAAACATTTGTATGGTTACTTGAATGCATAGACCTACATACAGTGTTTTAAATTTTAATTGTAATACAGGGGACGTATAATTGATTCAGACAACTGAGCACACTCTGTATCATTTTCACTGTCTCAATAAACATTTTAATGAATATATTTGAAAAAAACGCTATATAGTGAAACTGTGAAAGTCAAAGCGCAAAATGGTGAGGGATGACTATGATTTCCATATAAGCAATCTGCGCAACAAGTTGTATGAATTTCAGGGACAGATTCAATCCTGTTTCTTGTGTGATCTCAAAGTAGTTCATGTAGGAAAAGACTCAATCCTAAACATAGATCTTGAAAGGAAATTTGACTTTTTCTCTTAGAGTCATCCATGCCACTTTGCTTAAATGAGTTACCCTTGGAAAAGATCTAAGTAAGACCCTTAAGAGACAGATAAGACATGTCTTGAATAGGAAAGGCGAGGAGAATCAACTTAACTATGATTATAGCAAGATTTTGTTCTGATGCTAATTTTTGTGGGCAGAAAGCAGAGTTTAATTAGAGAAATAATCTATTGCTCCATTTCTCTTTATTTCCTTCTAAGTTATGTACTAAAAAATGACACATTCTGGCTTTTAACAAAATTAATGTGATTTTTAAAATGATGGAAGATTAATGGAAAATTAGAATTGAGGTTGGATGATGTCTAGTGTTGCAGAACCATTTTAGTTTTTTATTTTATTTTATAAGAAAGTAATCAGCCCAAGTTCTACTAATCCTGAATATTCTGTGCCATCTTTAATTACATGTGTGTTTGATGTGCTGTGTTATTGAATTTTGAATCCCGGTCTTAATGTTTGAAATTTTGTTGTATAATATGAGGAGCACTAACACAATGCCTTTAGGGGCTGCATTGTTTTTAATGATTTGTTTCACTGGAATAACTTTTAAATAGTTTTACTGTTTTTATTTAGTTAGCTAGTTTGCTTCCAGCTTTATCACTGAGGTTTGGTGCCTGCACTATGAATCCACTGCTCTTGGAGACTACTTTTTCCCTCTTTTCGTTGTTGTTGCTGCTGTTGTTGTTGTTGGATCGAACAGAGAGAAATTGAGAGAGAAGAGTTGTTATTGGTGGATAGATCAGAGAGAAATTGAGAGATAAGAGAAGACAGAGACTAAAGAGAAATATAGACACCTGCAGACTTGCTTCACCACTTGCGAAGTGACCCCCCTGCAGGTGGGGAGCCAAGGGCTCAAACCAGGATCCTTGCTCTGGTCCTTGTGCTTCACACTATGTGTGCATAATGCGGTGTGCTACCACCCAGGCACCTAAATATTTTTATGAGAGAGAAATCAGAACAAATCTCAGTTCTAGCATTTGACAGTGGCATGGATTGAACCGGAGGTCTCTGGGGCCTCTGCCATGCTTGTCCCATGCTCTAAGGTTTAACTGTTTCCCTGGTCCTGGCATTTCTTTTTTCATGCATTACACTGAGGTATTAATTTTAATTTTAATTTTAATTTTTTATTTTAATGAATGAGAAACATAAGCAACACTGGCTTAAGATGGTGCTGTGGACTGAAGCTGGCGTCTTAGAGCATCAGGAATAAAAGTCTTTTTTATTGTCTTTATTAATTTATTGGATAGAGACATCCAGAAATTGAGAGAGAAGGGGGTAATAGAGAAGGGAGAGAGACAGAGAGACACCTGCCACACTGCTTCACCACTGTCAGAGCTTTCCCCATGTAGGTAGGGACTGGGGGATTGAACCCAGTTCTTTGAACATTGTAACATGTGTGCCCAAGCAGGTGCTCCACTACCCTGTCCCATACATGAAAGCCTTTTTTTAAATTTATTTTATTATTGGATAGAGACAGAAAGAAATTGAGGGGAAGGGAAGATAGAGATGGAGAGAGACAGAGAGACACCTGCAGCCCTGCTTCATCACTCGTGAAGCTCTCCCTCTGTCGCTGGGGACTGGGGGTTTGAACCTGGGTCCTTGCACACTGTAGTGTGTGCACTTAACTAGGTGTGCCACCACCTGGTTCCCACATGAAAGTCTTTTACATAACCATTATGCTATCTCCCCAGCACTCATTTTTATAAATTATAAATACTATTTAAACTGGGCCACAATGGCAAATGATGTACTGTTGGGCTAGCGTCATGAGGGAGAGAGATGACCCAGGAACTAAGCTTGTGGTGGCAAAGCAATATAAATCTTTATTCATTCGAGCACCCCAGCGTCAGGCGGTAGCACACCTGGTTAAGCCACATGGCTCAAACCGCAATGGCGAGCGTCAGCCTCCCACTCTGCATGCCTGTCCTCCTTCAGCTCGGAACATAGAAGTGACACGACTGAAACAGAAGTAGCTTGACAATACCATACATGGTTAGGAAAGGGGTTGAGAAAGGCAAAAGGGGCTGGGAATGGTATGGACTTCCCCAGCAATTGTTGCTAGGGGTTCAGCTGGTAGGATTAGCAATACCCTGTGGGAAATTAGAAAGATGAACTTTAGTCATTTGTAAGACAAAGCAGAAGATTGATATGTAGATAATAAAAGGACAGGCCATAGTATCAGGGAATGCAGGGTGCTTTGTGAGGCTCCTTACAATTTCCTGACCTCTCCACCTTTCTTTTTATCTAATGGTCGTAGTATCAGGAATATGGAGGTGCTTTGTGAGGCAGGGAGTCTGATAAGGTGGGCAAACCTTTGGGGTTGCTCCTATCTCTCCTTGCTCAACCTCTCAGTAGAGAGAGAGACTGACAGGATAGACGCACTCCTCAGGTCAAACCCTGCCAGGCTCTACCACATCCTCACAATTTCCCGACAATATATGTGAAACATTTAGCACAGGACAGTCTCAAAACGTCATTCCTCTCCCATGAGTAACTAGTATCCCATCAGCAAGAGGAAAGTAGAAACAATCACAACTAGAGGCGTGACATCCCAATCTAAACCTTTTAGCTATACCTTCACCTTCCCAGGTTTGTAAAAGAAGTCTTGGAAAGGGAAAAGGGAGCAGAAGGCTTTGTAGAAAGAAATCCTTCCTTCTTATATTGCACAATATTATAAAACAAAGCTATTTCCCTTACACAAAGGACTGAAGTGCACAGTTTTGATTTACTGTGACATCAGACATTTTGGGACTATTTTACTATGGGAAGACTATGGTTTTGGTTATTTATTTGTTTTGTTTTAGCCAGCATGCATATTAATAGTTGGCTAGAAGTTGGAAGCATGTTTTTGCTTTTTTACTTTGGTATCTTCTAAAAATCTTCACACGCACAACAATAATATAGTTAAAATTATGTATTAAATAATTTGCAAAAATCTTGTGTGATAGTCTTTTAAAAGCAGAGTAGAATTAAGGTATTTAGAGGAAATTCTTTGTTTTTAAAATATTATATTTATTCAACACTGAGAGAAAGGGAGAGAAAAAACCAGAGTGTCACTCTCACACAAGCTATGTGGGGGACTGAACTGCGGACCACATGCTTACAAGTCTAACACTTTCCCACTGCACTACTACATGGCCACACATGGGAATTTCTTTAAAAAGACATGCAATCTATAAGCTGTTGAAAGAGAGAGTCAAATGGGATTGCTCATGTCAAACTTTGTCAAGACTTATTTCCTAACATAGCTGCAGTTTCAGTAGAAATTTGGTTAATCTGAAGTTAGCTGGCCAGAACTGGAGGAACATCTGCGTGATAAGAATTCAAGAATTCAGAGTCGGGATGTAGCACAGTGGGTTAAGTACAGGTGGCGCAAAGCGTAAGGACCGGCAGAAGGATCCTGGTTCGAGCCCCTGGCTCCCCACCTGCAGGGGAGTCGCTTCACAGGCAGTGAAGCAGGTCTGCAGGTGTCTATCTTTCTCTCCCCCTCTCTGTCTTCTCCTCCTCTCTCCATTTCTCTCTGTCTTATCCAACAACAACAATATTAACTACAACAATAAAACAACAAGGGAAACAAAAGGGAATAAATAAATAAAATAAATATTAAAAAAAAAGAATTCAAGAATTCAGGCTTCTCTCAATTCTTGCCTAGCATAAACATTTATTTATTTGTTTATTTATTATTTTTGCTTTTAACTTGGTCCCACCTCTTATCTGATCATAAAGCGTTTCCGGCCGAACAATTTTGTGCATCATTTAACGTCATTTAAGAAAGCCAGTAAAGTATTTAAAGTTGACGGCCAGGCTGTGGCTGAGAACACACATGCTACCATGCCCACGGACCCAGGTTCCAGCGCTGCTCTTTATCGGCAGTGGCCCTGTTTCACAAGTGGTGAAGCAGATCCGCAGGGGTCTACCTTCCTTTCTCCCTCTCTATCTCCCCCTCACCTCTCCATTTCTCTCTCTTACCAAATAAAATAGAAGAAGAAGAAAAGAAAGGCCTCTTAGAGTGCTGAGAATGGTGGTTTCATAGTGCCAGCACTGTGTCCCAAGATCCTGAATTAACCCTGGTGGAAATAGAAAAATAATAAAATGAAATAAAAATAAAATATTTGGAGCATTTTTCATGTGTTTCTCGGCCTTTTGGATCTCTTCTGTGGTGAATATTCTGTCCATGTTCTCCCCCCATTTTTGGATGGGGTTATTTGTTGTCTTGTTGAGATTGGCAAGCTCTTTATATATGTTGGTTATTAAACTCTTGTCTGATGTATGGCATGTAAATATCTTCTCCCATTCTGTGAGGGGTCTCTTGGTTTGGGTAGTGGTTTCTTTTGCTGTGAAGAAGCTTTTTAATTTGTTGTAATCCCATAGGTTTATGCTTGCCTTAGTCTTCTTTGTAATTGGATTCGTTTCATTGAAAATGTCTTTAAAATTTATGCGGAAAAGAGTTCTGCCAATATTTTCCTCTAAGTATCTGATAGTTTGTGGTCTAACATTCAAGTCCTTGATCCACTTGGAATTTAAAAAATGCTCCAAGTCTCTGATTGTCAGAGAAATGCAAATAAAGACAACAATGAGATATCACTTCACTCCTGTGAGAATGTCATACATCAGAAAAGGTAATAGTAGCAAATGTTGGAGAGGGTGTGGGGTCAAAGGAACCCTCCTACACTGCTGGTGGGAATGTAAATTGGTCCAAACTCTGTGGAGAACAGTCTGGAGAACTCTCCGAAGGCTAGAAATGACTCTGCAATTCTTCTCCTGGGGATATATCCTAAGGAACCCAACACATCCATCCAAAAAGATCTGTGTACACATATGTTCTTGGCAGCACAATTTGTAATAGCCAAAACCTGGAAGCAACCCAGGTGTCCAACAACAGATGACTGGCTGAGCAAGTTGTGGTATATATACACAGTGGAATACTACTCAGCTGTAAAAAGTGGTGACTTCACCGTTTTCAGCCGATCTTGGATGGACCTTGAAAAATTCATGTTATGTGAAATAAGTCAGAAACAGAAGGATGAATATGGATGATCTCACTCTCAGGCAGAAGGTGAAAAACAAGATCAGAAAAGAAAACACAAGTAGAACCTGAAATATAATTGGCATATTGCAGCAAAGTAAAAGACTCTTGGGTGGGAGTGGGTGGGTGGGGGAGAATACAGGTCCATGAAGGATGATAAATGACATAGGGGGGTTGTATTGTTAAATGGGAAACTGGGGAATGTTATGCATGTACAAACTATTGTATTTACTGTTGAATGTAAAACATTAATTCCCCAATAAAGAAATAAAAATCAAATCAAATAAAATATTTGAAGTTAATTCAATAGAATTTTACCCCCAGGTTAACAAAGTCAGAACACATGCACATAGTCAGTGTATAGAATGCACTGGTAAAACTCAAAGGTTACCAAGTCAGTGATAATTTTGTCTTTAATATTAGAGTTGATATTATATACAGAAGTTGATGTTATATCTGAGCTAAGCAGGACCATATATTTAATTGGCTGAATCCTTGGTGAGATATTTGTCCTTTTAGCAAGAAAGGGACTAGAACCCACAGGTTGGTTTAATCTGCTGACAGTATCATTTATGGTATGGTGGTGTGTAAAGATGTGTTCAGTGCCATATCTCTTTATTTCATGGTGAAAATACAATTTTATTTTTGTTTAATATTTATTTATTTATTTATTTATTTATTCCCTTGTATTGCCCTTGTTGTTTTATTGTTTTAGTTATTATTACTGATGTCATTGTTGGATAGGACAGAGAGAAATGGAGAGAGGAAGAGAAGACAGAGAGGGGGAGAGAAAGATAGACACCTGCAGACCTGCTTCACTGCCTGTGAAGCGACTCCCCTACAGGTGGGGAGCCAGAGCTCGAACCGGGATCCTCCACCGGTCCTTGTGCTTTGTGCCACCTGCGCTTAACCCACTGCGCTACAGCCCAACTCCTGAAAATACAGTTTTCTAAGTGCCAAGTTGCAAAGCATTAGAGAAGTACCAAATGCATTATATGCATAGAGCTACTGTAAATTATTCTGAAAAATCTGCCACTACAACAGTAAAACTGGTATATAAGACAATTCTGTATTTCTGTGTTTCTCTAATAACCATGGAAATGTAAATTGAAATAAAAACCATGTACCTACTTATAGAGCTGGCAAAACTTAAAAGTACAGGAAAATCTACTACTGCTAGGGATGCTAAGAGAATATTTTTATTTGTTGTGGATGGTTAAGTAAACAGTTTTCAAAACAACATTATCTTATACAGTGTCTATTAAACGTTAAGTTGTATGTATCTTTTGACACACTGTTCTTCTGTTGGGAATTTATTTCCTGCATTATTTTGTACATACACAGGCACACACATACTCATAGTCAAGGATACTTATTTCAACATATATATTCTATTAGTAAAGTTTAGGAAATAAAATGAACTAGCAATTATTAATAAAATTTTCATCTGGTATAAAGATATCCAGAAATTTGATAAAACTTTTTCTAAGAGGTGAATTAAGAAAAAACTCTATTAGAATGAAGACTGAGGGCTTTTATAACATGGCAATAATTGATCTGTAATAATATTATTTTGTGTCTAGTATTGATTCACATGTATTTATAAGAATTATTTTGAGGTATCATGGTTAATTTTTGAGTCATCACTTTTTTCATCTAGAAATTTTTGGGGGGAAGATGGGCTAACACACACACACACAAACACACACACACACACACACACACACACACACACACACACACACACACACACACATGTATGGAGAGAGAGAGGGGGCTAGAAAATGGGTAGGTGTCACTTTGTGGTGGTGGGACGCGGAGGAGAGAGGAAAAGAGGATCCAGAGTGGAGAGGAAACACAATTCTTTATTCGCGCGGGCACCTCAGGGTTGGGTGAGAGCGCAGCGGTTTGGGCCATGTGGAGCTAGCCAAAAATGGCCGTCCACTGCTATGAGCACCACCCTTCCATCACCGAGGTAAAAAATGGGTAAGAGAGAGAGGGGGCGGAAGTATGAGGGCTTTTTATAGGGCAACAGCCAGGAGTGATGTGCCAGGACAGGATTGGTTGGGAAAGGCACTTGAGAATACCGTATTAACTCTCGTGGGAAGTGGCAGAGCCTGAGGGGACAGCTTGGCAGATGTGACTGCATTTGTATAATCCAGCAGGTAGGTATATCCTACTTCAGTTAGTTTTTTAAACCTTGATATAGAACCTATAGTAGATACTCTTGAGTCATGTATTAGTAAGTCATCAAGGTGACTGACACAGCTAAAAGAGAGAACTACTGCTCTGGAGAAAGATCTATACGATGTAACAGAATAGATACAAATAAGTTATATCATATCTGTTTACAGTAGCAACATATTAAAAATAATTCATGTGATTGTTAACAATGGTGGCATAAATGAGTGCTGTCCAACAGTGAAATGAATGGACTATAATAATAGCTAAATAGAGCTTGCATTGATCTTGTAAAGGTGATAGCCACAAAAGCAGAAAATTGCAAGTAAGGGCATAAGAATATTACTAAAGTCTGAGGATATTATTTTTCTTATTCCCCATAAGGAATGCAAAAATTTCTTAGTGAAGGAAATAAGCATATACAGCAAAAGTGGTAGCTTAGTGTGGAAGAAATAAGGAGTACTGGTCAGAAAATCAGAGAAGTGATAAATTACAAGGGGACAGAAAAGTGGGTGTGATAGGGGAGGAGACCTTCAAAAGAATGGTGAACTTCCTCTTTTAAACTTGGGACACAAACCTTTGGTGATGGTAGTGGTGAGATTAAAAAAAAAATACTAAAAAAAAAAAAAATAGAGATGTGGAGTGGTCTGGGAGGTGGCGCAGTAAATACAGTGTTGGACTTTCAAGCATGAGGTCCTGAGTTCAGTCCCCAGCAACACATGTACCAGAGTGATGTCTGGTTCTTTCTCTTTCTCCTTATATCCCTCTCATTAATAAGTAAAATAAAAAAAAAGTAGAGATGTGGCAATTCATTGTGTATAGTGCTTTTTAACCCTATGCATATTTTAAGTATTTGTTTTAATTTGTTCAATCTTTAGTCAAAATATTAATATGTATCATCTCAAGATTTCATAGTAGCGATAATAATATTTGTGGAATTAAAGAAAAAATCGTTCAAATTCCCATTCTCCATGCTCAGGAATGAAGAAGGTTCACAAACAGTAAAGCAGTACTGCTGGTGTTGTTCTCTTTCTCCTTTGTCCCCCTCTTCCTTCTTAAGTTTTCTTTGTGTCTATCCAAAATGAGTGAACAAACAAATAAATGAAACTATATATATGAAAACAAACAGAAAGAAACTTCTGGGGTTGACACAGTGTAATACTTCCCTTGAGGAAGCTACTCTGTTAGAAATCTCTAGGGGGAAAGAGTATTATTTATAGTTGCTTCTTTATTCTGCTTCATTCATAGTTTAGTCATGAAAACTGATATTTAAGTGCATAGCCAAATTGTTGTTATTTAAATAGATCAAATAGGGCGAAAGTACATATAGGTAAGAAACATCAGCCTGAGAACACAGAGAAATAAATAAATAAATATTTTAAGTTTTGGTATTCTGATTCAATGAAAAACAGAAAGCTCCAGCGAATGACTGAAAATTATAGCAACATGTTCCTTGAGTTTTAATGAGGCAAGAAAAATCTGTCTTCCTTGCAAGAAGGGTAAGTGACAGAGGATATTTTGTTAAAGATCTGCTCTGGACTTGTCTAACACTCCAGAAATATTGCCTACTTGCCATAGACTCTGAAAACCTGTTTACACAGGAAATAAGATTAAAATGCACATTGGCCATGCATGCAGCACACAGAAGTTCATTTCAATTCAAGATGACTAATTATCACAATAAAATATTATTCTGCGTACAAGCAGAGGAAATTTCTTTTCTTCCATAATTACATTTAGGCACTTAAGGATGGCAAGTTTCAATTATGAAAGGAAGAGTTAACCATTTCTGTCTCATTTGGAAGTATGCTATTATTTGAGTAGTATTTTATTTTGGCAACAAAACATAGACTGGTGCATGCTGGCTACATGAAGACAAATGGATTCTATGTATAATATTTCAAAGAGTACTTTTGAGACTGGAGTCATTCTGGTAACTGCATAATGTGCTGTTTTGCCATAGAATAAGATAGTTATCTTCGCTACAGGATGCCAGTTAGGGACAATAGAAACTTTATTTTGCTTTGAATTATATCTTGAAAGCAGTTTATTTTTCCCCAATAATAGGTTGGTATAGCCCAAGTGAAAAAAAAAGTTATAAGTAAGTATATGAATAACTGTGTCTCAGTTTCAGCAGTGCTGGAGTAGAATCGTTGTGCCTGATATAATTTCTGTTGACTTTTGCAGTTGAAAATATAGATCATGAGTGTTTTCCTTTAAACTATTGAAATGCTTTTATGAGTTCATTTGAGTGAATGGAAGACAACTGGATAGAGTTCATAGATCTGGATTGTGTGAAATATCAAAGGACAGACTGTGAACTTTTGAATAAATTCTAAGAATATTGAATTTGGGGGGGGGGTCTGGTGGTGATGCACTAGGTTAAGTGCACATAGTACAAAGCTCAAGGGTTCCAGTTTGAGCTCTGGCTTCCTACCTGTGGGAGACGGGGTGGTTTTATTTCACAAGTGGTGAAGCAGGTCTGCAGGTGCCTATCTCTCTCTTCTCCTTTCTGTCTTGTCCTCTCTTCTCAATTTCTCTCTGTCCTATCCAAGAAAACAGGAAAAACAAAACAAAACAAAACCAAGTGGAGTGCCGGCTCCTAGCCCCAGCAATAACGTTGGAAGCAAAATAAATAAATAAATAAAATAAAACACAAAAGAAAAGAATACTGAATTTGAATCTTAGATAAGTATCTTACTGAGTTATTCGACTTTCACCAATCCTTCCCTTCAAAATTAAGTAGTTTCTCCAGCCAAATGAAGAGTAACATTGAAGTCCAACAAGATGTTTTCACCAAGTTAGTAAATATTACAGGAAAATCTGATAGTTCTTAAAGACAACTTTCTAAGGAAACTCCCTATAATGCAATACAAAATCCAAATATTGAAATCTAGTTTGTATTTTAATAGTATGTGGCCAGTGATTACTAAGGTGGATTTTTTTTTTTCAGGGAAAGATCACAACTGGAATTTGTTGCTGGTAATTATGAAAAAAATGTATAAACTTTATCAAAAGCATTTTGGTAACAGAAAATTAGACATAAAATAGTTGTGTCCTTTGATTGATTTATTGTACTCATAAAATTCTACCCAGGGTTGGGCCAGGGTGATAGGTCAGCCTGTTGGGGCACCGACTTGCATGCCTTAGTCCTTACAGGCCACAAGTTCAATCCTGGACTTCACTTTAAGCCAGAGCTGAACCTTTCTCTAGGCCATCCTTTCTCTTTCCACCTCCTCTCTCATAATAAATAGGTCAATGAATTAATAAATGAATGAATCTTTTAAAACATGTTTCTACAGGAAAAACGAGATAGTTCAATGACCAGTGTAAGGATTCTGGTTCAAGCCCCCGGCTCCCCAACTGCAGAGGAGTTGCTTCACAGGCAGTGAAGCAGGTCTGCAGGTGTCTATCTTTCTCTCCCCCTCTCTGTCTTCCCCTCCTCTTTCCATTTCTCTCTGTCCTATCTAACAATGACAACATTAATGACAACAACAATAATAACTACAACAACAATAAAAAAAAAACAAGGGCAACAACAGGGAAAATGAATAAATATCTATTTTTAAAAAGATGTAAGGAATACGAACAAAGCCACGCAATGAAACTCCCAAGTTCCCTCTGAAAATAGTCATAAATACAAATGGATATCGGCAGTGATCGGTTTTTCCATTTTCCTTCATTTTCTTGTTGTCTACAATGGGAATGGGCTACAGGTATAACAGACCAAATCATTTGAATTTTAATTTTAGAAGGAACAATATATATCAACCTATATTTTTAAAAAGGCATAGAAAATTCACAAATTTTTTGATGTTGTACCGGTTATGATTTTAAAGTGAGAATCACTCTGGGTTTATTCAAGGAACATTTATTTTCTCCATATAGAAGTTACGAGTGTCGGGTGGTAGTGCAGCGGGTTAAGTGCACATGGTGCAAAGTGCAAGGACCTGCACAAAGATCTCAGTTTGAGCCCTGCAGGGGGTGTCGCTTCACAAGAGGTGATGCAGGTCTGCAGGTGTCTGTCTTTCTCTCCTCCTCTCTGTCTTCCTTTCTCTCTTGATTTCTGTCCTATCCAACAACAACGACAGCAATAATAACAACAATAATAACAACAAGGGCAACAAAAGGGAAAAAATAGCCTTCAGGAGCAGTGGATTGGTAGTGCAGGCACTGAGCCTGAGCGATAACCCTGGAGGAAATAAAATAAATAAAATAAAATATAAGAAAAGAAATTAGAAGTTGCTTTGTGTGGGGGTGGAGGGTGGGGGAGTTGCATCAGAGTTGCATTAGTCTCAGCTACTAAGTTACAGGACTTGATGCGGAGATTCTAGGTTCTTTTTCCAGCTCCATATAAATTAGTGTTATGGTCTCTCTTTCATGAAATTATATCACATATGAAAAAAGTAAGATAAATCTTAAAAAAAAATAGCTGTTGCCTCTTTCCCTTACTGATGTCTTTTTTCCTCAGAGAACAATTAATTTGTATATGCCAGAAATGCAGTAATGGGTAATGCTGATCCTCTGTGTCAGTCATTCAGCTGATTCAGTAGTACTAGGATCGCAGTAGCCCCATGATAGGAGAATTTGCGACGTTATTACCGATTAGTCTTTTAAACCATGGCTGCCTTTTGTAAGGGAAAATTTTGCTTTCATGTTCTCAAAGTGTTCTGGGATAGGTTTCAGATATTAGATTACCTTCACTGCTATAAATGGCAATTTCAATTCAAAGTTAAGAAATTGTTCTCTTTTATGTTCCAAAAGAGACTAAATATCAAATACCCTTCTGAATAGCTTTCTGAAGATGATGGTTCACTGGCACTTGTAATACTTGATAACCATGTTTGTTTCTCTTGTAATATTTTCTGTGTATATAAGCAAACGTGAAGCTGATAAATTGTCTTTAAACTGATGGAGAAATAGGGAGAAGAAGAAATAGTGCTTATGGAAGAGGAAGACAGTGTCTCTGTAAATACATTGCAGTAGAAGATAAAATTAAGGCATCATTTTAATATTTTATGAAAGTTTGAGATATGTCTTAGCTTGATAGAGGGGACAGAAGGAAATACAAAATTTAGAGTAAGTAACTGAGTGTCAATTTAATCTTGAACAAGGATTGGCAAGACTCATTTGAAGCAAATTATTTCATTGTGGGGTGAACTAAGGTAGTGTAGCTTTTGTAAAAACATTTTGTTTATACAGAGAGAAGTTGAAAAGAGAGGAGGAGACAAAGAGGGAGAGAGAGAGAGGGAGCGAGCCTGTAGCACTTTTTTTTGCCGCTCATGAAGCTTTCCTCCTACAGATGGAGACCAGAGGCTTGAACCCGGGTCCTTGCACATTATACTCTCTGTGCTCTATCTGGTGCACCACCACTTGGCTCTAGGCATTGTACCTTAATTCACATGAGTGACTTTGTGAGTTAATTATGTTTATGTGGCATTGTAATTACAAATAACAGTATTATTAAACAAAAACTAATGTTATAAGATGAGCTTAGAAACCATTGTTCAATTGCAAAAGGAGGCAGGGGAAAGTTGCTTAATTATATTTTCTATAAAATTATGGAAAAATCGACTTGCGAGTCTAAATTGCAAGTTGAAGGGGGTCTCCTCTAAGGGTAAACGTACAAATAACACACTTGATACCACTCACCAGGTCTAGTCAGAACCATGAAGATTTATTGGGCCATTATTTTTCCTAGTCTTCTTTTCTTCTACTTCAAAAAATAAATTTAACAGGCTAGGGGTATGGATCGACTTGTCAGTGCCCATGCTCAGCAGAGAAGCAGCTACAGAAGCCAGAACTTCTACCTTCTGTTCCCCATAAACAACCTTGATCTCCCAGCAGGGGGGGAAAGTGATAGGATGAAGATAAGAGGACTGTGCACTCCAGCTCCACCAGCACCCAGAGAGAAAGAAAAGAGAGGGACACATGGAGGTAGCTACCATGTTATGAGTGGTTTAGAGGGGAAGAGAGGATTGAATCAGAAAAAGGGGCAACTATGTATAATATGGACAGATAGTTGTAGAGAAGATGGTTGGTCCATGTCTAAAACTTTAGGGGAACTGTGGTGGATTGCAGTGGGGAGATGGACCAGATCTCTAAACTTATTAGAACTTTATACAAATAATAGAAAGTATGTGATCAACAAGTGATCACCCAATATTTATAAGATCGGTTTAGGTTCTTCTAACACTTTCCAAGATGTATTCTCATAGTCAAGATGGTTGGAAAAGTGACTCAAGAGAAAGTGAAATTTACCATTTCCAGAGTGAAGTTTCATTTTTTTAAAGCACAACATATACTGAATAAAGTTGCCTCTGTTTTCATATTTTACCTCCATTAAAAGTGGCTCAATTCTTTTCAGTTTGTGAGATATATAAACATTTCATTGGAATAAAATATTTTGAGTATACACAGATAAATTGACATTTGAGGTTATTTAAAGTTTAGAGTTTCATTATTATTTACTCATATTCCATAGTTAGATAGGTAGAATGAATATGTGTGTATATATATGTATATTATGTTGATTACATAATATGTATGATGCATAATACATGAAAGAGCATGATTTGAACCTGTAAGCCAAATCATTGATAATAGTTATTTAAAACAATTGCTACTTTATTTTATTTTTAAAAGTTATTTGTTTTAATATTTATTCCCATTTGTTGTCCTTATTGTTTTTTATTTTTTTTATTGTTGTAGTTGTTGTTGGACAGGAAAGAAATGGAGAGAGGAGGGGAAGACAGAAGGGGGAGAGAAAGGTAGACACCTGCAGACCTGTTTCACCACCTGTGAAGCGACTCCCCTGCAGGTGGGGAGCCGGAGGCTCAAACCAGTATCCTTCCTCCAGTCTTAGCGCTTAGCGCCACATGCACTTAACCCACTGCACTATCGCCCGACTCCCAACAATTGCTATTTTAGAAGTACACAGTTAATGGAATGTAGCAGAATTTTAGATGTTGCACTCTTTTCTTTCTTTTTTCTTTTTTAATAGTGATTATTAATGGTTAACAAGATTGTAAGATAACAGAGGTACTATTCCACACAGTTCCCACCACCAGAGTTCTGTGTTCCAATCCCCTCTATTGGAAACTTCTCTATTCTTCTGGGAATATGGATCAAAATTCTTTATGAGGTGCAGAAAGTGGGAGTTTTGGCTTCTTAAGTAATTGCTTCTTTGCTGGGCATGGGTATTGGCAGGTTGATCACTAATCTCAGCTTTTTTCTACCTTTCCCTAGTGGGGTAGGGCTCTAGAGAGGTAAATTTTTGGCACACATTGGTGAGGTCATCTGACCAGTGAAATCAGGATGGTATTGTGGTAACGTCTGCAGCTTGGTGGCTGAAAGGAAGTAAGAAAGATATAAAGCAGGAAAAATTGTTTAATAAACAGGAGCTCAAAAGTAGGAATAGAGCAGATGAAATAAGAGGTCCTCGGGTAACTCTGACATCATCTTCCCAGACAATATTTTTAGTCCATCTGCATGTTAGCTATCAGGCTCAGGCAAAAATTACTAAAGTCAGACTCCTTGGAATATACCTAAACTAGACTTCTTACTATTATCTGTCATTTCAGTGTGAATTTTACTTTTGGATTAAAAAAAGAGGAAAGAAAGAAGCTAGACAATTGTATCTTCAGAAGAAGGCCCTTTGTCAACTGATGACGTACTTATCCACTGAATTCCATTATCAGTTATGGGAATGCATTTACCTTCTTGAATTCATGGTCTATTTTTTTTTTTCTTATTGAAAATGCTGACATATTTTCCATACCATTGTAGCTCACTGACACACAGTGCTGCGGAAATTCATTGGCTGACTAAATGTTTACTTCAGTTAGGCATCACAGACGTAAAATGATCCAGTGAGGAAGAATATGTTAAACATTCCATGCATGTGGTTGGATTACCACTTCATCAGCTTTATATTCATACACAGTCTTTGTCGTTCCTCCGGAACACAGCCAGTAGCTTGAGGTTTGGCTCAACAGCTACGAACAAATGAGTTCTGTGCAGGGATAAAAGCTTTGAAAATTACCACAAAAAAGCTTCTTGTTTTCCATTAAGTTACATTCAAATACCCATGTACTATACCCTGTAATTAAGTCAAATATCAATTTTAGTCACTGTATCCTTAGTACATAATTTCTGTAATGCAGTTGGAGCAGTGTAATATTGAGCAGCTAAAATGCCCTAGTTAAATGGAATTTTAACTGCTAGGAATTGAGACACAGAAAATCACTATACCTGCACTCAAGAAGTGAAATGGGGAGGATTATGTTGAAAAAAAAGGAGAGAGACAGGCTCAGTCCATATATTCAACAAATAGGCTATAAGGCCAATTTACAATGTTCCTATTTGTCTGTTGCATTGAAATTAGGCTGTTAACTGTAATGTGATTTTAGACAGTTGATAAAGAAATTCCTTAAAGTAAAAATCCCACAATATTTGTTAAAAAGGCTGAACCTAAAATTAAGTTTGAATACTGTTGCTGAATTCAACAGAGGTTAATTTTGGGAAATAGCTATCTTTTATAGCTCTCCAAGAAAAGAATTGGTACATAGCATAGCTTTATTATTTAAACTACGACTTTCAGCTTTTCAATTATATGCAATTTCAGATAATAGATTTAAAAGTCTACACAATGTCTTGCAGAAACACAACAATTGTCTTGTACATCACTTGTGAATCCTCACTTCAAACTTTGGGTGCAAATATTTTGAGTATAAGAACAGCAAAGTAACTAAGAGGTATCACTATGTTTCCATTGTAGGGGCATATCAACATAAAAAAAGTTTGGTCTTATTTGGGAGGTTAATAAATAGAAAAACTCTTGTGCTTTTCTTTAGCAGGCTGACTCAACAGTGTTGAATCATTGTTTCAAGAAAGGAAAGTCCTCCATTGAATGTCATATAGCTGATGATTCCAGAACCTTGATGGAAAATTCACAATAAAAGGGGCCAGGCAGGGTCACACCTAGTTAAGTGCACATAGTATGAAATGCAAGGACCTGTGTAAGCATCTGGGTTCTAGTCTAAACTCCCCCATCTGCAGTGGAGATGCTTCACAAGCAGTAATGTAGTTCTTTAGGTGTCTGTCATTCTTTCTTCCCCCACCTCTCTCAATTTCCCCCACCTCTCTCAATTTCTCTCTGTTCTGTCCAATAAAATGGAAAAAAAATAGCATCCAGGTACAGTGGATCCATGGTGCTGGTACTAAGCACCAATGATAACACTGGAGGGAAAGAAGGAAGAAAGGAAGGAAGGAAGGAAGGAAGGAAAGAGGGATGGAGGGAAGGAAGGAAGGAGGGAGAGAAGGAAGGAAAGAAGGAAGAAATTTTATAATGAAAAACCAACATGAGTTATTCATGGATAATCTATCTGATCATTTAGCACAAAATGGTTGAGAAAATTCCCGTGTTCTGTATCTAAGTGCATGCTCAAGCATCTCCTTTTGCTTTTGAGGGAAGAGAAACACTTTGCAGCACACACCTTTGTTGTTAATGGCATTAGTCCTTGCAGAATCCAACTTTGAAACTCCCATTTGGATGAGGTTCATGTTCATAATTTCTGAATTATTGATGACTTGAAGACCACAGCATCCAATCTGTGTCCTAGATGCATAATTTATCATGATATTTAAAAGCATATGTCGCTGAAAGGGTTCTGGAACATAAATCTGATGCCTAATGACAACATATTTTGAACTTTGTAATTTTGTTGTTGTTGTTTTCTGTGTTCTAAGTCTTAGTAAATAGACAGTTTCCTCGTGTCGTCAGTTCAGTACCTTTTAATATTCCTTTTTTCTCTGTGAGTTTTTTATACTCTTTTTTGATTGAGTTATTTTGTTTATGTTAAAATCCTTCTTCAATGCTTTCTTTTGTTTATGCTAGAATCCTCCTTCAATCCTTCTCAACACTAATCCTTTGCTCTTTTTTGCATGTTTTTCAAACTCTATTTCTCAGTGCCTCACTTGTTTTGTTTATAGCTCTGTTCTTTACACTTTTTCTTTGTGTGTTCTGCCTTTCTACTTCTTGAGAAAAATCCTTTTAGTCATTTCTTTTCTTTTTTGAAAAAAATATTTATAAAATGAGAACATTGACAAGACTATAGGATAAGAGGATAAGAGGGTTACATTTCCACACAATTCCTATCCCCAGAACTGTCTATCCAATCCCCTCCCTTGATAGCTTCCCTATTCTTTATTCATTTATTTTTTATTTATTGTCTTATTTTTCTTCATCATAGCATGAACCTAGTTAATCTATTACTGGTCTGAATTTTCTACTTCTAATATCTGTTCCATTACAGTGAAGAGGTAAACATGATAAACTTTATTTAATTGCTGTGGTTGAAATGATAGAGTGAGGTGCTTTCAAAGACAGCAGTTACCCCATCCTTCTTCTTCCAGAATCAGTTCAGCAAAGCTCTCCATGAGGCTATCACCTCACCACTTCTTTACTCCTAATCTTGCTGATGACATCTCCACAGTTGGTTGAAAGGAAATAGAAAATCCCAACTCAGCAGAGGGGCAGAAAGGAAAATGAGTCAGGAATTGCTAGGGAAATAGAAGAAGACAAATCAAGCTCCTTCAAAACTGGAAGGCCAGATGCAGACTTAGAGAACAACTGTCAGGAAAGAAGGAAAGAAAGAAAGAAAGAAAGAAAGAAAGAAAGAAAGCCCATACTCTCATTTTGTGTCTTTTTTTTTTTTTTGGTTTTAATCCCAATTGATTCATAAATATTTTTTTTCTAAAGCAAGGATTAAGATATAAGTTCTATAATGTCATTTTTCTTGTTTTTCTTGCCCCTAGATTATAGGATTTATCATGAAAAGCTACTGTTGTGTGTGTGTGTATGTGTGTGTGTGTGTGTGTGTGTGCTATGAAGCAGAGTGTACATTTAACTTTCTCCACTATTTTCCATGAATGAGACTACTGGCTAGAATAAAGGACTCTCATGAAAGGACAGTATTTATAGGTATACTGTAATGGCAGATTCAGGATTTTGTGCATAACTGTTTTTTTAGACGTAATTAAATCAATTTATTGAGAGATAAAGGTATGTGTGTGTATCTGTCTGTATAAACTTGAGTCAGCATTTCAGCACATTTTTAAAAATATATATTTTATACTTATTTATTTATTTATTTATTTATTGGATAGAGGCAGACAGAAATAGGGGAAAGGGGGAATAGAGAGGAAGAAAGAGAGATACCTGTAGCGCTGCTTCACTATTTATTAAGCTTTTCTCCTGTAGGTCTGGATTGAGGGACTGAACCTAGGTGTCCTTGTGCATTACAATGTGTCTGTTCTACTGGGTTCTAGCAGGACCCAAGGCTTGACAATAATGACTTGTTATGGTAACAGTGTTATACCTTTTATTGAAATTGTGATATATAGCTGTTTCATTTCAAAACAACCAATTTAATCCTTGCTTTATGGAAATTCCTCTAATGTTTTCCTTTTTATAACAGTGGGAAAAATTTTCTTTCAATAGCTATGATAATCCATTTCATTTCACGTCCCCTTTAAGCATCCTCCAAACATCTTTGTATTCTTCACACAACCTGATGGTGACTTTTTCTGTTTTCTTTTTTGTTTGTTTGTTTTTTTTTTTTTGCTTGTTTTTGTTTTTGGTCCTCACTAGGGCTATGCCACTCTGGGTAGACTTTAAAATTTATTTATTTATTTATTCCCTTTTGTTGCCCTTGTTGTTTTTTTATTGTTGTAGTTATTATTGTTGTTGTCGTTGATGTCATCATTGTTGAATAGGACAGAGAGAAATGGAGAGTGGAGGGGAAGACAGAGGGGGAGAGACAGACACCTGTAGACTTGCTTCACCGCTTGTGAAGTGACGCCTTTGCAGGTGGGGAACAGGGGGCTCAAACCAGGATCCTTAAGCAGGTCCTTGTGCTCTCGTGTGTACGCTTCATTAGCTGTGCTACCACCCAACTCTCTCTCCCTGGGTAGACTTTTACAAATAGAAAAATAGACTGAGAGACTGAGAGAACAGAAGAAACACTATAGCACTAAAGTTTTCCTCAGCCTCCTAATACTTTCATGTATTAAACCAGGGCTAGAAAAAGAGTTGTTTGAATGGTAAAACAAGTGTCTATTCTCCAGGGGAACTATCTCCCTGGCCCAGCTTGTGAAACTTGATTTATAGCTTACTGACTACAATAAAATATATTCTTATTAGTTTAGGTCATATCTGTTCTTGAGACATCTTGAAGGATATGAATGACTTTATTCCAAGTGGAAAATCATTCAGTATAGTTAAAATATCGCACTTTCCAAAGGAATTTCCTCTTAATGGTTTTCATATGTTGTGTGCAATGCCAGAGAAAAATGAATCCAGTTTTAAGACATAAAAACTATACATGAAATTAATAACCAAAATGGATTAAGGATTTTACTATCATGGAAAAATGGGAAAGATATGAAAACATGTCTAAAAAGTCACTGAACATGGTTGCTGTGTATTTAAGGGTATTCCTGATGCAATCACTTTACGGGAAAAAAGAAACTGTGAGAAGACAGTGAATGTAAAGAAAAATCTCCTAATATTTCAACGTTCTCTAATTGTCTTTAAAGTCGCTATTATATTTATGTGTTTATTGCAGAGAGACAACCAGAAAGTGAGAGGGGAGGGGTTACATAGAGGTAGAAAGAAAGATCGACACTTGCAGTCCTGTTTTACCCCTCACAAAGCTTCCCACCCTGTAGTTAGGGACCAGGGGCTTGAACCCGAGTCTTTGTGCATTGTGCCATGTGCTCTCAGCCAGGTGTACCACCACCCTTTTTAAAATAAGCATTTTAAAACTTTTCAATACATTTTATTGATAAAAAACTGGCTTTTGTTAAGAAATGAATAACCATGCTTTGGGGTTATAATTTTATTGGGAGGGTTAACAGTTTACAATGCAGTTGTTGATACATGTGCAAGTATACAGTCTCTCATCTCCCTGTGATAGTTCTCTACAGAATACTCTTACTTACAACTTAGGCACTTTTTATGTCATCATGCATGTTAGGGACCATAGTGCTGATAAACAGCTACAATATCATTCATACCTCTTCTTAGGTATATTCCCCAACTCCCAGACAGACATGTAAAGGTAGACCATTGGAAATTTTTTTTTTTTTTTTTTTTTTAACAAACTAAAGAACACAACAAGTATTACTAAGATAACTTGTGAAACTTGAGTGATGGCGTTGGAAGTTTCCAGAAGAATTTCAGGACTAGAGAGATAATTCACAAAGTAGTCCCACTACCCTGTGCATAGCTTAGGTTTGAGCCCTCATATGACATGAGAAATCTGACAGCACCAGAGAAGGCACCAATGCCATGGTGTATAGTCTCATTAGTCTACATGTCTCTATCTATTCAAATGAAGTTGTGGCCCAGAATGGTTAAATCATGCATGTGTGAGACCCTGGATTTTAAAAGAAAGGAGAAAGGGCCTCTCCAGGACCTTGCCCTCACTATAAAGTTAACAATGGTAGGGACTGCCTCATTTTTTCAAAGGGAGGCTGGGTCACCTACTCTGTCTCTAGAAGAAGACTGGTCCTGAAATGAGTGCAGCCTAGAATGTTCCTACCTGTGACCATAGACTGTGAGCTCAGACTGACACGAACTCAGAGGTTATACAGACTCCTATGCTAAATATAAACATACATTTGCCTTGGATCAGATTGATGTGGTAGACAGTTAATTGTATTGATATATTTTCTTCAAGTTTGGGAGCTACTCTCTACCCTAAACCAACGTTCTCATCCTATGTTCAAACTCTGACATCAATTTCCCAGATAATATTCTTAGCCTACCACCACAGTTATGGGCCCCTAGGAACATTCCAAAACTAGACTTCCTAGCTTCTTACCACCCTAAAATCCCCATTCTCACACCCTCCATTCATACTTTATGGTTCTTATTTATGAAAAATTTTGTCCTGCCTCATAACTTACTGCCTTTCAGACAAGTTGCAGATGCTACTATAATTCCATACAGAGCTCCATGGGGTAATAACCTCAACAATGTGTCCTGGAACCTCACCTCTCAAAAGCCCTGCCCCACTAGGGAAAGACAGAAAAATGGTGGGGGTATGGATTGACCTGCCAACATCTTTGTCCAGCAGAGAAGCAGTTACAGAAGCCAGAACTCTTACCTTATGGAACCCAAAAAGAATTTTGGTCCATACTTCCAGAGGGGGAGAAATATTAGGGGAAGCTGACTATAGAGCTTTGAAACCCAATCCCATCAGGACCCAGAGAGAAAAGAGGAAAAAGGGAAGACATTCAGAAGTATTAATAGGTGTAGGTGTGGACTTAAAAAGGAATATAATACATTACCATAGGAAAAATGGGCAAAAATATATAGACAGATAGTTATAGAAATAATAGTCAGTTCATATCTATTGGACCTTGGGAGAACCACTGCAGTTTTCAATGAAGGAAATGAGGACACAGAACTTGGTGGTGGGGATGGTATGAAATTATACTCCTGTCATTTTTAAATTTTGTAAATTACTAAAATAAAAAAAAGAAAAAAATTACCCATGTGCCAAAATTTTTTTAAACTATTAACCTCCCAGTAGACAAATAAAGGGAAAAAAGACATGATCTAAATAAAATACTAAGAAATCTGTTATAATGAAAGAGGGAGAAAAGAATGAAGATGAATGTGAAGTAGTAGTCTTCTACCTTGGGCTTCCCTTCTGTCTCAAGGACTGTTTCCCTCACACCCACCCATATATGAAGTCAGTTCTGTTTGAAAATGTCTCAAGGAGATTCCTGATGGAATCCAGCTTATTCTCTGACTATTTCCTTTCTAGAATTCCTTGACTTAACATGGTTTTCCATCAGAAGGAAACTGGCTCACAGTAACATCTCAACAGCTCATGTCCCCAAGCGTGCTACTCTGATGCTCACAGGCCATTCCCATTCAACTTCAAACAGTCAAAATTACAGCCATCTCTTGAGAAATGAATACATAAGCTCCCCATGCTCCTTCTCCAAAGTCTGCCTCAGAAATGGAACATACTCCCTGGTATCACTCTCTCCCTTCTTGCTTTTACCAGAAATTGATTGCATAGTTCTTTGGTTCCTTCATCAATAGTAACACAAAGCATCTGCTATCCTCTATCTGGGCATAGAGTTCTCACATCTACCTTGCTTTCTAAGTTGAAACCTACAAGTGGTAACATCCTAGATCTTGGTGATCCAGTAGTATGGCTCCTTATTTTTTTTCCCTAAAGTGTAGGGATAGATTTAATTTGCAGTGATTGCTGTGTATCTAATTAGCTTTCTGTAACATGCTATTAGCAGAGACCTAACTTGTGCCTTATCAGTGGGCATGTGTCATAACTGTACAGATTACATCAGCTTGGATAAACCAGAATTCATCAGGAAGAGTGGTCTTCTTATTTATTATGAGTGTGTCATATGTCTAGTGTTGTCAGACTTATGCCTGTGGGTGACTATATTCTATATCAGTCACCGGGTAACAGTTAACAGAGCAAGGCAAACAAATGTTATCTGAGATAAGATAATTTTCAGGGGAAAAGAAAAAAAGGAATGTCCACAGTGAAACTACGTATTGCTAAGGAAAAGATTGTACCAGTTTTTAAGAGAAGGATTGAAAAAGCTCATAAACTCTTCTTAAAAAATAAAATAAAAACCTACACTCTTAGACCTATGTGACATTTACAAATTAACCCCAATTATCAAAGCATAAATGAATCAGATGTGTGAACCACATTTCCTCTTGCAAAGATTCACTGATGATATTGTCCCAAAATAAATTCCACAAAGTTTATGGGCAACTAATACCTCTGTGTCCATATGTCCCTGGGTTTACCTCTCTAATGCACTGGGTAGTGTTTACATAGAGTAATGCCACTGACTTTTGTATGTTAATTTTGTGCCTGACTCCTTACTATATTGCCTGATAATTTCTTGGAGCGTCCTGCTGGATTCTTTAGGTTTTTCTATATATTCTATCATATCATCTACAAATAGTGGCAATCTGACCTCTTCTCTTCCAGTTTGTATCCCTTTAATTCCTAGTTGCTTGATTGCTACGGCAAGAACTTCCAATATTACGATGATAGTAATGGCGATAGTGGGCAGCCCTGTCTAGTACCTAGTCTAAATGGGAAATGTTTCAGCTTCTGCCCATTGAGTATATTGTTGGATGTAGGTTTGCTGTATATGGGCTCCACTAAATTAGGGATTTTCCATCCATTCCCATTTTTTAGCATGTTTATTTTTATTTTTTATTATTTTATTTTATTTATAAAAAGGAAACATTGACAAAACCATAGGATAAGAGGGGTACAACTCCATACAGTTCCCACCACCAAAACTGCATATCCCATCCCCTTCCCTGATAGCTTCCCTATTCTTTAACCCTCTGGGAGAATGAACCCAAGGTCATTGTGGGATGTAGAAGGTGGAAGGTCTGGATTCTGTAATTGCTTCCCCGCTGAACATAGGTGTTGACAGATGAATCCATACTCCCAGCCTGCTTCTCTCTTTCCATATTGGGGCAGGCTTCTGGGGAATCAGAGCTCCAGGACACATTGGTCTGGTTGTCTATCATGGGAAGTCTGGTTGGCATCATACTAGCATCTGGAACAACAAAATAGACCCCTTTGTGGGCCCCCATAGGACCTTGCCTTCAACTTGGATCAATAACAGTAGAGAATGTTCCGTCTTTCAAAGGGTGGCTGGACAACATACTCTCTGCTACATCTGAGGAAGATGGGTCCTGATATTGGGGCAGTTTGGAATGTTCCAACTCATGACCACAGAATGTGAACTCAGATCTTTAGAGATGCAGAGGTCACATAGGCTCCTAAGCTGAATATGGGCCCCAGATCACATCAAATCAATGGGGTTTACAGTCAACAATATTTATACACCTTTCCATATTTGGGAGCTACTCTCTTCCCTGATCCATCTTTCTGGTATTTTTCCAGCCATGACATCATCTCTCTAGACAATAACTTGGATCCACCTGCATATCAGATTTCAGGCTCAGGGAAAAAAAAAAAAAACTAGTATAGCCACAGGAATACAACTAAAATATGCCTACTAGCTACCTACAGAATGGAGCCCCCCCCCCCCAACTCTTCATCTGCACTATTCCAGCCTTTAGATTCATCGTTGGTTAACAAATTGTTTGACTTTATATGTTAACTCTCTTTTCAGCTACCAGGTTCCAGATCTCTATTCCTAATTTTTTGTAGCATTTTGGTCATAAAGGGATGTTGGATTTTGTCAAAGGTCTCTTCTGCATTTATTGAGATAATCATGTGGTTTTTTGGTATTCCTTTTATTCATGTGTTGTATAACATAATTTATCAATTTACATATATTGAAGCAGCCTTACATCCTTGGGATAAATCCCAATTGGTTGTGATGTATAGTCTTTTTACTATATTGCTGTATCTAGTTAGCTAAAATTTTGTTCAGTATTTCAGCATCTATGTTCATCAGAAATATTTGTCTGTAGTTTTCTTATTTGTTGTTTCCCTGTCTGCCTTTTGTATCAGGGTGATGTTGGCTTCATAGATGGTGAAAGAGGGTTTTCCTGTGCCTTCAGTCTTTTGGAAGAGCTTAAAAAAGTATAGGTGAAAATACCATATTTTTAATTTCTTTTTTCTCCCTTTAATCTAATCTGCCTTTTTCTGGGACTGCTATTTATTCTTTGGAACTAGGTTTTATTATGTCAAATACTTTGTAGTTTAGTTGGCGTCCCCTACCATGTATGTAATCCCTATTCTAGTTACAGTGGACAGTGCATGGGCTGAATCAAGATGGATTTGAGTTTGAGTCGCTCACAGCATAGGTTTTAAGTGTTTTATATGAAGCAGTTCCCTTACTTCTATCTTCAGTCCACTGCTTTTTAAGATTAAATCAGTATTCTGAGACAAATGAAAGCCAGATCAACCCAGCTCTGCAGACTGGTTAATAGGACTGGTGCATATAAAATATATATATAAACTAGTACAGCCGTGGGCCCTTTGGAATATAATTATTTTATGCCTACTATCTATCTACAAAATGGAGTACTCCCAACTCTTCATCTGCACTATTCCAGCCTTTAGGTTCATGATTAGTCAATAATTTGTTTGGCTTTATATGTTAACTCTCTTTTCAGTCACCAGGTTCCAGATGCTAGCATGATGCCAAACAGACTTCCCTGGACAGACAAGCCCACCAGTGTGTCCTGGAGCTCTGAGTCTCCAAAGCCCCACCAAGCTAGGGAAAGAGAGAGGCAGGCTGGGAGAATGGATTGACCCGTCAATGCCCATGTTCAGCAGGGAAGAAATTACAGAAGTCAGACCTTCCACCTTCTGCATCCCACAATGACCTTGGGTCCATACTCCTAGAGGGATAAAGAATAGGAAAGCTATCAGGGAAGGGGATGGGATATGGAGTTCTGGTGGTGGGAATTATGTGGAGTTGTAACTCTCTTATCCTTTGGTTTTGTCAATGTTTCCTTTTTACAAATAAATTTTAAAAAATTTTAAAAAAGAATTTTATGTTCTGAATATACTGAAAGTGATCTTTGTCATTAGTAGAAGGAAATGGAAGATCAACATCTTGGTACAAACCTTTGTCACATAGGAAAAACATTGTCTTATAAGATAATGTAATGGAATTTTCTTTATGTATCTATCAGTATTAATATTTTTGTTTATTTATTTATTTTATATTTTATTTATTATTATTATTTTTTAATTTTTTATTTAAGAAAGGATTAATGAACAAAAACATAAGGTAGGAGGGGTACAACTCCACACAATTCCCACCACCCAATCTCCATAACCCACCCCCTCCCATGATAGCTTTCCCATTCTCTAGCCCTCTGGGAGCATGGACCCAGGGTCGTTGAGGGTTGCAGAAGGTAGAAGGTCTGGCTTCTATAATTGCTTCCCCGCTGAACATGGGCATTGACTGGTCGGTCCATACTCCCAGTCTGCCTCTCTCTTTCCCTAGTAAGGTGTGTCTCTGGGGAAGCTGAGCTCCAGGACACATTGGTGGGGTCTTCAATCCAGGGAAGCCTGACCAGCATCCTGGTGGCATCTGGAACCTGGTGATTGAAAAGAGAGTTAACATACGAAGCCAAACAATTTGTTGAGCAATCATGGATCCCAAGCTTGGAATAGTGGAGAGGAAGTGTTAGGGAGGTACTCACTGCAAACTCTAGTGTACTACTGCTTTCAGGTATATATTTTGCAGTAGTTTATGAATACGTGTGCACATAAGCTCCTTTTAATATATAGGCTGTGTATTTGATACGCGGACTCTTTCAAAAGCCTAGACCAAGTAGATTAGAAGCATCCAATAGCACAGCTATATACAAGATACTGGATACTATACAGCAAACCATAACAAAAGGACTTTTCAAAGTTAACCCAATTAACAAATAATGTGATGATAACATTAACTATCGATTGTCTTTTGGAACCCTAAGACAGCAGGAGCCTCACATCTCCACTATAGAGCCCCTACTTCCCCCAGTCCTGGAACCCTTGGATAGGGCCCACTTTCCCGTATGCATCTCCCAATCCAAACCAAATAATATTGCATCCACCGATCACAACCTAACCAACACAACGATTGCCACCTCAACATGCTTCACCTCAGACTGTGTCCAGAGACTTCAAGTGTGGAATGACAACCCTTCAGTTTCATTACTTGGGTGAGACCTTTCCTTTTATAGTACACTCTAATTTCATCTCAGGTAGTTCACTTTCTAACAAAGTCCCATAACCTAGATATACACCAGTTTCAGTATTAATATTTTTATGTGTGTGAAAAGATTTTCTAGTTTGATTTTTTTAACTATAAAAATTCAGTTTTATACTGTACATAAAATTTTGGGCTTTATAGATTATTTTGTAGGATTTCTACATATATATATATGTATATATATATATATATAGCTTTGTCAAAAAGTATAAACCTATGTGCTTAAACAAATAGATAGTTTTGTAAATATCACTATACAAGGTCAAGTAATGAATCTTTTAATTTCTTAGTTGTACTCTGCTTCTGTGGACCTTGTGTAGTGATTTTTTATTTTAGGGAACAGCTAATTCAGTTAATGAATTGGCTATTTCCAGCTAGAAGATTTTTTTTTGTTTGTTTCCTGCTGTGTTTGAGGCACTAAGTCTGGGACTAGAATTGATCACTGGCCATGGAAAATTCCAAGCAGTCATTCCCTGTCTGCAATTACATGAGACAGTTCCTCATGATCACACCATACAACTGAGAGGAAAGACTTGCCTTGCTAAATTATAAACACCAAAAGCACTGTTCACAAACTCTTGCATTTATTAGGGAATCTAAAACTTAATTTTTTTTTTTTTAGAGAAACAACCCATACATAGCTATTTATTTGGCTTCTTCTGTTTGTTTGTTTCTCATCAGAAAGATTTAATAATAGTTCTTCTAGAAATAACTTGAACTGTACCATAGGCTGATTTTTCTCATACTATGATGTCATTAGAGTAAAGATTTCAAACATCTACTTTCCCTGTGATGACTTCACATTTTTCATTATAAGATTATGCTGGAACCCGGACCAGAAGCCATATTGCTTCTGGCTAGATAGATGGGGATTTAATGGGGTATAAGACATATACACAAATTACTACGTCAGTGTTGATGTCTTAATAGCTGAAGAGGTCTGCATAACTCATTATAAACTGGGACATAAAATGAAAGATACAGCATCCAGCTAGCAAGTTTATAAATCATCAACCCAAGGGCCTAAAAGCTTTACAACCTGGAGAGGAGTCAGGTTGATCTGTTAAAGGAAATGTATTAAAAATGCACACCTCTCATAAAGAATTTTTTTTTTCTTTTATCAGTTTTTTATGAGTAAGAGAGACCAGACACAACTCCATTTTGGATGTTGGGAGATCATACACAGAAGGCCTGCACTTTACCGGCTGAATTACCTCCCCAACTAGAGAACTATTTTATTTGTGATATCTTATTCTAAGAGCAAGGGTGGACTTTTGGTTTTTCTGGAATGGATCAGTATACGTTTAGACATACTATTGTGTTGATGTTTTAGAATAATTTTTCCCCTTTAAAAGAGAAATGATGGGTAAAAAAAAGATAAAACACTTTTTTAATAACTGAAAGCCAAAGCAAATGGCTTGCAAAGAGGAAATGTGTTTGGAATGGCTAAGTGACACTTTTTTTTTTTTAAGTAAGAACACCACAAACTATCTCCCTATGAACTTATTTCTTCTGTATATACTTAATGTAGCTTGGAAAAACAAACAAACAAACACCTAACTAGATACCTCGATTTGAAACTTTCTGAGAATAATCTTCCAGAACTGTTGGTTCTATTTACTTATATAATCATCTTCCTTAGTGCCTCCGCTTTACTTCTATTATTTTTATTTATTTTTTTAATTGGATAGAGAGATATAAATTGAGAGGGAAGGGTAGATAGGGAGAAAAAAAGAGAGACACATGCAGAACTGTATCACGAAGCTTTCCTGATGCAGGTGGGACTGGAAGTTTGAACCCGGGTCCTAGCACCTGATAACATGAGTGCTCACCTGGTGCTGCACCACCTGGCACTGCTTCTCAGCTTTCAGAAAGTCACCAGCAACAGTGGGAGGATGGATGTGCTAGACAGCTTCTGTCTCAGGCCTCCAAACATAGAACTAGAGATCTTTCTAGATATTTGACTCCTGACTGGAGAAAAAAAAAAGCCTACTGAGTTATGAAGGACATCAGTTTAATGCTTGTCATTTTACTAATATAACGGGGAACAATATATTTTTTTAAATACAGAAGCAGCAATTAATAGAACAAAGATCAAAATAGGTTTATTTACTTACTATTTTTTTGTCATCATTTGGGCTTTTTTTTTTTCTCAGATCAAAAGAGAGAGACAGGGGCCAGGCAGTGTTGCACCTGGTTGAGCACAAGCATTATAGTGTACAAGGATCCTAGTTCAAGCCCCCAGCCCCAACCTGTGGCAGGGGAGTTTCACAAATGGTGAAGCAATGCTGCAGGTGTCACTGTGAGAGATAAGAGGGAGAGAAGGAAAGATATCACAGCACTGAAACTTCCTCCACTGTGATGAGGGCCTGCCTTGAATGTGTGTGTGTGCAAAGCAAACCTAGTATCCAGATGAACTATTTTGCATGCTCCAAGACAAATTATATACATATTATATATATATATATATATATATATTAATTTTAAGGTTTATTCACTAGAGACTGCCCCCCCACACACACACACAGAGCAAGAGGTCACTTTGGCACATGTGATGCCACTGGTCAAACTCTACAAGTCCTAAGATGCACAGTTATGCTACCTCCCTAGTCTCAAGAAAGATTGTTTTTGAAGGCAGGCTTAATCAGTTCAGTTTCCAGATAGGTCACTTAGTAACTCAATAAATGTATGTGTGACCTTCAGTAAATTATTTCCTCCTTGTCTATACAATGGGAGTAGTAACAGTGATGATAATAATAACAGTTGGGGTACAGTTGTAGCACAGTGGTTTGTGCACCAGCCTTTCCTGCTTGAGGTCCCAGAGAATGAAGTTTCAATTTCTAGTACCACCATAAGTCAGTGATAAACAGTACCTGGTCTCTGTTTCTTTCCTTCACTCCCTCCTCTCTTTCTCTGTATCTCTCTCACAAAATTAAAATAAATAATATGGACTGGGTGATGGTGCACCTGGTTGAGCATACATATTACACGTACAAGGACACAGAGTCAAGCCCTCCATCCCCCTCCCAGGAAGCTTCAGGAGCAGTGAAGCAGTGCTGCAGCTCTCTTTCTCTCTCTCTGTCTATCTCTCTGTCTATCTCTCTCCTCTGTTTCCCCTCCCCTTTCAATTTCTCTGTCTCTACCCAAAAATAAATACATAAAATATTTAAAAGCAATAATATTAATAATAATATAGCAAATACAATAACAGTTACTATGTTCAGGTTGCCTTTGGACTTAGAATAAAACCCGGTCCACAGTAGCACCCTGTAGAACTAAGCAGTGGGTTCGGGGGGAGATGGCATAGTGGTTATGCAAAGACACTCTCATTTCTGAGGCTTCTGAGCCTTCTAAGCCCCAGATTCATGAGCCAACACTTAACTGTACTCTAGTAAAAGAAGGAGAAAGAGGAGGAGGAGGAAGAAGAGGAAGAAAAAGCAGGGATGAAGAGGTGGAAAAGACCAGGAAGAGGAGAAAAAGAAAAGTGCTCTAACTGGGGAGGTAACATAACGGTTATGCAAAAAGACTTTTTAAGGTCCAGTAGAACACACATGCTATAGAAAAAATAATAACTTTCACGCCCAAGGCACCAAACAACCCAAATTCAGTCTCCAGCACCACTGTAAATCAGCGTTGAACAGTGCTCTGATAAAACCAACCAGCCAGCCAGCCAGTCAACCAACCAACCAACCAACCAACCAACCAACCAACCAACCAACCAAGTGGTAGACAATTCAGTTTATTCCTTGAGGACTTTCCCTAGTTTATCAGAACATAGCACATCTCCATGCCTGTGTGTTTCATGTGGATTCAAAGCATCTTTAGAAACATTTCTACAAAGCTTGACACTTTCTACAGACTAATGAAGTATCTAGAGGGAAAATATCGCTTTGAAGGCAAGATGTTGATGTCTGAGTCAGTAGGATTCTACTTAGAAAGCGGTTTCTGCTGAAAATCAAGGGGCTACCTTATGTTAAAAGAAAAATACATTCTCAGTTTCATGATTTACAACAAAGTTAAAATTGGAGAAAATCTGACTCAAAAATTTTATTACATTTTGAAACTGGAATTTTTACTAGCACATGATAGGGGGGAAAAAAACCAAGTTGATTCTTTAATCACTTAAACTCACAGGTGGTCGTTTGTATTTAGCTAACTTTGGTTGCTATATCTCTGTGTTTGTACTCAGGAAAATAGTTACTTTTATGCATGCATATATTTATAACTAAATAAAATGTAACTTAAAAATCTAAATATGCATTCTAAAGCTTTTTATGTTTTCTCATTTTAAGCATCACTCAGCTTCCTTTTTGATAACACAGATTCCTATAACCCTATGTAAAGAGTTAACTGAAACAAATGTTTCTCTGGGGCTGGAGCTGACTCAGCAGGTAAAGCACCTACTTTGCAAACATGAGACCCAAGGCTCCCTCAATCACATATGGTCAGGGAGATGGTCTAGTCTCCTTTTCTCTCTCAATTGAATAAATACATCTTAAAATAATTTCCTCTCTAAATTATACATGCCTACTGAGATATTAATGAATAAACAGCAATACAGACTGTTTGAGATGCTTGCATGAATGTAAAAATGCATCCGAGTTTGAACAGAAATATAGTTTACATTTTATAAATAAAACTAAATTCAATTATCTTTAATTTCCTTTAATCACCTCACACTCCTCAAATTAGACATTTAAATTTGTAATTTCCTCCTATTCATAAAATGTTTCAATTCTCTGGAGGAGTGAAAAAAAATGCTGGCTATAGGTGAGAGGGCTTTTACTTATAGATCTATTGTTGCTCTTGAATTAGTGATTGGTGGTGGTGGTGGTGGGGTGTTCTTAAATATTGATTTTTTTTCTTTAACAAATGATTTAAACTATCTGCATGTTGGTGCCTGCCAAGCTATTGTGTGAAATTTTACCAGCTGGGAATTATCCCCTCATTCTCTGGTGTGATTAACACTTCCAGCTGTAGAATAATTAAACTGTCAATCAGTTCTGAAACAGAGCAAAACAGTTCCTCATTTGAAGTGTCAGTTGGGAGGCTAAGGGAGGGGCATGTCAGGTGTCTAGCTTCCATCACAAGACTTTCCATTCCCTGCCCCTGTTTTCTCTCACGTTCCACAGTCTGCAGCGCACGCGCACACGCAGTTTGGGGGCTGAGTTTGGGTTCTTTCATTTAGCATCAGTGTTTCAATTTTTGTTATGTTGATTATTGAAAATTAGGAGATGGTGAGAAAGTGAGGCTAGAAAAGTTAAGGGCTTGCTGAAGATGTGTGTTTTCTACATGGTGTGCATATTTTTCAGATAATAACCAACATACATTCCCCTTGTTTTTTTTTTTCCAGCATTATAGAGATATAATTGGTTTTATGACTTGGTCTAAGTTTAACATGTGCAACTAGTTGATTTAATACAAGAACCCAACTTCAAACCCCCAGTCCCCACCTGGGAAGCATCAGGAACAGTGAATCAGGACTAACTCTCTCTCTTTCTATTCCTCTCTCTCTCTCTCTCATGCTCCTATTCTATCCCCCCTCTCAATTTCTCTGTCTCTACACAAAAATAAAAACATAAAATGTTTAAAGAAATTATATTAATAATAATAGTAACAACTACAATTACAGTCACTATCTCCAGGTTGCCTTTGTACTTAGAAGAAATTGTGATGCACAGTAACACCATGTAGAAACAGTAACACCATATAAGCAGTGATGACCACCATAGCTGGGCTAACAGAGCTACCATTTCTGTTTTGTGATGAGAACAATTAAAATAAGTAAATTGCAAATATAAATATATAGCATAATTTTTCCCACCAGAATGACTGTTGAGTTCAGTGTTTCTAAGATTTTTTTGGTAGCCATTTTTTTCTCTTTCTTTTCTTTTTTCTTCTTCTTTTTTTTTTTTTTTTAATTTTGTTTACCAGAGCACTTCTCAGCTCTGGCTTATGGTGGTGAGGGGAACTGAACTTGAGACTTTGGAGCCTCAGGCATGAAAGTCTCTTTGCATAACCATTATGCTATCTACTCCCATCCCTTCATTATTATTATTATTTTACCTCTCTTTTTCTCTTTCTTTTTATAGAAGACGAGAGTGTGTGAGAGAGAGAGAGAGAGAGAGAGAGAGAGAGAAATATAACTGCAGCATTGCTTTACCACCTGTGAATCTTCACCCTTGAAGAGAGGACTAGGGGCTTGAACCTGTGTCTTTGTACATGGTAGCATGTGCACTCTATCAGGTGAACCACTGTCCTGCCCCTTAACAGAGTGATTTAAACTATAAATACCAAGCTATGCATGGTTATCAGAATTTATTTATATAATAGGAAAATTTTTTTAAATGCATATAATTAATTTTAATGAGACAGAGATAGAGAGACCAGAGCACTGCTCAATTCTGGCTTATGGTGGTACTCAGGATTAAACCTGGGACTTCTGAGTCTCAGGCATGTGAGTCTTTTGCATAGACATAATGTTGTCTCCCTAGCAGCTCCACCCCTTTTCCTTTGGCCCTGACCTCCCATTATTAGCTCCCCATATCAAGGTCTACAAGAATGATGAGGTCTGTAAACCTAAGAAGAAGAGTGATGTGAAATAATATACATAGGCATTTCAAAATGTTCTAGAAGTGCTTTGTCTTGGTTAGAAAATGCAGTGTGGAGAGACAGACATTTCAACCCACATCTCTCTGAATACGCCAGGTGCCCCCCCTTTGCTTCTTAGATCTTCTTTTATAGGTCTCTGTGCCTGGAGTCAGCAGGAGCGTTGTGGATTTTATGTTCCTTTTAGAGTCCTTTTTTAAACTTAATTAAGGCTTTAATAGGAGTTTTAGTTCCCTTAGAGGGTTATTGTGAAGTTTAAAATGGCCTTAGAAATAAGTCCCCCAGATTCCTTTGCCATCAAGCATCTTTTTGAACTACCTACTTCACACAGAGGAATATTACTATGGACTCTTTGCGATGGCCCTGATACTCACTCGAGGTAATAATGACCACAATTTCTAGAAGTGGGTATTCTGGCAGTTTTATCGGAAGTCTTTGAAGAAATGGTGGTAAGAAAATGTAAGTGAGAAGGGTGGCTAATTGTTGGAAGCTGAAAACGCTGGGTTTTGGAGAAAGGTCTCCTCACTTGATGGATTCAGATGCCTGGTTTCTGAAAAACTGAGCCGCATATGAGGTGAGGTTCACTCTTCTACCCCCCAAGTGCATTTCTGGTTTTACTTTTTTTCCCATTTTTATAGGATTGGGCAGAGAGAAATTGAGAGAGTAAGGGAAGATAGAGAGGAAGAAAGAAAGATAGACACCTGCAGACCTGCTTTACTGTTGGTGAAGTAACCCCTATGCAGGTGGGGAACCAGGGGCTCGAACTAGGACCCTTGTGTGGGTCCTTATGCTTTGCACTATGCGGTGCGCTACTGCCCAGTTCTTAGACTTAACTTTTTAACATCCCTTCCATATCACCTTCCTTCTAAAGTTTTTTTTTACAGAAATCTTGTTAAATATTGGGGCTGCTAAAATTTTGCTTTTTTAAAAAATATATAGTTTTCTCTTTCTTTAATACTAAACTACCTTGCTCCAAAAGAGGACATAAGACAGTTATAATATAGAATCAATTTAATGAACAATGAAATCTCTCTTCCAACTCTGCAATTCTGGGAGTCATTCTTCCTATGTATTGAAGTTAAACTGTAAATTCATTGAGAGAGTATGTGGGCTTATATCTGTGAGAGATATTCTGTGGCTTCCTTAAAATTCCTAATTAAAGAGATCTGGGATCCAGTTAGACAGGCAGGACTCTGGTTTGACTAAATAAATTGCCTTTTAAAAAGGACAATGAAATTCTTTCAAGGATAAGGTAGGAACTGAATGGTGAGAAAGCTGTCATTCCTGCTGGAATTTTACTCTGGTTAGCAGATATTTGAATGCCGATGAGTCCCACATGTAATAGTCTGGGCTATTTTTGAGAACTATAAGACATCAGAAAGCTCAAAAATATATAAAGTTGCCTGCCAAATGTCAACATTGCATCTGAATAGGTCTGAAGCAAGATCAGCCCAGGCCCTGATGCATATGCTTTCTCTGAGAACACAATCAATACAAATGGCACCAGAGGGAAAAGGGAAAGGGCTTATGTTGATTTCAAATAAAGGCGAATCTGACAAAGGGGGGAGCAAATGGTACCTGGATCCACCATTAACAAAGCCTCTTGTATCTACAGCTGCATACTACGAGCACTTTGGAAATTAAAGAATTGCCAGCTTTTCCACTCTGGGACAAAAAGCATTTGTGCTAAACAGCCGGTAAGTAAATGCAGTAAACATATTTTTACAGTGAATAGAATTGTTTTATATTTGGGGGACTGATTGTGAATTTCTACGGCTTCTTGATTAGCAAACATTTGGCAGTTGTTGAGTCTTTCGGCATTAAAATGCCAAAACAGATTTTTATTCTCAGGCTGAACTCCTATATATATATATTTTTCTCTCCCTCGAACAATTTTCCTCAAAACATTTGAAAGCAGTACTAAAATAAAACGTGTTCTGAAAACACATTCAGCAAACCTTTTACCTGTGTGACTGTGATAAGCGGTGGCACTTCCTTAGGGCAGAGAGGAGAACACAGTACATGCGTAATGGCTGTTGGAACTGTTGGTGGGCACTTCCTAAGGCCTTGCCTTGGGGATAACTGGGAGTTTTTATTGCTTTACAACAAGGCTACTAAAAGCAGATGTTTGTGCAAAGCCTTTCGGGTTTGTGTTTCTCTCTTAGTAGTGAGACTCCAGCACATGTTTTGAAACCAATAGATTTCTACAATAGATTTCTGAGTGTCCTCAGCAGTAACTTTTCTTCATTTGTCAGCCATCTTCTTAAGAAATCTGCTTGTTTATTTTCAGTGATCTCCTTTGGAAGGTTTATCTTTCAAGGGTGATTTTGTGTAACCTGTGCAGCTATTAAAATTCAGAGGATTAGTGCACTAGTTTTGCATCCATGTTTTCAATATTAATTTTCTTTAGAGTTATGTTAATTAAAGATAAGATGATTTTAAAATCTATCAACATTATACAAGACTTGGAAACTCAGAGAAAACCAATAACTAGAGTGGCTTAATTTTGTACTGGTTTGTAGCTGAGTGGTATAAGAGTTTGCAAATCTCTGCATGTATGCAGTGTGTGTGTGTGTGTATGTGTGTGTGTGTATGTGCATGCATGTGTGTATGTGTGTATGTGCATGCATGTGTGTGTGCATGTGTGTATGTGTGTGCATGTGTGTATATGTGTTTGTGTGTGTGTGTATGTGTGTGTGTGAGTTCAAAAGCAGGTCATGGTTGTATCATACTCAGACATTAACACCAAAACATAGTGATCAGCACTCTGTCATATATTCATTTCCTGTTGCTTCTGAAAGATAGGCCACAGTTATTTTAGAAAATAGATATTTATTTCCTTACTGTTTTGAAAGTGAGCAGCCTGAGATGGGATTCACTGGAATACATTCAAATTCTGAGCTGGATTACCTTTCTTCAGCAGGATTTAAGAGAGAATCTTCTATTTATTTTCCTTTGTGTTTCTCTCTTCTAGGGACTTGCTATGTAACATGCTTTATAGTACTCCTTCCATCTTTGAATTTAGGGATTGCTTTGCATTGGCTTGTCCTCATGATCACATCTCCTTTCCAGGTTCCCATACCTATTTCTGCCTCTTGTGATTATGATGAGCCCATCTGAATAATTTAGGAAAATTCCATCTCACAAATCTTTAATTTAATTTTTCATTATCTCTTGTTTTAGTCTCTTCTGTGAGTCTTTAGTACATTGGTCTTTACTGTGAGTATTAGTATTTGAAGCACTACTTCTCAAAATACTGAAGCAGAGTAGCAACTTTTTTTTTTCAGACTAGCTGTTTTTATTTCCTAACCAGCTTTTAATTGCTAATAATATATATATATATATATATATATATATATAGAATAGATTAAATGGAAAATAGAAAGATAAAAGGATGTTAGACACAAAGCAAAAGAATTATTTATGATTTAGTCGACATAAAAATAACTTTTAGAGCTGGCAAAATTACTAAGTTGGATAGTGTCCCTGTTTTGCCATTCTTGTGATCCAAGTTCAAATGCGGACCTTACTACATTGGAGGGAGCTTCGCTTCTGTAGTCTGTCTGTCATTCTCTATCTCCATGTATCTGAAAAAATGAACCTTGACTGGTGAAACCTTGGTGATGACAGAAAACCCCCTACATTTTAATAAGTATAGTTAAAACGGAGTAAATTAATAATTACAGATAATCATATCCAATGTACTTAAAACGTGCTTGTACGTGATTAAGACAGAGCACTGCAATAATAAATGAACATAGGAGAAAAAATGTTAAGTGTGGGGTTGGGTGGTAGCGCACCAAGTTGAATGTACCTGTTACAATGCATAAACACCTGGGTTTGAGCCCCTAGTTCCTACCCGCAGGGAAAAAGCTTTTTAGTGGTGAAGCAGGGTGTAGGTGTTTCTCTGTCTCTCTCCTGTAGGTGTTTCTCTGTCTCTCTCCTTCTCTATCCCCCCTTCCTTCTCAATTTCTGGCTGTTTTTATCCAACAAATAAATAAAGATAATAAAAAACAGAAGAATAAAGTTTTAAGTGAAAAACACCTCTTCTTATTAACCATCTAAATACACATCAGATTATTATGACTTCAAGTAGAAAAAGGAATGTCTTTTCATGATCAAAAAGTAGTGTGAAACTTACTTCACCTCTTGTAAATTAGTAATATTAGTCCTAGTTCCTTTAATAATGTGGAATCATATATTTTAAATCAACCAGGGACATTTGGGCCACCATAAGCCAGAACAGAGTGATACCCTGATAATAAAATCTAAAAGTCTAAGATTTCGTCCTAGATTAGTGCCTTTGCATTGCAGATGATGACTTAAAGTGTCACAAGTTTTGATGGCACAGCACCTGTGACTCAGCATGCAGCACCACACCTGAGTTGGCCTGTTCCTGCTTAATGAGGTCGACTACTGGTCATCCATGTGGCTGTCACAGCAATATTGAATCACTATAAATATTTCTAAACATTTATTGCAATTGCTGTACTTACCTATTATCTGGGATTTTTTCTTTTTCTTTTGGTCATTATCAGGACTTTACTGCTCAAGACTGACTTTTGAAGGTATCATGGGCAGATGACATCACTAATGTGTCCCAAAGTCTCACCTCTCCAGAGCCCTACCCCACCAGGGAAAGACAGAAGCAGGCTGTGGATTGACCTGCCAAGGTCCATGTCCAGTGGAGAAGCAGTTGCAAAAACCAGACCTTCCACCTCCTGCATCCCATACAGAATTTTGGTTCATACTCCCAGAAGGATAGAGAATAGAGATGTTTCCAATGGAGAGGATGGGACTTGGAACTCTGGTGGTGGGAATGTAAATGAAATTATACTCTTGTTATCTTACAATTCTTGTTAATCACTATTAAATCACTAATAAAAATTTAAAAAGAAATAAATAAAAAAGAAAGAGAGAGTCAGAGGGGGAGAGGGAAAGACACCTCAGAATTGAAGCTTCTTTCGTTGTGTAGGGAATGGGCCTGAACTTGACTTTCATTATTGCAAAGCAATTGAGACCAAATCCTGACAAGGGACTTTCAGAAAAGGCTCTGCTCTTTTATTTTATGCTAATTGTAATTTATTTACTTATTTATGGATAGAGATGGAAAGAAACTGAGAAGGGAGATAGAGAAAAAGAAAGAATGAGAATCTGCAGCATGGCTTCACATTTGTGAATCTTCATCACTGCAGGTGAGGGGTGGGGGGGGTGGGGACTTGAACCTAGATTCTTGCACATTATAATGTGTACTGTACCAAGTATGCCATTGCTCAGGCCCCCTATGCTAATCTTATTTTGCTAGTATTTTTCTTTTTTTTAAATTTTTTTTTATTTAAGAAAGGATTAATTAACAAAACCATAGGGTAGGAGGGGTACAACTCCACACAATTGCCACCACCCAATCTCCATATCCCACCCCCTCCCCTGATAGCTTTCCCATTCTCTATCCCTCTGGGAGCATGGACCCAGGGTCCTTGAGGGTTGCAGAAGGTGGAAGGTCTGGCTTCTGTAATTGCTTCCCCGCTGAACATGGGCGTTGACTGGTCGGTCCATACTCCCAGTCTGCCTCTCTCTTTCCCTAGTAAGGTGTGTCTCTGGGGAAGCGGAGCTCCAGGACACATTGGTGGGGTCTTCAGTCCAGGGAAGCCTGGCTAGCATCCTGATGGCATCTGGAACCTGGTGATTGAAAAGAGAGTTAACATACAAAGCCAAACAAATTGTTGAGCAATCATGGACCCAAAGCTTGGAATAGTGGAGAGGAAGTGTTAGGGAGGTACTCACTGTAAACCCTAGTGTACTTCTGCTTTCAGGTATATATTTTGCAGTAGTTTATGGATACGTGTGAACATAAGCTCTTTCTCACAGAAACTGGTATATATCTAGGTTTTGGGACTTTGTTAGAAAGTGAACCACGTGAGATGAAATTAGAGTGTACTATAAAAGGAAAGGTCTCACCCGAGTAATGAAGCTGAAGGGTTGTCATTCCACACGTGAAGTCTCTGGACACAGTCTGAGGTGAAGCATGTTGAGGTGGCAATCGTTGTGATGGTTAGGTTGTGGTCGGCGGATGCAATATTATTTGATATGGATTGGGAGGGGCATACGGGAAAGTGGGCCCTATCCAAGGGTTCTAGGACTGGGGGAAGTAGGGGCTTTATAGTGGAGATGTGAGGTTCCTGCTGTCTTAGGGTTCCAAAAGACAATCGATAGTTAATGTTATCATCACTTTATTTGGTAATTGGGTTAACTTTGAAAAGTCCTTTTGTTAGGGTTTGCTGTACAGTACCCAGTATCTTGTATATATAGCTGTGCTATTGGATGCTTCTAATCTACTTGGTCTAGGCTTTTGAGAGAGTCCGCATATCAAATACACAGCCTATATATTAAAAAGATTCAGTCTGTGTTTTGAAAAACTTTGAGACATACAATTGATTTTCCCGCTCATATTAATTAACTAGTGATTTATATGTCTACATTTTGCTACGAGTGTACATAAACACCATTCCCACCACCAAAAGACTGTGACCCATCCCTCCCACCCACTCCCACACCCCACTGGCCCAGGAAGCTCCATGTCTACCCCTCACCACTGGGTTTTTACTTTGGTGCCCTACTTACAATTTGGTCAGGTCCTGCTTTTAGTTTCCCTTTCAGATCTTCTTAGTCAACTTCTGTTGATGAGTGGGATCATCCCATACATCTTTATCTTTCTGACTTAGCTCACTTAACATAATTCCTTCTAGCTCTGTCCAAGATGGGTCAGAGAAGGTGGGTTCATTGTTCTTGATAGCTGCATAGTATTTCATTGTGTATATATACCACAGCTTTCTCAGCCACTCATCTGTTGTTGGGCACCTGAGTTGCTTCCAGGTTTTAGCTATTATGAATTGTGCTGCTACGAACATAGGAGTACACACCTCTTTTTGGTTGGGTGTTATGGAGTCCTTGGGGTATAACCCCAGGAGAGGAATTACTGGATCATATGGAAGGTCCATGTCTAGCCTTGTGAGAGTTTTCCAGACTGCTCTCCACAGAGGCTGGACCAATTTACAACCCACCAGCAATGTAAAAGGGTTCCTCTGTCCCCACATCCTCTCCAGCATTTGTTGCTGCTGTCCTTTTTGATGTATGCCATTCTTACAAGAGTGAGGTGGTATCTTAGTGTTAGAATGTTTGCTTCCCCTTCCTCTGGCTGTCCAATTATATGAATGTTACTTCTTTTGAGATCATCCCATATGTCTCTGTTGTTGTTTTCAGTGTCTCTCAATCTCTTTTTAATCTCTTTCACCTCTTTCTTCATTTTCTCTAATTCATCCTCTGTCTGACTAATTCTGTTTTCTGCTTCTGTTAGTCTGCTTTCCCTTGCCTCAGCTTCTTTCTTCATTACAGCTGTTTCAGCTTTCAGTTCTCTAATTGCCTCAAGATAATCAGTATTTTCCTTGGGGGTCTCAACTGTTGTTTCCCTAATACTGCCATTACTTTCCTCCAATGTTGTTTTCATTTCTGTGATTAATAAGTTTATTATTGCTTGCATACTTTTCTTATCTATGGTTACTTCTGGCTGATTTGTAGTTTCTTCTGGGCTCTTATCTTCATTCATTGGAGTAGCAGTTTTATTTGTTTTTGATCTACCCGTTTTTTTGATTTATGTGTTTCTTTTTTTATGCTCTGTTGTTCCTCAGTTGTTGTGACTTGAGTCCAAGTAACACTGTACTAAATACCTTTATGACAATTGTACTCGCCAACCTCAGGAATTACCGTAGCAACTGAAATAAGTATTGAAGTAGTTTAATCGTTACCAGTTAGCCAAACTATTTCTCCAGTCCGTGAATAAATAGTAACCAAATCCCAGTGAAGAAAGAGAAAAGAAAGAAAGGATAGCAAGAATAGATAGTTATGCAAATCTACTATCCACTGTATATTCTAGGGGTAACAAGAGGGGAAGGGAACTAGAGCAGAGATACACACATAGAGAGTCCACTCTGAGTCATATTTATTCCCCAAAATAATTCACAAATTCAGAAAGGCAAAGAAGAAGGAAGAAGTGTATGACAAGATAAACAAACAAAGAGGCAAGAGAGAGAAAAGGGAAAAGATAAGAAAAAGAGCTGTAATTAAAGAGCAGTGAAAGGAAATTCCCAAATGTGTATCAGTGAATTCAAAAAAGTACACTGTTTGTTGGTGTGGGGGCTGGGGGCTGTGACTTTGGAAGCTGTAGGATTAAGGAAGAAAGGATGACAATAATGAGAAAAAGAAAAAAAAATAAAGAAAGGGAGAGAGAGAAAAAAGAAAAAGATAAGAAAAAGAACAGTCATAAAAGGGCAGTGAAAGGAAAGGTTTTTTTTAATGTATTTATTTTTAATTATTTAATTAGATATGCGGGGTGAGGTGCGGGGGGTTGGCTACTTAGAAAGAAAAAAGGCCAGAGTTTTCAGAAGGGTACAGACTTAGAATTAATGATACTCCCTGGTGGGACAGGAATTTGGTAAAGAAAAGGAGCTCCTAGCAGGGGATCCTGCTAGGAGTTGGTCCCCAGGGACTGGTTATGGGGGGGGGGGGGAAGGAGGTATGCTTAGAAATTAAAAGGAAGAAAAAAAATTTTCCCCCTTTTTTCCTACTCTAATTCTGAACCCAAATTAAGTTATAGTCACCTCCTTGGTGTTACCACTAGGACCCCTTATTGGCTGGCCTACTAAAGGCAGAAAATCCTACCGTTTCCTGGAGATGTGGTCAGAGCTCAGCCACTAGCAGCTTCTCGGTCTGCCATATTCTGGGAAACTCCTGCTATTATTTTTCTAAATGCTGACTAGGAATTACCCATAGAACTTGTGCACAACATCGATTAATGGCTGTACTATGGAACCTCTAAAAGTGAAATCTGGAAATCTGTATCCATTTATTTATTTATTTATTTTCATTTGCCACTGGGGTTTCACCGAGGCTTAAAGTCTGCAAGAAAAACAGAGAGGGAGAGAGGGGAGAGACAGAAAGAGGAAAGACAAATCAGCACTGCTCTATTGCTCATGAAGCTTCTCCCTTGTGTATGTTCTCTTGGGAACTTGAAAATGGGTCCTAATGTATTACAAAATGTGCACTTAACTGAGTAAGAACTCTCCTGGCCCTGGAGATCTGCATCTTTCAGAAGCCCCACCAGGCATCTGTAGGCACACTCAAATCTCAGTACCATAGACAGGTAAAATGTCTGTCTAGCTAGAAGACGAGAAGGTACTCTGGTTATAAAGTGAAGTGGCATTCTGGTGGTTTGGACTACAGAGTAGTGAGATGTTTTGTGCAAAGTGGCTAAAACTCGTGGCTGAGGTGGAGACAACAGAATCTCAGAACATGAGTCACTGTCACATATGCTATCCTGGTGGACATTGAAAATTGGCTATTTTTTATGTTCTTTTTATAAAAAGGAAACACTGACAAAAAAATAGGATAAGAGGGGTACAACTCCACACAATTCCCACCACCAGAACTCTGTATCCCATCCCTTCCCCTAATAGCTTTCTTATTCTTTATCCCTTTGGGAGTATGGACCCAGGGTCACTAAGGGGTGCAGAATGTGTAAGGTCTGGCTTCTGTAATTGCTTCCCTGCTGAACATGGGCATTAGCAGGTCAATCCATACTCCCAGCCTGTCTCTCCTTTCACTAGTGAGTTGGGGCTCTGGGGAAGCTGGCTTTAGGACACATTGGTGGGGTCATTTGCCCAGGGAATTCCGGTTGGTATCACAGTAGCATCTGGAACCTGGTGGCTGAAAGAAGAGTTAACATATAAAAACCAAAAAATTGTTGACTAATCATGAACCTAAAGGCTAGAATAGTGCAGATGAAGATTTGGGGGTCTCTGTTTTGTAGATAGTTAGTAGTTTTGAAGATAGGCCTATTTTAGTTATATTCCAAAGAGCCCATGACTATACTAGTTTTTTTTTTTTTTTTTCCTGAGCCTGACATCTGATGTGCAAGGGGATCTAATTTATTTTCTGGGGATATGATGTCATGGATGGAAAAAAAGGACCAGAAATCTGCATCAGGGAAGAGAGTAGCTCCCAGGCTATTTTTGATATTATAAAACAATACCTGGGGTTAAATAAAGCAATCCATTTTATATTGTGTTTTCATAGAGTAGTGTTTCTTGACTTTTAAAAATGTTTTATTTATTTTAATGCGAGAGAGAGAGATCAGCACACTCCTCAGGTCTGGCAGATGGTGGTTCTGGGAATTGAACCTGGGACTTCAGAGTCTTAGGGATGAAAGTATTTAGCAGAACCATTATACTGTCTTCCCAGCCTCCCTTTGATTTTTGAAAAGTTCCCAAGAACATGTAATCATATACCACTTTATACCTCATAATGATCATATATTTCAGTGTTTAGACCCTGAACATTGGATGCATGTAGAACACAAAGTGGTGCGATTGTGAAACCTGTTAACAAGAGCTGATTCACTTAGTGTTTCATTCAATAACTGCTTTCCATGAGGGGAAAAACATACCAAATGTCAATTTTAATCAAATCAGCATGGAAGTTAATTAGAAGCCCAAGAACAGGTGGATGGGCTTAGCACCTTGGATACACAAATACCCTTTTGCTGACAATGACCTCAAATGATTGCATTGCCATCAAGTCCAGCACCAGTCAAAAGTAACTAACTTTTTATTTCTCCCCTTAGTGGTGGAGCTTTGCTATTTAAAAATATTTCTGAGCAGAGAAATACCCATTAATTGCTGCCTATTGGTTGTTCAAAGGAGGGTAATGACCCTTTATTTTATATGCCATTATTTAATTTATTTTTTATGGTGCCATTAAAACAACATGAAGCAACTTTAGTTACTAGTCTCATTAAACTGCAAAGTAGATACAAGGGTTTTTTGAGCTGGGAAAATTTTCTGATTTTGCATGAAGTGTGGTATTTGATCTCCATGGGACTTGTGGGAGTGAAGAGTGGGGGTATGGTGGCCCTCATCTGTACTGTAGACATTAATAGATTAGTTGCTTGGAGGATTGAAGAGAAATGATGGGAAAATAGTTCATCAAGGTAACTCTGCTCAGTAGTGCTTTGCTGTTTTTTTAATTTAAATTTTTATTGACTTATTATTGGATAGCGACAGAGAAATTGGGGGGGGGGAGACAGAGAGGGAGAAAGACAGAGACACCTGCAGCCCTGCTTCACCACTTGTGAAGCTTTTCTCTGGCAGGTGGAGATCAGGGGCTTGAACCTTGGTCCTTGTGATGTGAACACTTAATCAGGTGTGCCACTGCCTACCCTCCCCTTGATGCTTTAAGTGTTCTCAATTCTTTCTATAGAGAATTTAGCCAGCACCTTGGTTGCCCAGACCCTGAATTGTTTTCTATGATCTGTAACTATACCAAGACCACTCAGTATTGCACAATAGCCATACCCAGTTCAACTCTGTATTCCCTCCCTCCCCTTTTTTTTCTCATAGAATCCTAAGAACTCACATGCAGTTTCCTTCCTTCCTTCCTTCCTTCCTTCCTTCCTTCCTTCCTTCCTTCCTTTCTTCCTTCCTTCCTTCCTTCCTTCCTTCCTTCCTTCCATTCTTTCTTTTTTCCTTTCTTTTCTTTTTTTTTTAAATTTCTGTATTGGGGAATTAATGTTTTACATTCGACACTAAATACAATAGTTTGTACATGCATAACATTTCCCAGTTTTCCATATAACAATACAACCCCTACTAGGTCCTCTGTCATCCTTTTTGGACCTGTATTCTCCCCCCACTTCCCTACCCCAAAGTCTTTTACTTTGGTACAATATGCCAATTCCAGTACAGGTTCTACTTGTGTTTTCTCTTCTGATCTTGTTTTTCAGCTTCTGCCAGAGAGTGAGATCATCCCATATTCATCCTTCTGTTTCTGACTTATTTCACTTAACATGAATTTTTCAAGGTCCATCCAAGATCAGCGGAGAACAGTTAAGTCACCATTTTTAATAGCTGAGTAGTATTCCATTGTGTATATATACCACACATTGCTCAGCCACTCATCTGTTGTTGGACACCTGGGTTGCTTCCAGGTTTTAGCTATTATGAATTGTGCTGTTATGAACATAAGTGTACACATATCTTTTTGGTTGGGCATTATGGAATCCTTGGGGTATATCCCCAGGAGAGGAATTAATTGCAGGATCATAGCATAGGTCCATTTCTAGCCTTCTGAGAGTTCTCCAGACTGTTCTCCGCAGAGGTTGGACCAATTTACATTCCCACCAGCAATGCAGGAGGGTTCCTTTGAACCCACAACTTCTCCAGAGTTTGCTGCTGTTACCTTTTCTGATGTATGATGTTCTCACAGGAGTGAAGTGATATCTCATTGTTGTCTTTATTTGCATTTCTCTGACAAAGACTTGGAGCATGTTTTTCATGTGTTTCTTGGCCTTTTGGATCTCTTCTGTGGTGAATATTCTGTCCATGTCCTCTGCCCATTTTTAGATGGGGTTATTTGTTTTCTTATTATAGAGTTTGACAAGATCTTTATATAGTTTGGTTATTAAACTCTTGTATGATGTATGGTATGTAAAGATCTCCTATTCTGTGAGGGGTCTCTTGGTTTGGGTAGTGGCTTCTTTTGCTGTGCAGAAGCTTTTTAATTTGATGTAGTCCCATAAGTTATTGTTGCTGAGGAGTTATTCTGATGCAGTCTCCGCCCCCAGGTTTTTCTATGCCCCACTAAATCCTAGAGTGCCCCCTTTCAACCAGTCCTGGCCCTACACGTTACCCCTGGTTGTCGCCCAATAAAAAGCCCCCTCACCCCTCCCCTCTCTCTCTCTGGGCTCTCGGCTCTCCCTCTCTGAGGTCTCGCTCCCTGCTCTCCCCCCGTGGTCGGCCATTGATGGCTGGCTCCACGTGGTCTGAACCAAACCTCCCCCCCATCCTATAATAAAGATTTGTGTACCCCTTTGCTCTGGACGTCTGCTCTCTTCTCCGCGGTGCAGCCTGACACCAGACTGCCGCAACAACATCTGGCGCCCATCGTGTTCCGTACCCACACCACGCCCGGCCTGAGGTCTCCGAAACCGCCCAGACACAGGTAAGTGGCATCTGCCCACTTCTGTGGCCCCGCGTTTCCCTCCACCATGGGAAATTTCTCGTTTTATGAGGAGGTGTCCCAGTCATTATCTCTTGACCTGGGACAGATTCCCGCTGTCATAAAAGGTTTAATTTTCGCTACCCCTTGGATTTTTTTAACTGTGGTCACCACTTTCAAGATATGTAAAACGTGGTATGCCATAAGGATAAGTGACCATGAGGCTGAGGTACGAGAGTTAAATCACATATGCTTAAGACTTAGACATCCTAAGCGATCAGCGGCTAAACCCAAGAATTCCGTTCCCACAGACACGCACACTTGTTCAGACGCTCCTCCTCTGACCCCGCCCCCTTCTGCCCCGGTTTCAGCCCCGCCTGAGGCTTCTGCGTTCCTGAACCCCGCCCCTGCCCCTGCCATCCCGGTTTCAGCTCCACCTGCAGCTTCTGCGTTCCTGAACCCCGCCCCTGCCCCTGCCGTCCCGGTTTCAGCTCCGCCTGCAGCTTCTGCGTTTCTGAACCCCGCCCCTGCCCCTGCCGTCCCGGTTTCAGCTCCGCCCCCGGCCCCTGCCGCCATGGTTTCAGCTCCGCCTGCAGCTTCTGCGTTCCTGAACCCCGCCCCTGCCCCTGCCATTCCGGTTTCAGCACCGCCTGCAGCTTCCATTTTCCTGACCCTGCCCCCGGCCCCTGCTGCTGTGGTTTCAGCTCCCCCTGAGGCTTCCTTGTCCCTGACCCCACCCCCTGCTGATACATCACCATTAAGGGACCTACTGGCTGAGATACGAGAGCTAAAGGATATTTTTTCAGCATTTAAGGATTTTAAACCATGTGCAGTCCACCCCGGGAGCTCCAACCCCGTAGATATGCGTTTAGTCTCCCCTGCAGCCACTACAGCAGTTTCTACTGAACTTTCCACTTCTGTAGCTCCCTCTCCCACACCATCGGACCAAATCCACACATTCCCGGTAAACTTGGCCCCTTCTAAACAAAACCCTCAGCCGTGGCAGCCATATTCCTCCAAGAATTTGGAACACTCAGACAAGCAGTCAGGGAGGACGGAATGCATTCTCCATGGACCAAGTCCATCTTGAGAAGCTTTTACCAGCATTTAAATACACCACAAGACTGGAAAGATCTGGCTCGTGCTGCACCACGGAGAAGAGAGCGGACGTCCAGAGAAAAGGGGTACACAAATCTTTATTATAGGATGGGGGGGAGGTTTGGTTCAGACCACGTGGAGCCAGCCAGCAATGGCCGACCACGGGGGGAGAGCAGGGAGCGAGACCTCCGAGAGGGAGAGCCGAGAGCCCAGAGAGAGAGAGGGGAGGGGTGAGGGGGCTTTTTATTGGGCGACAACCAGGGGTGACGTGTAGGGCCAGGATTGGTTGAAAGGGGGCACTCTAGGATTTAGTGGGGCATAGAAAAACCTGGGGGCGGAGACTGCATCAGAATAACTCCTCAGCAACAAGTTATGTTTGCCTTTGTCTTCTTTGTAATTGGATTAGTTTCATTGAAGATGTCTTTAAAATTTATGCAGAAAAGAGTTTTGCCAATATTTTCCTCTAAGTATCTGATAGTATGTGGTCTAACATCCAAGTCCTTGTTCCACGTGAAATTTACTTTTGTATTTGGTGAAATATAGTGGTTCAGTTTCATTCTTCTACATGTTTCAACCCATTTTTTCCAGTGCCATTTGTTGAAGAAACATTGCTTTCCCCATTTAATAGTCTGGGCATCTTTGTCAAAGATTAGATGTCCATAGCTATGGGGTCTTACTTCTGAGCTTTCAGTTCTATTCCACTGGTCAGTATGTCTATTCCTATTCCAGTACTGAGCTTTTTTGATGACAATGGCCCTATAATACAATTTGAAATCTGGGTGTGTGATACCTCCAGTTCTGGTCTTCCTTCTCAAGATAGTTTTGGCAACTCTAGGTCTCTTCTGGTTCCAGATAAACATTTGTAGCCTTTGTTGTATTCTAAAAAATGTGGTTGGGATCTTGATGGGGATAGCATTAAATTTGTAGATGGCTCTGGGTACTATATTCATTTTGATAATGTTAATTCTTCCAACTTATGAACATGGAATATTTTTCACTTCTTTGTGTCTTTTTCAATTTCCTTCAGTTGTGACTCATAATTTTCAATATACGAATCTTCCACTTCTTTGGCTAGGTTTATTCCTAGATATTTGATTTTTTAAAAATCTTTGTTGACTGGATAGACAGCCAAAAATTGAGAGGAAGGGAGAGATAGAGAGGGAGAGAGACAGAGAGACACCTGCAGCCCTGCTTCATCACTTGTGAAGCTTTCCCCCTGCAGGTGGGACTGGGATCTCGAACCCAGGTCCTTGTACACTGTAACATGTGTGCTCAACCAGGTGTGCCACCACCTGGCCGCATTATTTTATTGTGCTTGTTGCTATAGTAAAAGGAATTGATTTCTGGATTTCTACTTCTTATAACTTAGTGTTTACATAGAGGAATGCCACTGATTTTTGATTGTTAATTTTGTAGCCCAATACCTTACTGTATTGCCTGATGACTTCCAAAAGCTTCTGGCTGGATTCCTTAGGTTTTCTATGTATACGATCATGTCATTGCAGTTACCTTCTTTATGTTCAACATACTGCTAAGTCACCTGGGAATTTGGGATTTCCCTTCCCTGCCATGGGTTCAGTGGAGTATCCTTTACTTTAGAGTGAAATTCATGCCAAGACTGACCTCGTATGTGTAAACTGCTCCATGGATGTACATTTCATTTGTGAATTAAGATTTCAGTTATTTGGTTATGTTAACCTATTGTTTACCAATGTTTTCTAATGAAAACTAACAAGCATTTGTAGAAAACTTACAATGTGCCACTTGGAATTGTAGAAATAAATAAGGTTCAGGGGATGGGTGGTGGCACACTTGGTTGAGTGTGTTACAATGTGCAAGGACTCAGGTTCAATCCCCAGGTCCCCCCATACAGGGGGAATGTTTTGCAAGTGGTGAGAAAGGACTGCAGGCATCTCTCCTTCTCTGTCACCCCACCCCCTCTCTATTTATGGCTATTTCTATCTCAGAAGTAAATTATGATAATAAAAATTTTACAAAGAAAAGAAATAAAGTTCTGCACTTGAGTGACCAGAAAAGGAAACCAAGATGGAGGGAACAAGAAGCTAGCTCACCTGGTAGAGCATGTGCCTAACCATGTCTTAGGTCCTGGGTTTGAGCCCACAACTATACAGTGGAGTACCATGGATGGTATCAGGGAACACCAGGGGTGTTGGGTCAGTGTTGTGATGCATATTCTTTTTATCTGCTTCTCTTTCTGTATAAGGACAGAAAGAAATGGGTGTAGGCTGCTAAATGATTATATTGTACATGCATGATTAATCCTTTCCATATCATGCTGTGGAAAATAAAAGGGGTGGGGAAGTGAGAAAATGTGAATAAATAAAAGCATGAGGTTTCCTGACAGTGTAGAAATAGACCATGTCCTCTGCCTGACTGCTGTGGGTCCTCCGAAGCAGGAAGACAGAGCATAAGTTCAGCAGGAGGCTACTCACGTCCAATGCAGGTGGGACCATGAGGACCTGATCCCTCTCTGGCCCTGGCCCTGAATTTCTCTGGCCAGATTGACACTGTCTTTAACTATGCATCTGATTTTCTGTGATGACCAGAGAAGCCTGGGGAACTATGTTCTCCTTCCTCTGTGTCAGACATGTTGTACTGCTTGCTTCCACGTTTCAATAAAACATACTACTAGAGGCAAAGGAAGTCAAGTCCAAGCCATCTCACTTGTCCTGGATTTGATGAATTGATGGAGGCTCAGCAAGATTCACTAGAATCTTGAAAAACTCTAGAGGAACCCTCTCCTACTTTCAAGAGATTTACCACCAGAAGCTTAACGTCGTTCTCAGAATAAATATTGGGGATAAATTCCAACTCTGTCCTCCTGTGGGGAAAGGAAGAAAGAGACTATTTTAAATACTCCAGAGGCGTATACTCTAGAGAAAGTAGTTAGATAAAGTTACCTTGCTGCAGTATTATCTTGGAAAAGAGAACTCCCAGACTCCATTCCATTCCAGTCATCCTCTCCCACCTGGAGGACAAGAAAACAACAACAACAACAACAACAAACACTTGTGAAGTTCACTGTCCAGAGGTCTACAAAAACACCAAGACCAAACCATAAAATTATAGAATGCTCCCTCTTCATCCCTTACCTCACATTCCAAAAGGTTATTAAATAGCTCTATTTACAGTGTCTTTTGCCTGGAACTTTATATATGGCAATCAGTTAAAAATTACAGGCCATATTGAAAGGCTAAACACACACACACACACACACACACACACACACACACACACACACACACACACACACACACATTTAAGAGACAGAACAGGCAACAGGACTACACATAGGAGGAATGCTGATATCACCAGAATAAAATGTATTTATTCATTTACTTATTATTTTATTTCCACCAGGTTTATTGCTAAGGCTTCATTCCATCACTAGAAATTCAAGGCTGCTGGTTCCCTTTCCCCCCTATTTTATTTTGATAGGACAGAGATAAATTGAGAGGGGAGGGAGAGAGACAGTGAAGGGGGGACAGTGGTGGTGCATCAGGTCAAGTGCATATAGTACTGAGCACAAGGACCAGTGCAAAAATCTGGGTTCAAGCCCCTGGCACCCCACTTGCAGGGGGAAGTTTCATGAGCAGCTAAGCAGGTCAGCAGGTGTCTGTGTTTCTCTCTCCCTCTCTATCTTCCCCATTTCTCTCAATTTCTTTCTGTTCTATCCAATAAAATGGACAAGATTTCTACCAGGAGTAGTAGATTCATAGTACCTGCACCAAGCCCCAACAATCACCCTACAGAGAGAGAGAGAGAGAGAGAGAAGATATAAACAACTTTAGGTAAAGCAAGAAAGTTTGTTGGGGAGAGAACCTTCTTTGTCATGTTTGCACACCAGGTTTCAGCCAGGATGCTACTAGGGAAAAGTGTCTTTCCTCTTTTCCTTTGTCTCTCTGTCTCTGTCTCACTTTCTTTTTTTAAATTTTCTTTATTGGGGAATTAATGTTTTACATTCTACAGTAAATACAATAGTTTGTACATAAATAACATTCCCCAGATTCCCATATAACAATATAACCCCTGCTAGGTCCTCTGTCATCCTTCTTGGACCTGTATTCTCCCCACCCACCCACCCCAGAGTCTTTTACTTTGGTGCAATATGCCAATTCCAGTTCAGGTTCTACTTGTGTTTTCTTTTCTGATCTTGTTTTTCAACTTCTGCCTGAGAGTGAGATCATCCCATATTCATCCTTCTGTTTCTGACTTATTTCACTTAACATGATTTCTTCAAGCTCCATCCAAGATCGGCTAAAAACAGTGAAGTCACCATTTTTTACAGCTGAGTAGTATTCCATTGTGTATATACACCACAAATTGCTCAGCCACTCATCTGCTGTTGGACACCTGGGTTGCTTCCAGGTTTTGTCTATTACAAATTGTGCTGCCAAGAACATATGTGTACACAGATCTTTTTGGATGGGTGTGTTGGGTTCCTTAGGATATATCCCCAGGAGAGGAATTGCAGGGTCATAGGGTAGGCCCATTTCTAGCCTTCTGAGAGTTCTCACTTTCTGTCTCACTTTCTATCTGAAAAAAAAAAGTTGACTTGGAGGCGTGAAGCCTCTCATAATGAGAAATAAAGGAATAAAATGAGACAACTCTGGCTAGTAAACTAAGGGTATCGTGGATAAGTAGACAGTAGGTAAGGACAGATGAGCAATGTAAACAGAGAAGTGGAAATATTAAAACAAAATGGACTGGGTAGTGGGGCACCTGGTTAAGCGCATATGTTACAATGTTCAAGGACCTGGATTTTAGCCCCTGGTTCCCACCTGCAGGGGGAAATCTTTGTGAACAGTGAAGCAGTGTTGCAGGCTTCTCTCTGTCACTCTCCTCACCCCCTTCCCTATCAATTTCCGGCTGTTTTTATTCAATAAATAAATAAAGATAAAAATAAAAAAGAAGTCTTAAGCAAGAATCAAGAAGAAATACTAGAGATTTTAAAAATCAAAACAAATAAACAACAAAAACTCAAATAACATAATGGAAATGAAAGATGCTTTTGGTGTTCTTATTAGTAAAAAAAAAAATAGTTGTAAGCTAAAAAGTAAAGAGAACAAAAAAGAAGAAAACAGAACACAGTCTTAAAGGAATGTGAGACTACAAAGGTTTAACTTGTGAGCAATTGCAATGCCAGAAGGAAAAGAGAAAAAGAAAGAGGCAGGAGAAATATTTGAGATACCATTGTCTGAATTTTTTTCTAATATATACTAGCTAGCGGATTAATTTCAAGGAATAAATTTATAGATCCATAAGAGAATTATCAAGCAGGATAAAAGTAAAAAAACTCTTCTCATATCATTTTCTAGTTATAGAAAAATCAGAGATCAAGAAAAACTTAAGAGAGAAGAAAAAAGAAAACAAGACTTTTTCTATAGAAGGACAAAGATAAAAATTACATCTGGATTTTCAGACACCATGCAAATAAGAAGAATAGAGTGAAATATTCTAAGAGTTACAAGAATAAAACTACTCAAAATTTAGTACTTTATAATCTAATCTGTTAGAAGTTTGGGGGAAAAGGCTTCCTTGACTAAAAAGTAGTGTATGAAAAAGTCAGAACTTATTTTAGTTTAGAAGTCAAAAAATAGAATAAAATATGAGATCAAAATAAAGCTGTGTTATTTTGTGATAAAATGTACAGAATGTAAACATGTTCTAACTAACCATTTGGCTGATGATTAATGTTTACTGGTAATAACCAACATTCACATTGTTGTGCAGTCATCAGCAGCATCCATATTTAGAATGATTTCTCTTCCCCAAACTGAATCCTCATATACACTGAGCACCGATTTAACCTTCCTTCCTCTCCCTTCCTTCCCTGGCAACCATTCTACTTCCTGTCTCTGTGAATTTGACTGCCCCTGCTACCTCATATAAGTAGAGTCAGAGATTATTTGCCCTTTTGTGCTGGGTTCATTTAAAGTAGCATAATGTTCAGTGTCCATCCGTGTTGGAGCCCATATTTAATTTCCTTCCTTTTAAACACAGAATGATATTTCATTGTAAAAATATACCACATTATGTCAACCACACATCTCAATGGATACTTAGCTTGTTTCTTTCTTTAACTGTTTCATACAGTGCTACCACACATGTAGCTGTGGGGCTATCTTTTCCCAGTCCTTTTTTTTTCAGTTCTTTTGGTCACACATCTAGAAGCAGAACTGCTGATTGAGTGATAATTATGTATTTAGTATTTTGAGGAACTGTCATACGGTTTTCCACAGTGACTATACCATTATACACCCCCATTAGCAATAAAGAACGTTTCCAATTTCTCCATATTCTTGTCAGCAGTTGTTATTTGCTGCTTTCTTTTTTCAATAATAGCTATTCTAATGAGTAGTATTTCACTGTAGGTTTGATTTTAATTTCCCTAATGAGTAATAATGCTTATAATATTTTCATGTATTTATAGTTTTTTTTTAAAGAAATGCTTTCTATGTCTTTTACTGGGTTTTTTTTGCTGCTCTTTTTTTAAGCTATAGTATTTACTTATATATTCTGGATTTATTTACATATTATGACATTAAAAGATTTAAGATCCTACTCATGATATGTCGTCGTCGTCTCCTTCTTCTTTTTCTCCTTCTTCTTCTTCTTCTTTTCTTCTTCTTCTTCTTCTTTTTATTTAAGAAAGGAGACATTAACAAAACCATAGGATAAGAGGGGTACAACTCCACACAGTTCCCACCACCAGCTCTCCATATCCCATCCCCTCCCCTGATACGTTTCCCATTCTCTATCTCTCTGGGAGCGTGTACCCAGGGTTGTTGTGGGTTGCAGAAGGTGGAAGATCTGGCTTCTGTAATTGCTTCCCCGCTGAACATGGGCGTTGACTGGTTGATCCATACTCCCAGCCTGCCTCTCTCTTTCCCTGGTAGGGTGAGTCTCTGGGGAAGTGGAGCTCCAGGATGCATTGGTGGGGTCTTCAGTCCAGGGAAGCCTGGTTGGCATCATGATGGCATTTGGGATCTGGTGGCTGAAAAGAGAGTTAACATACAAAGCCAAACAAATTGTTGAACAGTCATGACCCAAAGGTTGGAATAGTGGAGATGAAGTGTTGGGGGGTACTCACTGCAGTCTCTTGTGTACTTCTGCTTTCAGGTATATATTTTGTCCTAGTTTATGTATACGTGTGAACATATGCTCTATTTCACGGAACCTGGTCTATATCTAGGTTTTGGGACTTTCTTAGAAAGTGAACCACCTGGGATGGAATTAGAAAATACTATGAAAGGAAAGGTCTCACCCGAGTAATGAAGCTGAAGGGTTGTCATTCCACACCTGATGTCCCTGGACAGTCTGAGTTGAAGCATGTTGAGGTGGGACTCGTTGCGTTGATTAGGTTGTGATAGGCAGATGCAATATTAGTTGATATGAATTGGGAGAAGCATGTGGGAAAGTGGGCCCCACCCTAAGGTTCTAGGACTGGTAGAAATATAGGCTCTATAGTGGAGATGTGAGGTTCCTGCTGTCTTAGGGTTCAAGAAGAAAATGGATAGTTATTGTTAACATCACATTATTTGGTATTTGGGTTAACTTTGAAAAGTCCCTTTGTTAAGGTTTGCTGTATAATACCCAATATCCTGTATATAGCTATGCCACCAGTTGCTTCTGACCTACTTGGCCTAGGCTTTTGAGAGAGTCCACATATCAAAGACTCAGCCTATGCATTAAAAAGACTCAGTTTGTGTTTTTAAAAGTTCAAGACATACAATCAATTTTCCCCCTCAAATATCAATTAAATGGTGATTTATATGACTACACTTTAATAGGAGTGTACATAAACACCATTCCCACCACAAAATGACTGTGTCTCATTCCACCCACCCACCACTGCCCCCCTCCCCCACCACTGCCCCCCCTCCCCCGCCACTGCCCCGGGAAACTGAATGTCCACCCTCCACCTCACCACAGGGTTTTTACTTTGGTGCTTTACTCTCAATTTAGTCAGATCCTGCTTTTAGTTTCCCTCTCTGTTCTTCTTTCTCAACTTCTGTTGATGAGTGGGATCATCCCATACTCATATTTATCTTTCTGATTTAGCTCACTTAACATAATTCCTTCTAGCTCTGTCCAAGATGGGTCAGAGAAGGTGGGTTCATTGTTCTTAATAGCTGCATAGTATTTCATGGTGTATATATACCACAACTTTCTCAGCCACTTATTTATTGTTGGGCACCTGGGTTGCTTCCAGGTTTTAGCTATTATGAATTGTGCTGCTATGAACATAGAAGTACACACATCTTTTTGGTTCGGTGTTATGGAGTCCTTGGGGTATATCCCCAGGAGAGGAATTACTGGGTCTTACGAAAGGTCCATGTCTAGCCTGTGAGAGTTCTCCATACTGCTCTCCAGAGAGACTGGACCAATTTACATTCCCACCAGCAGTGCAGAAGGGTTCCTCTGTCCCCACAGCCTCTCCAGCATTTGTTGCTGCTGTCCTTTTTTATGTATGCCATTCTTACAGGAGTGAGGTGGTATCTCAATGTTGTCTTTATTTGTATTTCTCTGACAATCAGCGACCTGGAGCAGTTTTTCATGTTTTTTAGCCTTTTGGATCTCCTCTAAAGTGAATGTTTTGTTCATACCCTCTTCCCATTTTTGGATGGGGTCATTTGCTTTTTTGGTGCTAAGTTTGCTGAGCTCTTTGTATATTTTGGTGATTAGCCTCTTTTCTGATGTATGGCATGTGAAGATCTTCTCCCATTCTGTGAGGGGTCTCTTTGTGTGATAGTTTCTTTGGTTGTGCAGAAGCTTTTCAATTTGATGTAGTCCCACTGATTTGTTTCTCTAGTAATCTTCCTTACAACTGGATTTGTATCATCAAAGATGTCCCTGACGTTTAGGTGGGAAAGTATTCCACCAATGTTTTTCTCTATGTATTTGATCATTTCTGGTCAAATTCCAGGTTCTTGACCCATTTGGAGTTGATTTTTGTTTCTGATGAGATAAGGTGGTTCAGTTTCATTCTTATGCATGCAGCTATCCAGTTTTACCAGCATCATTTATTGAAGAGAGCCTTCTTCATTTAATACTTTGGGCCCCCTTATCAAAGGTTTGATGTCCAAAGGTGTGGGAGTTTAGTTCTGGGCTTTCACTTCTGTTCTACTGCTCTGTGTGCCTTTTTTTTTTTTCCAGGACCAGGCTGTTTTGATGATGATGGCCTTATAATATAGTTTAAGGTCTGGAAGTGTGATGCCTGCATCTCTGTTTCTTTTCCTCAAGATTGTTTTGTCAATTCTAGGTGTTTTCTGGTTCCAGATAAATGATTGTAGTTTTTGTTCTATTCTCTTAAAGAAGCTTGGTAGAACTTTGATGGGTATCGCATAAAATTTGTATATGGCTCTGGGGAGAATATTCATTTCGATGATATTTATTCTTCCAATCCATGAGCATGGGATGTCTTTCCATTTCTTGATATCATTTTCTATTTCCTTGAATGGTGACTCATAGTTTTCAGTATACAAGACTTTCACTTCTTTGGTCACCTTTATTCCTAGGTATTTTATTGATTTTGCTGCAACAGTGAATGGGAGTGATTTCTGGATGTCTTCTTCTTCAGATTTAGTGTTTGCATAAAGAAATGCCACTGATTTTCGTACATTGATTTTGTAGCCTGATACCTTGCTATATTGCCTAATAACTTCCAGTAGTTTTCTGCTGGATTCAGTAGGTTTTTCTATGTATACTATCATATCATCTGCAAATAGTGAGAGCTTGACTTCTTCCCTTCCAATCTGTATTCCTTTGATATCTTTCTGTTGCCTGATTGCTATGGCAAGAACTTCCAATACTATGTTAAAGAGTAATGATGATAGTGGACAGCCCTGTCTAATCCCTGATCTGAGGGGGAATTCTTTCAGCTTCTGTCCATTGAGTATTTTGATGGATATAGGTTTGCTGTATATGGATTCCACTATCTTGAGGAATTTCCTGTCCATTCCCATTTTTTGTAGAGTTTTGAGCATGAATGGGTATTGGCTTTTGTCAAAGGCTTTACATCCATCTATTTAGATAATCATATGGTTTTTGGCTTTGCTTTTATTGATGTGGTGAATGACATTGATTGACTTAAGAATGTTGAACCAGCCTTGCACTCATAGGATAAATCCCACTTGGTCGTGATGAACAATCTTTTTGATATACTGCTGTATCCGGTTGGCCAAGATCTTGTTTAATATTTTGGCATCTATGTTCATCAGAGATACTGGTCTGTAGTTTTCCTTTTTTGTTGTGTCCCTATCTGCTTTTGGTATCAGGGTGATGTTAGCTTCATAGAAGGTGGAAGGGAATGTTCCTGTTTCTTAGATCTTATGGAGAAGCTTTAAAAGTATGGGTCTTAACTGTTTCCTGAAGGTTTTGTAGAATTTGTTTGTGAAGCCATCTGATCCAGGACTTTTGTTGTTGGGATGGTCTGTTCTTAACTCTGCTGATAACTGTCTTTTGATTCATAGAAGCTTTAGATTTTGATGGAGTTGAATTTGTCTATATTTTTTTAATCATGAAAAAAGAGCTTTGAGAAGGAAGGGGTGACTCAAAACCACTGTAACTATACTATAAGAGAGGGTCTCAGAAAGACCCACTGGATGGATGATTTGCAATATGTTTTTTTGTTTGTTTGTTTGTTTTTTGCCAAGAGAAGAGACTAGAACAAAGGGGCAGTGTAGAATATAGTAGGATTCATTGGAGTAATAAGGATGAAGCCAAGAAGCCATGGCAATAGCAAGTTTAGGCTACTGTCAATATGTTTAAAAGAGAAAAAGAGAACAATCATAAACTAGAATAGTGTGAGGTCAAGGAAGGAATTTTCAGCTTTCCCCTTCATCACTTTCCCCATGAGACCTCAATTCTGTTAAGCTGTGAGTTCTGTAAAATTGAACTATAGTCTCTGTTTTCACTTTTACCTCAGGACCCCTTGTACCTCCCTTCCTTTCTCTCTCCCTCTCCCTTCCCTTAAGTGAGAGACACTTACTCATTTTAGTAGTTGTTGGCAAGATCAAGGAAAAATTAAGAGACTGAATAGGAGAAAGAGATAAAAATTAATTTAGCAAGATTTTAACTCAGTGAATTAAGTGAGGAGACGGAAGGAGAATTAAAGGTATGGTTTACATCTGGTCAAGATGTAGGATTATCTTTAATTTCAAGAATAGAGAATAAAGTGGGATGATAAAAAGGGAACAAAACACTTGTATCTGGAATGGAGGGAAGTTGGGAGAATTCATGTAGTGGAAATGACTTATTTTTCTATGAATTAATAAGCAAAACCACCTTCTGACAATAAGGTGTTTGCTTAGGAATTATGATAATAGAAATAAAAGTCTGAGATGACAAAAATGGTATTTTTCTCTCACTGGAATGAAACCAGCTTCAGGGAAGTTGAAACAGTGGCAGTGTCTAAAATACCTGAACTCAATTTCTGTTGTAAATCTCTCCTTACAAGTCGAAGCCAGTACAAGCAACCTGTCACAGAATTCCAGCTGAGTACAATGTATGCTTTTCCTTAAAACTTCCTCAACAATACTAAACAGGTGGCCTTCCACAGTTAGCATCACCAGAACATCTTGTCAGACCAAGTCTGCTTAGCGTTGAAGATGCTCTAAGTCATAGCAATCTTCACTGGCCTAACTCTATTTCTCTACAGGGCTGTTCACCTCCATGTTATTTACACAAGCCTACCAGTTTTTATAAAAGCTAAGTGCAGGAAAGAAGAAGGTAGGGTCTTCCTTTTCTTTTCTTAATGTATTCCTTTGTTAAGCAATTGCTTTCTAAAAGATGTCTAATCACTTCATTCTCTTAAAGAAATGCTTCCTATGACCTTTAATATTTTTTGTTTCTCTTTTTTTAAGCTATAGTATTTACTAATATATTCTGGATTTATTTACATATCCCAGCCAAGATCCTTATGCTGGCCCTTGAGCTTTGCGCCACCTGCACTTAACCAACTGTGCTACCGCCCGACACCGAGTGCCATGGCTTTGAACTGTGCTCCTCAAAGGGACATCAGGATATAGGATGGTATACTTCTGGCTGTCATCATTTGTCCACACCACAGTCCCATCTCATGTTACAAAAGCTTTCTTTAAGGACTGTTGCCTGTATACTTGGTTGAGCACGCATGTTACAATGTGCACGGACCTGGGTTCAAGTCCCCAGTTCCTACCTGCAGGGGGAAGCTTCACAAGTGGTGAAGCAGTGCTATAGGTATTTCTCATTCTCCTCTCTATCTCCCTTTTCCCTCTTGAATTATCATTCTCTCTATCCAAAAAGAAAAAGATATATAAATAAGAGAAAGCCTTATTCTCCCAATTATCGTGAGTTATTACACAGTATGTTCATAGTCCTACCTCACTTACTTCCTGGTACTTCATCACAAAAATTTATGCTTGGGCATCCTGCATCTGCATGGATGCCAGTGCTTCTGACAATTTTCCATAGCAATTCATGGATTAGAAATTTCTCTCGTGTATGCTTCTATTATGCCCAGTAATTCTCTTTTATAATTCCTTGTTTCTCTTTCATATATATATATATATATATTAGTTGAAAAGGCTATAGACCATTTCTGAGGGTCACTGCTTTTTCTGCAGAGTTCCTCATACCTCCTAGGAACACAAAAATTATGTGTCAAATTAAGCCACAGCTCTACAATTTTTGTATTTGGTAAGGGACTGCGTGCAAAGGGCAAGATTAGAGCTTGAGAAAATGATCCGATTCTGCTGTCACTTTTTACTAGATTTATCATCTCATAAAAGTACTTCTCCTCCTGAGCCAGGAGAGGGAATCCAGATGCATAATGTCCTCAGTTCTGTTCTACACATGCCTTCGTGCTGCTTTTGTTCTCTCTATAATCAACTAACTGATAATTAATTTCCAAGAAGTAAATTTCTTTGAAACTTGCTTTCCTGGTGTAATGAGTAGACTGTTAAGTCTGCCTTCCTACCTGTTTCATTAATGTAAGGAGTATATACTACACTTAGTACAATGAACTGCACAAAATACGGCAACATAAAAGATAGAAGGGGGGGTAGTAGAATGGTTATGCAAAGAGACTCTCATGCCTGAGTCTCCAAGATCCCAGGTGCAATCCCGTATGCCACCCTAAGCTGGAGTAATGCTCTAGTTAAAAAAAGAAAAAAAGAATTATCTCATGTTTTTGTTTTTCACTGAAAAAAAAGTCAAGGCTTAATGGTTGTTTCCTTTCTCCTTTATTCTCTCAACATGGTGACGTAGTGTACATTTGGAAGGGCTTGTTTATACACTTATTTGAGATATTAGTAACAAGTAAAAACAGCTTATATTTATTAAACAGCTACTCTGCCCGCCATTGTGCTATATGGTTTCAATGTGCACTCATATTTTTTGTCATTATATTCATGACGTTTATTGTTAGGTGTAGGGAAATTGTGAGAAAGTGGCAGAGCCTGGCAGGGCTTGACCTGAAGGTTGTGTCTATCCTGTTAGCCTCTGTCTCTACCAAGAGGCTGATCAGGGGGCACACAGGAACCTCAAAAGGTTGCCATCATATTAGACTTCCTATCTCACAAAACACCCTTTATTTTTCTGCCTCCAGGAGCCTGGCATTCCTTCAAACATTAAGCCTTCTCTACCCTGCATTCCTTGATAATATGGCCCCTCCTTTTATTATCTACATATCAGTATTCTGCTTTGTCTTACAAATGACTAAAGGTCTCCTTCCTAATTCCTCACAGGGTATTATTTATCCTACCAGTTAAACCATTAGCAACAGTTGCTAAGGAGGTCCATACCATTCCCAGCCCTTTTTCACCTTTATCCACCCCTTTCCTAACCATTTATGGTATTGTCTAGCCACTTCTGTTTCTGATGTGTCTCTTCAGTGTTCTGACCTGGAGGAGGGCATGTGGGAAGACCAAGAGGCTGACGCTGGCCATTGCGGTTTGCGCCACGTGGCTTAACCAGGTGTGCTACCGCCTGACTCTGGGGCTCTAGGATGAATAAAGATTTGAACTGCCTTGCCACCAGGAGCTTGGTTCCTGGGTCATCTCTCTCTCTCTAGCGTCACTAGCCTGACAGTTAGGGAGTATGTGGTTACTGGAACTTCCTGTACACAGTGGAAAATGAAGATAAGATCCTTTTCAATGATCTGGATAATTAAGATGAGTGGTGCATGTCTAAGTGCACAGGAATAAATGCACAGGAATAAGGAGTACATTTCATAATATAGACAAAAGTCTCTCTCAATATTCACCCACAAAATATGCCAGTCTGAAGCTAAACATATATGCCCACTTCTCAAAGATGCTATTAATTTCTATATCACCTTTTTCTTGAAACTCCTATAAATATCTTTGACATTTTAGTGTCTCCAAGACCACACATTGCTGTGTACTTGGGTATTATATTTCTTAAATATCTTTTTTTCTTTTTCTATTTATTTATTTATTCCCTTTTGTTGCCCTTGTTGTTTTATTGTTGTAGTTATTGATGTTATTATTGTTGGATAGGACAGAGAGAAATGGAGAAAGGAGGGGAAGACAGAGAAGGAGAGAAAGATAGACACCTGCAGACCTGCTTCACCGCCTGTGAATCGACTCCCCTGCAGGTGGAGAGCTGGGTGCTTAAACTGGGATCCTTATGCCGGTCCTTGCACTTTGCGCCATGTGTGCTTAACCTGCTGCACTACTGTCCAACTCCCGGGTTTTATACTTCTATGAGTGAGTGTCAGCCTACTGTCATAGTCTTTTTTATATTTATTTACTTATTATTGCATAGAAACAGAAATTGAGGGGGTAGGAGGAGATAGAGAGATACCTGCAGTCTTGCTTCACAGCTTATGAAACTTCCCCCATGCAGGTGGGGACCAGGGGCTTGAACCTGGGTCCTTATGCACTGTAATGTGTGCACTTATCCAGGTGTGCTACTGCTTTTCCCCCTCCCGTCATAGTCTTAATTTTGTCCAGCTATTTTTTTAAGCTGGTGAAGGACCGGAAAGTATGACTTTATATCCAATATTTGCTTCTTTCCCTCAGAGATTATGGTTGGACTGTCACATGGTAGGATTCTCAAAACAAATATGGAAAAGATATCTTTTGAATAATCTCCTCCCTTGCACACATGTACACACACAAATGTTATGTAGGTAACTGACATAACTGCCATAATTTTGTGACTTTGCAGAGATTTACTAGGTTAAAAAAATTCCACTTTCTGAGCAGTGCCAAACCCCTGTGGAAAGATGAGAGTCTGAGAAGAACAGCAGGCAGACTATAAGGCTTGCTTAATGAATGGATTCCACGTTCCCACTGAAGACTAAAGAGATGGAAAAACAAAGTAAACTCCAGTGTGCTGACATGACCTTGGGCAGTTTTCTGGGTCCTAAGTTAACCTTGTTCTGCTATTTCAGTGAAACGACTATGACCCACATAGTCAATGACTGCCACCTCTCCAGATTCAAAGGTGGTCTCGATACTTTACATCAGGCTCAACCTGACGCTGCTGACTGGCTACGGAAGAAGGGCAAATGCTAGAAGAAGAAATGAAACGACCTTCACCAGGCTGTCCTCAGGAAAAGCTAATCAATGACTGAAAAAAATCTCAGGGAAGGGAAAGCGTCATGTAGTCATTGAATAAGAAATCAGGCCTCTTTGGTACAAAGTCAAACTAAGAGGCATTTAATTTGGAATCTCCCAAGTGTTGGCTATCTGCTGAAGGGCTAAAGATCACTATATATATATATGCGTATAAAAGAAAAGCTGACAGTTGAAAAACTGAAGTGAAAAGTACCGACATAAACAATGTTCAGAGATGCCTTCAAGGAGATGAGTTTTCAGAAAGTTGAGCTCTCAATTTAGAACATTTCTTTCCCTCTAATTGTTGTTCTCTGTGCAGCTGCAGTATGATGAAATGGCCATAAACTTGGTGTGATGGGCTCTGCAGAATAATTTAATTATAATTTAACATTTACTTTTATGCTATGCAATTACTTACATTGCTTCTTTTGCTGAAGACAATACTTTAAAGCAGCCATGCACACTGGAAAAAAAAAATAGCTGACAGGGTCAATTCTGAAGTTATTGGAAGGTTTAGTTACATTCCTTTTTCACCCAGTGGACTTTGCAAATTAGGCAGCATAAGACTGGCTGAAAGAAAAAAAAAAAAAGAATCAGGCAAGTAATCAGGAACCTTTGATTCCTCTCTAATCATTGCCATGAGTGAGCTCTTCAAACTTAGTAGATTCCTTGATTTTTCATTTTAATGTCGCTATTTTCTTTTTCCATGAGCATGTTCATTTGGGTGGTCGGTATCTCTTTAATTCACTAATATTCTGTGTGGCTGCACTAATGTATCCCATAGAATCAAGGAAAAAAGTATCAGCCCTGAGAATAAATCCATCCCTGAAGTCACAGTCCTCTACATATGTTTGGTGTTTACTTAGTGATATTGTGCAAGAGTAGTTGATGACATTAGGCATTTATTCTAGACCCTGGGGCCCTTTATATTCTTTCTCTTCCCAAACGTCTGCATCAAAAGAAATTCTCATATGGCTCATTTTACTGCAAAATATTTGTTGCCTGGTTACAATACAGAAATGACTAGATGAAAACATCATTCAAGATGTTTTGGGGAGGTAGTGTTTCCTTGTTCTCTCTGTGACTTTAGGATTAAGTATACCATGTTAATTTTAAGATTAACTGAAATTTACTTTACTTGCAACTCATCAGTTATTTGGGAGTTATTTGGGAGTGACTCTGACAGTAAACAGTTTTGATCGGAATTACAGGTTTCAAATAAAAGACATATATTAGAGAATCATAGTTTTAAAGCTTACAGGAGACAGAAAGTCTTTATGCTATTTATGTATTTTACAATTGAATAGAAAAGTTTATTTTATTTTACTTTATTTTGGGGGGAACTGTGGCTTCATACATGCACTTTTTCACAATTTTGGGTCACTCTTATCACTCAAATAGAGAAGCAGAGAGGTTCGTGGTGGAAGAACACCACAGGACCAAAATCTCCTCCCATAGTTTAGCACCTCCCATGTGGCACAGGGATTTGAACTTGGGTGGTGTATGTGGCAGAGCAAATGCTCTGCCCAGTGAACTCTCTCTCTCTCTCTCTCTCCAGTCCCAAATATGGTTGGAGACATTTTTACTGAGATGTAATCAATAATAAAAAAAAATTTCAACTGATTGAAATGCACAGTTCAGAGTTTTAGGATATCATTCACATAGTCGAAAGAAAACCTCATGCTCTGTTTTGGATAATCTCACCCCTCCTTAAAGAAATGTCAGACCATCAGCCTATAGTCATTAATCCCCAACCCTCCTTCCCTCCTGAGCAACTTCTAATCTACTTTCTGTGTCTACAGATTTGCTTATTCTGGACATTTCAAGTGTATAGAAATCTACAGTACATGCTTTCTGCAGCTTGACTCCTTTTTTTCTTTCTTTCTTTCTTTCTTCCTTCCTTTCTTTCTTTCTTTCTTTCTTTTCTTTCTTTCTTTCTTTCTTTCTTTCTTTCTTTCTTTCTTTCTTTCTTTCTTTCTTTCTTTCTTTTTACCATGAACCTCCTTTCTGTTTTACTACCAAATAATACACATTGCATGGACTGAGCACCTCTTATTCAGATCTTCATCAGCTCAGTAGCACTTGGGTTATTATAGTTCTGACTCTTAGGAAAGGCTGAGCATGAAGTTATGATTTTTGTAAAGGCCTATGTTTTCATTTCTCTGGGGTATTATATGTGGGAATAAAACTGCCAACTCATGGTAACTCTTGTATTTAATATTATGAGGTATAGTCAACTTTTTTACAAAAATGCCACTTAATTTCCAACCCCTACTAAAAATGCCTGAGGGTTCCAATTTCTCAATTTGTCAGCACTTATTATATATTATTCCTAATCATCCAGTGCATATGAAATGCTAATTTAAAGTTTTGATTTCCCTACTAAGTAATGATGGTGAAAATGTGTACATATACTCAATTGACCATGTATGTATTTTCTTTTTGGAGAAATATATATTCAATTTCTTTGCCCATTTTCAATTAGGTTTTCTTTTGTTATTTCACAACATTTCTTTAAAATATTTTATTTATTGTAGTAAGAGAGCAATACAGAGGGGAAGAAAGAGAGAGAAAGAGAGAGAGATAGAGAGAGAAGTAGATACCACAGTACTGTTCACCTCTGACTTAAGGTGGTGCTAGGGATTGAACTTGATGTCCTCGTGTCACAATGCCTCAGGCATGAAAGTCTTTTTGCATACCCATTATGTTAGGTCCCCAACCCTGAGTACCTGTTCACATATTAGACTGACCAGGTGTACATCTTTGGAAAAATATCAGTTCAATCCCTTTGCCAGTTTTTGGGTTGTTAATTTTTTTGTGTGTATTCCAGGGCCTCATACGTGCATGATTTCACACTCCTGGGGCTTTTTATAGAGAGATGGATGGACAGACAGGAGAAACATCACAACTCTAAAGTTGATAATACAGGAACCAATCAACTGATCTATGTGCCAACCTGTGTTTCACTTTTTTAATAATATCTTTTTTTTGTAAATGATATGTAATTTGTTCTTTTTATAAGATAATTATTTAATTAGTGTGTGAGAGAGAATCAGAGCACTGCTCCAGAACATGCTGAAATTAACCCACATCTTCCAGCAAGAAAATCTTGTACTCAACTGCATAGTTACTGATAAGACTTTTTAGTGCTTGAACGTTTTCAATTTTGGTAATTTTCATCTTTCTGTTTTTTTTTCTTTTGTTGCTTATACTTCCAGTATCATATTGAAGAATATTTACTCAGATCCAAGTTCTTAAAGATTTGTTTTTCTGAGGGGGCTGGGTGGTGGTGCACCGGGTGGGTTAAGCACACACAGTAAGAAGCACAAGGATTCATTCAAGGATCCCCTATCTGTAGGGGGTCGCTTCACAATCTCCCCCTCCTCTCTCAATTTCTCTCTGTCCTATCCAATAAAATGGAAAAAAAATGCCACCAGGAGCAGTGGATTCATGGTACCAGTACTGAGACCCAAAGATAATCCTGGAGGCATATACATATACATATACATATACATATACATATACATATACATATACATATACATATACATATACATATACATATACATATACATATACATATACATATACATATACATATACATATACATATACATATACATATACATATACATATATACATATACATATATTTATCTGTTCAATTCTAGGAGTACACTTAAGCCACTGATCTACCCATCTTGAATTTATATTATGTGGGTAGAGTCCCAACTGTGTTCTTTTACATATAGAACCCCACTTGCTTCTTGTTGAAGAGATTATATTTTCCCAGTTGAGGATTTATTGACCTCGTCAGAAACTCGTTATCACTGCATCCAGATGATAGTTCATCTGGTACATCACACATCTGATCATGGCAATGGTGTGGGTTTGTGCACTATCATGTGCCTCTCTGGTATCACGCTTGAACCTAGATTCTACTAAGCAAAGCACAGACCCCATGGGTGAGCCATCTCCATGCCCCACCCCTCAGATAATTTTCTAAATAAAACAATGTCATTGCCGGTGTAGAACAGAAAGCTGCAGTGAATGGTGGTCTTGTGACATTCAGCAAAGAACTTGAGGTGTGACGTGAAGGAGTTTTAGAATAAAAAGTTTTGTTGAAGTGACTTACACTCAGCAAGAGAGTAGGCTCAGTCTACAGAAATGAAATGATCCCAATGGTATGAAGGCTTAAGGTTTTTATAGATAACTTGTAGAGTGAATTTATGCTTTTATTTGTGATTTAATATTGATTTAGAAAATTAAACAATAACAGGTGTATAATTCTATACCACCAAAGTTCTGTGTTCCTATCCCCACCATTGGAAACTGCAGTAGTTCTCCTAAGATCACAAATATGGGCTGGCTATTATTTTTAAATTCTTTAAAATAGTTTATTTATTCATGAAGATAGAAGGAGAGAGAGAGAGAGAGAGGAGAACCAGGCACCACTCTGGTACGTGTGCTGCTGGGGACTGAACTTAGGATCTCATGCTTGAGAATCCAGTGCTTTATCCACTGTGCCACCTCCAGGACCACAACATTTTTTATTGATTTAATTATGATCAACAAGTCAGTTGGATAAGAGGGGTACAATTCCCAACACCAAAGTTTCTCTTCCCTTCCCCCCCACTGGAAGCTTTTCTATTCTTTATCCTCTTGGGAACATCAACCCAGGATCATTATGGTGTGTGAAAGATGGGAGGTCTGGCTTCTGTAATTGCATTTCCACTGGATATGGGCATTGGCAGGTCAATCAATACTCCCAACCTATTTCTGTCTTTTCTAGTGGGGAAGGGGTTCATTATTATTTTTCTTTCTTTCTTTCTTTCTTTCTTTCTTTCTTTCTTTCTTTCTTTTTCTTTCTCTCTCTCTTTCTACCTACCTATCTATCTATTATCTGCCTATCTAATTTGCCTATGATTTCTATGGTCCTGTTTTCTTTTCCTTCCTAAGTGACACCTATTACTTCTGAGTGTTCTTTCTTTTTTATTTTATTTTATTTCTTATTTTCTTCTTCTCTCTCTAGGTTCTGATGGAATTAGAGTTCAGAGCCCCCTGGTCATCTCCCCTAACATTTCTCCCCTTCTGGGAGTATGGACCTAAATTCTTTCTGGGATGTAGAAGGTGAAAGGCCTGGAATCTGTAATTGCTTCTCTGCTGGACTTGGGTTTTGGCAGGTTGATCCATACTCCCAGCCTGTTTTACCTGTCCCTAGTGGGGTAGGACTCTGGAAAGGTGAGGTTCTAATAAACATTGGTGAGGTCATCTGTTCAACGAGTTCAGGATGAAATCATAGTAATATCTGCAGCTCGGTGGCTGAAATGCAATAAGATATTGCATTTGGTTGCAGGACAACCAAACAGGAACCAAAAAGTAGGAATATAGCAGCTAGGGATAGGGATTTTAGGGTGAAAAGAAGCTAGGATATCTATTTTAGGTATTTTCCTAGGTAATTTTTGCTTGAGCATGATGGCTAACATGGAAGCAGACTGAAAATATTGTCTGGGAAGATGCTGTCAGTTGAGATTAGGACTAGTAAATTGGGTCAGGGAACAGAGTAGCTCCCAAGCTTGAAAAATATATGAATACAATTAATTGTTTACCCCATCAGTCTGACCCAGGGTCCATATAGCACAGGAGCCTGTATAACCTCTGAGATGCTGTCAGTCTGTATTTGCAGTTCCTGGTCACAGCTGGGAACATTCTAGGCTGCACTCATTTTAGTCCCAGTTTTCCTTGAGTGGCAGAGTGAGATGTCACAGCCTTCCTTCAGAGAATGGGGCTGTCCCTGCTGTTGCTGGTTCGTAATGAAGGTATAGTATTAAAGAAGCCCACATGAGGGCTTATAATGATGTTCCTGATAGAAGTGACCAGTGATGGTGGAGAGAGAGGTCTATTAAAGGTCTAGGCCCATCATATCCATGTGGGAATCGAAGGATTCCCTGAGTAGGGCTGCAGATGTTGGGGTGACCTGGCAGTGACAAAAAAGGGCATCATTAAAATATGAGCCAGTCTCCTGCCCTGTTCCAGCTTTTGTAGTTTCTTCCTTCCTTACCTGACAAGCTTAGGCTGTCTCCCAGTAGTTAAAGCACTTGAGTGTCATTTTCTTTCTTTCTTTTTTTTTTGCCTCCAGGATTATTGCTGGGGCTCAGTGCCTGTACCATGAATCCACTGCTCCCGGAGGTTGTTTTTTCTCCCTTTTGTTGCCCTTGTTGTTGTAGCCTTGTTGTGGTTATTATTGTTGTTGTTGATGTTGTTCATTGTTGGATAGGACAGAGAGAAATGGAGAGAGGAGGGGAAGAAAGAGGGGGAGAGAAAGAGAGACACCTGGAGAACTGCTTCACCACCTGGGAGGCAACGTCCCTGCAGGTGGGGAGCCAGGGGCTCGAACTGAGATCCTTACACCGGATCTACTGCCCGACCCCCGAGTGTCATTTTCTGTATCCAAAGGGTTATTCGGTTTATGGGGTCTAGCCTTGACTTAGGGTTTTAGTGGGGTCTAAGCAACCTTGAGTTTTACTACATTTACTTGTTTGATGATTTTAATAAAGGTTGTCATAAAGGCAATACTTTTCCTTTAGTTGATAAATATTTTTTTTGCCAGTATATCTCTTGGTCAACTGTATACCATCTTTCTTCTAAAGATTATCAAGGGGTGACAATACTGATGCTATCAGAAGAGATTCAAAGATATATCTTACTTTCTTTTTGTGTGACTATTTGAGTGCAGAGTGAAGTTCTGTATGGATGTATGAGTGGGTTTCTATGTTTGGTTGACAAGGTAGGCTACATAACCAAAAGGAACTGTGTCCATCTTCTTACCCTTAATTCATAGCAAGACGAAAAAGAGAATGGTAGTGGTAATGGTAGCAAAAAATCCCCAAATTTATTATAATTATATTTTAATGAGGATAGGTGAAGTGAGACTACAAAGCTATTCTTTCTCTACCTGGCCATAGTTAGGTTTTTCTCTGGTGTTTGTATTTCCTGCTTAAATCAGGATGTGTCAGACCACAATCTATCAGGAGATAAGACTTCTCTTTGTAATTGATACTTTGTCCTGAGATGGGGTCTTTTTTTTTAATTTTCCATTTTGTTGCCCTTGTTGTTTTATTGTTGTAGTAGTTATTATTGTTGTTGTTGTTGATGTCATTGCTAGATAGGACAGAGAGAAATGGAGAAAGGAGGGGAAGACAGAGAGGGGGAGAGAAAGAAAGACACCTGCAGACCTGCTTCACAGCCATCGATTCCCCTGCAGGTGGCGAGCCAGGGACTCGTACCGGGGGACTCGAACCGGGATCCTTAGTGGTTCCTTGAGCTTTGCACCACGTGCAAACCCACTGTGCAACTGCCGGACCCTGAGATGGCATTTTTCTATGTGACTGTCCCTGTGACTGCTTCAGCCTCTACCTGCTCCCTGCCCTGACACTGTTAGATAAACGTTTGGTGGAATTTTAATTAAATACATCCAGTGAAATTAAAATTCTTGCGAGTATATCCATACCTTTAGGGATAATGACACAGTAAGAAAGGAAAGGAGATTTCATAGTCTCACTATAGGAACAGAGTAAACACCCACCTTTTGAATGGATATTAATAATCCAGAGTCTGCTGAATATCTGCTTCCAGGTAGTAAATATATTTTGTGGAGAAATACTGACTTTATATTGACTTGACACATGGGATATATATATATCCTAATCTTAGGTTGTTACAACCCATCATATATATATATATATTTCACATAAATAAGTACAACCTGCCAAACCTTGTGTGGTGTTTACTAAAAAGAATCTAGACAAACCCTGGTTTAAAATGTCATTGACTCTATGCAGAAATGTTGGATGAGAAAAGAAATATGAAACACGGCGCTGCAAATGTGTGTATGTGTGTGTTTGTGTGTGTTTGTGTGTGTGTATTGCTACTCTGTGGATTTCAAAAACAAAACTGACTTGTAATGAAGTTAGTAAGGATAGAGGTAAAGAGTTTTCAGAATCTGAAATGAAAAAAAAAAGTTTATGTTTCCCTAAGGTGAATCTTTTTGTGGTAGACTATCACAAAGCAATAAAGGGATTGGCAATACTTGCATACCCAGTGGACTATTTAAATATTACTGTGGCTGAGAACAAAAGACTTCAAAATTTTCCTAGCTCTCCAGTTTGAATCTATGTGGGAATACAGATTTAGAGCTAAATGGTGCACAATAGCACAGGCAGCCTCCAGAGGCTGCAAGGACTATGAATATTGATGAGAATTTTCTTCTATGTTGTGCCCTGAACAACTGACAACAAAGTAGTAAACAACTATTTCCTCGGAGATACAAATAGGTTCCATAGGCTGTGAACCGAGATTCTCTCCCTCTCAGATCTTATTCAAAGCAAACTGTGTTTAGAAGGGTACACATACCCTAGCAATTAGATTGGGAATGGAAAACTAGAAATGAAGAAACAGAATTAGTTCCAACTCATTTTAACTATAAACACAACCTTCTTCCTTCTCACCAAGTAAACCAGAGATGGCGTCATTTTTGTCACACCCTTTGAGAGATAAATGACTTCAATGTAGGGAAGTTACCCCTGAGTAGTTAGCAAGATTTGGCTGGATCTGAATTCTACCCACAATGCCCTTCAGAGAGATGCTGTATTTTCTGAGTGATTGTCAATACTGTCATTAAAAAAAAAAACATATTGGAAAAACTCTATTTTCCTAATAGGAAAAATTCTCTCTAGAGTTTGCAACGGTTCATAAGAGACTGTATAAATCCATGTAGATAACAAAATGCCATAAGAAAACAAAGCTAAAATAATAGCATGCAAAATCTGAAAGGATATTCCAAAGAGAAAAAAATAATACCCTTTTTGTTAGAGGAGAAACGCAAGTGTCAAAGGCCGTTGGGTAGAAATTTGTAGAAGAAGGAGGGAGGCCAGATGGTGGCACACCAGGTTAATTCACACAGTACAAAGCACAAGGACCTGCTCAAGGATTCCAGTCCCTAGCTCCCTGAAGAAGGGTAGGGTCACAGGTGGTGAAGCAGGTCTGGAGGTGTCTATTCATATCTCTCTCTCTCTCTCTCTCTCAACTTCTCCCTCTCTCTCTCTCTATCCCTGCCCTCTCAATTTCTCTCTGTCCTATTCAAAAACTTGAGAAAATGGCCAGCAGAGCAGTGGATTCGTAGTGCAGGCACCAAGCCCTAGCAATAACCCTGGAGGCAAAAAATAAAATAAAATAAAATGAAAAATAGTAGAAGGAAACATGTAGTCACCCTGTAGGCAGATGAGCAAATCAAGAAATAATGCGGCTGAATAGTTAAAACTGCCTTTACATAATTAACTGGTCAGTGGCTGGGAGATAGCATCCCCACTAGAGTGAGCCTTTCCATGTTTAAAGTCCTGGGTTCAAGTCCTGGAACCACATGGGAGTACCATGAATTATGGAGCAGTGCTGTGGTGTCTTACTTTCTGTATCTAAAAATATAGTGAAACAGTTGGCCTTGGGGCAATGCAACTATGCATGTGTGAAGCTCTGAAAAAATGGAGTCTGATTTCTATACATTATTTTTATTTGTTATAAAAATTGTTGTGGTAATTTTGACTTGCAGATCTGTATGCTTTATTTTTATTTCTTTATTAGGAAATTAATGTTTTATATTTGACAGTAAATACAATAGTTTGTACATGCATCAGATCTGTCTGTTTTAAAGGTACAGTGTTTATGAGGCTCTCATTGGGAGAGTACGTACTTCAGGATTATCATGATCATATCCATCACCAAAGTGTCAATGATAATAGAAATGATTGTTTAAAGCATTGAAGAACAGTAGTCTTTAAATAGGCAAACATAGATTATTTACCAAACAGGCAATCTAGATTATTTATTATAAAATAGTAAACAAAAGTATTTATAGAAATAGTATAAAATGCAAATCATATTCACCACCTTTAGATGACTTATGAAGAAAAGAAATAGGTGGTTGCATGGTTTCATTACCTCAGGGATATATTGTCTCAAAGCCCATTTTGAAATTTTTGAGACCAGGGGTCTCATATTTTTCTTCTTTGTGTTTCTAGGATCCAGACTGTGCTCTAATTACAGAGACAAACAAAGCCATTCTACCTATCAAGCGGTAGAGTGCTAGCCTTAAGGGGTATTCAAATCACTGGAAATGCAGGAGGACAGAGAAAAATGCATTGCCCAGACTCTTTATATGAAGAGCATTGTGTTCTCTTAGAAGAAATTCTTTAGAGGGGTTAGCAAAATAACTCACTTGAATTGTGCACCTGCATGACCCAGGTTTAAACCTGTGATTTGCACTACAATAGAGGAAGATTTGGTGCTCTGGTACCCACCCCTACTCTATCTCTCTTCCTTTTTTTCTTTCTATCCAAAAAAAAAAAAAAAAGTCTATCTCAAGTGTTACATTGCTTTCTAAGGAGCTTTTATTATTATTATCATTTTTAGACTGTAGGAGTTTAGTGTTTCTGTGGAAAATACATGTTTGCCAAAGATCAAGACTATCTCAGGGCCAGGTGGTGGTGCACCTGTTTAACCACACACACTACAATGCACAAGGAGCCAGGTTCAAGCCCCTGGTTCCCCACCTGCAGGGGGAAAGCTTCATGAGTGGTGAATCAGGGCTGCAAGTGTGTGTCTCTTTCCCTGTCTATCTTCTCCTTTCCGCTCAATTTCTCTCTGTCTCTATCCAATAATAAATAATTTAAAAATATTTTTTGAAAACCTGTTTTTATCCAAGAAGGTGGTAAGGTGGACAAAATGTTGGACTCTCAAGCGTGAGATCTTAAGTTCTATCCCTAGCACTGCATGTGTCAGAGTGATGGAGTGATGTTTTGGTTCTCTCTTCCTCTCTCTTGTGTTAGTAAATAATTCATTAAATTATATATCAAGGTATTTACAACCACAAAATATAATTCTTTTTTATGATTAATTCATACGTTTACATAGATATGATAATTTTAGTGTTACTTTGGAAAAATATCACATGAACTCCAACCTGCCTTCAACTTAGAAGTTCTATATATTTTTAAGATCTCAGTGTTAACTATTCTTTGCAAGAAATTGAATGAAATTAACTTCACTTCGAGGGAGGTGTCTAAAATTCAGTTATATCATGTTTCTTCTGACTCTTTCAGGTGTTTGGCTTCCATAGAGAAAATAAATCTCATCATAGACCTTTGGTGACAGGAGTGGTGAAAAAGAAATATATAGGGATCGAGAATGGGAAAGCTATTGGGGAAGGGATGGGATATGGAGATTGGGTTGTGGGAATTGTGTGGAGTTGTAACCCCCATCCTATGATTTTGTTAATGTCTCCTTTCTTAAATAAATAATAAAAAAGAAAAAAGAAATATATAAATACATAAACAAGAAAAATCTTTAAAGCATTCACAGTATTGTATGCAATACTTCACATCTATAATTTTGCTTGAATTAATTTCTGTATCACCAGTTAGTACTTTCTGGGATCTACCTATATATTTTCTGTCAAAACTGGCACTGTTTTTATTTTATATTTGTAAGAAATAGGAGATAAATTTCTCAGTAGAGAGCAGTAGTTAACATGCATAAGGTCCTGGGTTTGAGGTCAGACAGTACACAGGAGGACCACATCAACATGGAAGTTAAACTGATGGCTAAGCAGTACTGTGATATTTCTTTCTTTCTCTCTCTCTCTGTACATAGATATCTCTGCAGTTGTTACAAGTGAATGAATGGCTGTGGAATAGTGGAATTATGTATACTTTCAATGTCCTGTGATATACTGGCCTAATAATAGTGATGATTTGGGCATCGGGCGGTGGCACAGCGGGTTAAACGCATGTGGCGCAAAGCGCAAGGACCAGTGTAAGGATCTTGGTTCGAGCCCCTGCCTCCCCACCTGCAGGGAAGTCGCTTCACAGGCAATGAAGCAGGTCTGCAGGTGTCTATCTTTCTCTTCCCCTCTGTGTCTTCCCCTCTTCTCTCCATTTCTCTCTGTCTTATCCAACAACAATGACATCAGTAACAACAATAATAACTACAACAATAAAAGAGCAAGGGCAACAAAAGGGGATAAATAGTAAAAAAGATTTAAATAAAAAGATTTAAATCTTTAAATAAAAAAGATTTAAATAAAAAGATTTAAAAATTTTGAAATAAAAAATAATAGTGATGATTTGTAGTAATTACTAATATTATTTAGCATATATTGCTAAAACTTGTATGTGTAATAAGCTTTCTTTTTTTAATCAATACCTTTATTTATTTATTTATTATTGGATAGAGATATAGAGAAATTGAGAGGGGAGGGGAAGATAGAGATAGAGAGTGAGAGAGACACCTGCAGCTCTACTTCACCATTTGTGAAGCTTTCCCCCTGCAAGTGGGGATTAAGGGCTTGAACCGGCATCTTCATGCACTGTAATGTGTGTGCTTAACCAGGTGCTCCACCGCCTGGCCCCTCTGTGTCATAAAATTTCAACAATTGATAGCAGTTGGTTCCATGATGAAATCTAGACACTTTGTTTCTGAGTAGTGATGAGTAAGAGCCTCAGAACTTGAAGCTGTTTATGCTAGCTTGGTAATTATATTATTTTGATTTGTTTTCTTGTACACCAATTATTCATTTAATTTATACAGTGTGGGGCTTGATACAGATTTAAGTTTCTAAGACTTCAAGTCTCATCACCATCATCATCATTGTTTTCCCAATGTCATGATCATAGGATGACCACATGTGTAGAGGAACCCCACCTCTGGCATTAGCTCACTTTTCCTCATGGAGTTCATGACTTTCATCCTGAGGAAGGGCTCTTGCTCAGCAAACACTAGTGACTTGCTGATGATCTCCACTCGAGGCTTGTATTCACATCAGCTTACAGCTCTGCCTCACTAACTCTCTTTAGAAATTCTCCCTCCAATGAAGGAGCAGTGGATTCGAAGTGCAGGCACCCAGCACCAGCGATAACCCTGGTTGCAAAAAAGGGGGTGCATATATATATATGATTATTCAATACAAAAACATGTTACTGTGTCTTCATCTGGCATAGAGAATTTTTCTTTCCCTCCCTCATTTTTCCTCAATTTTACCCTTACTTATACATCCTCTTTATACTTTGGTTTAGCCTAAGATTCCTAACAGCCACTCCTTCTATACATCTCAATATCCTGATCATAAAATTAATGATATTTCAGTTTTGTATGTGTGTTCTTTCATCCAGTTCCCTCTCTCTCTCTCCATATATATATATATATATATATATATATATAATATACATACATATCTAAATATATATATATATCCTTTACTTGGAATCATAAAATATATCCCCAGGGAGTAATATTTTCAATATCATGCTAAGTGAACTAAGTCATACAAAAATCAGAAAACTGCATTTAGCATGTCCTCGCTAAAATATGCAGTCTGGGAAAAGTGCAATACATAGAAGCAGAGAGTAGAATGGTGGATACAAAGGTTGGAGGAGAAAGGAAGATGTTTATCTAACGACACAAAAAGTCTGCTCTGTTGGATGACTAAGCGTAGAGACCTAATATAAAGTAGGATGACTATCGTTAGTAAGAGTGTATTGAATGTTTGAAATTTTCTAGGAGTAGATTCCAGATATATCCAACAAGCACATCATATCGCAACAATATCTGGAGATATGTTAGTTAGCATGACTGTAATAATCATCTCTATATGGTTCAAAACCTGCATAGACAATTTTTATACCTTCAGTGTATGCAATCTTTATTTATTTTAAAAATTAAATGACTTCTGTGCTTATTTTTATTACTTTGATGCATTTCTCTTTTTAAATTGTACCATTACTTTGAGTGTGTTTCCTATTACTAATCCTACTATAATTAGAGACCTTTCCATCCTATAAGCCTCTCAAATACAATCTGAATTTTTCTTAAATATATGGAATAAGTTTTTCACAGGTCTAAAATGTGTTTGGAAGGATATCTGCGGTTATAACCTTGGTTAAAGTAACAAGAAACTTTCATTCTAAGCTTTCTCCCACTTTAAATTATCAACAAGTTCTTTTTGGTACTAATTAAGAATAGGGTAGCTATAATCTTTGTTATTTCCACTGCCTCATTAGCCGGGAAAAGGCATCAGGATAACTTAATAACAGGTGTTCTGCCTTGATCAATATGAGATTTCTAGTCAGAGCTGAGTAGATACAATTGACCAATTCTTGGTAAGCCTAGTTTGCTCATTAAAAATAATATATTTTATTAGAGAACATAAATTCACTTGTCCAGTGGTCTCAATGTGAAGGGGTAGACAGAAGTACTTTTAATAAAATAGATATTGATCTTAACTCAGAAGATCTGTGATCAAGTCTTGAATTAAATTTTCTCTTAATATCCCTGTTTCCTCTTAAGAATAATTAGTCTTTCTGCCTCCTAAATAGGATCACATGATGTAATCGGAACAAAAAAGTATTCTCTAAACATGATAGAAACTATATAGAGTAGATAATGTAGTATATTTTTAATTTGTAACCATCAAAATCTGAAATTCATATAATGCAGCAGTATAGTTTCCTTTCTCTCTCTTTCCTTCTCTCTCTGTCTTCTTTTTTTTGCCAGAGTTACTGCTGGTATGCCGTGTCAGCACAATAAAAACACTTCTGGTGCCTACTTTTTTCCTTTCATTTATTTGATAGGACAGAGAATAATTGAGAGGGGTATGGAAGATAGATAGATAGATAGATAGATAGATAGATAGATAGATAGATAGATAGATAGATGATAGGGAAAGAGAGACATCTGCATGCAGACCTGCTTCACTGCCCATTAATTTTCTCTCCTGCGGTGAGCATGGGAGCGTGGGCTTGAAGTCAAGTGCTTGTGCATGGTAATGTTCACTTTATGGGATGCACCATTGCCTAGCCTCAGTGATATATATATATATATATATATATATATATATATATATATATATATATATCTTTATTTTGTAAAGCCTTGGCTTTGAAACTGAAGTCCTTTATGCCCTGATCTCCAGATCTCATTGACTCAACATTCAGCTGTCTTATCAGGAACCTGGCACTGTGATAGATGAGGGGAAAGCAAAGACAAACAGGGCATTAGTCCTCTTTTAATAGAGCATAGAATTTAATGAAAAACTTACATAGAGAGTTATGCTAGAGAGAAAACAGATGCAAGGCCTTTCACTCTCATATATAACTCAATACACTTTAGAAGCAGCATCCTTGTCTGTGTGGAGAAAAATCAGATTGAAGCATGGATAGGTCCAAGTGAACTTCATGCCACAGCTCCATGTCTTAGTGAGTCAGACATGGGCTGTTTTTGATGCCCCTGCACCTCTGTGTAAAGCACAGCCTACACAGTTGCATGGGGAGTCCCTGAAATGAAGGTTATGAAGGAGTCTGTATTAAGCCAGCGATATAGCTTTCCTGAAAGGACACCTGTTTTGGCACGCCCATGACTCAGGTTAGAGCCTTGGGTACACCTGTAGAGGAGAGATATGACACTGAGATTAGCTATTACTGTAGTTCTCTCTCTGTCTCTCTCTGTCTCTCTCTCTGTCTCTCTCTCTCTCTGTCTCTCTCTCTGTCTCTCTCTCTCTCTCTCTCTCTATATATATATATATATATACTTCTACCTGAACAGGTAAATCTGGAGAGGTGAAACCCCCATGACAACAACAACAAAAAGGACTGTGTGTTAATTTGGGATCTAACATCACAGAAGATCCAGAGATACTATCTAATGAAACCTCCAAATTTGTCACTATTTGTACTGTCAAGTTACAGTGTCTTGGCTCATTATTGTGTTCAATGAGAAATGAATCTGGCATTTACAATAATGGAATACACATTTAGGATCTTACTATTATCTGTAGCGGAAATTGCAAAAGCAATGACATTTGTGCAACATAATTTTTTAAATCATTTTAATAGGGAAATAGTGATTTGTAAGACACTTGTCATGAGTACAATTTCTCACCCATGATAGGTGTTTATACATCAGTCCTCCCATCAACTTACATCCTGTTCCAGGCAACAGAACTTCTTAATTGGTGTGTTTGTGTGTGTGTGTTTCAATATTTCATATCTATGGGTGGGCGGGGTTGGAACAAAATATGTTTTATGTTTCTTCCTATCCCATTGGTGTAAGTCATCAGATTTTTATGGAAATCAACTTTCTTAGCAGATAAAGTGAAGAGAAGTTGCAATACAGTGACAGGTATATATACACGATTGATCCATTTCTCATTTGCTGACATCACTAAAGTCTATCTAGTTAGTGGGTTAAGTCAGCATGTTTTTCTGTTATCTAGTACTAAAGTTAGCAGCAATGTGTTACCGATTACTTGCCTCGCCAAATTCTTGCAAAATATACAAACTAAAGTTTAAATAAAACAAATGGCTGTACTTCCTTCTGACTCCTGACCCCACAAGCTCACGGAAAATATATACACTTTGGGATTGGGAACAGATAATTAATGGTTGCCTGTAATTCTGAAGCTGAGCATGTTCAACTGGGGTAATTACACCAAATCAGGCAGAAACACTGTTATCAGCTGTTAAATGCTATTGTACCACCAGGCTTTTTACCTTTGTTTTTCCACTTGAGATGAGACATGACACCTTAATTGAATATATCCTCACGCTGATGACAAATTTTAAAATATACAAAAGTACTTTCCCCCTACTGAGTACTCAAAAACAGTTCTAAAAGTAGCGGCCAATCTCACAAAACAGCAGATCATGATGTATGTTACCTGATCTCCCTAAAAGTCTCTCCTTTAATGGTGCAAGATCCTACCATGTTATTCTTGTTCAGAGCTTTAATATTTGCTTCTCACAGGCTGCCAATGCCCATGTTCAGTGGAGAAGCAACTACAGAAGCTAGATCTTCCACCTGCTACACCCCATAAATAATTTTGCTTTATAGTCCCAGAGAGGTAAATGTTAAGAAAAGATAACCAGAGGGCTTTGGACTCCAATTCCATCAGGACCCAGAGAAAGAAGAAGAAAAAAAGAAGGACATTGGGATGTAGTAACAGGTATAGGTGTGACTTGGGAAGGAAGAGAAGATGAGACCATGAGGAAAAATGGGCAAATATGGGGTTGGGCAGTGGTGCACTGGGTTAAGCAGAAGGACCTGCAAAGAATTTCAGTTCAAGCCCTGGGCTCTCCACCTGTGTGTGCTCTCCACCTATCTTCCCCTCCCTTTTCAATTTCTGTTCTATCTAATAAAACGGGAAAAATGACCACCAGGGGCAGTGGATTTGTAGCGCAGACACAGAGACCCAACAATAAACCTGGTGGCAAAAAAAGGCAAAGATATACAAATATAGATGGAATTCTAGTGGTGGGAATTGTACCCATCTTATTCAATGGAGTTGTTGAACATAATTAAATGAATACACACATTAAAAAGATTTGAAAATCCTGAGAAATGAAAACAAGATTCCAAGGAATTGGAAGGAAAGCTCATTTCCAGTCTTATTTTTATTCTTGTAGATTGTACTATAGCACTGGGTACAGATTTTTGTCTTAGATTTTTAGCACTCAAGAATAGTGTGGCCATCATGCTAGTCACTCATTTTTCATGGGAAACAAACAGGCAAACCAGACTTAGTGTCTTGCCAAAAGACACAGCTAAGTGTCTTCAGAAACTAAAAGTTTCAAGATTGATGTGAGTTAATGGATATTTCTCATAAGTACTTATTCATACTAAGTCCAAAGAAGAGACTATTTAATAGAAGATAACATTGATTAGATCTTAAATGTACTGTTACTATGTGACCTTACATAAGTCACTTATTCACTTCTCAGCACCTAGATTTTCCTCCTATATAAGATACACATAAAATGGTACCTTCTCCTTGGGATTATTGTGAAAACTATATAGGAAAATACATTTACATCTTTCAAACCATGTCTGTATGTCTCAATAAATGTTATATTATTGTTCTTACTAGTAGTTATTCTTTGGCATGTACAAAAGAAACTTTAGGCCTCTTATCAAATCATGCATGTTTTAGACAACTTATTTGATAAAATCAAGCTTAAATGATGCTTTGAAGAAATTGGTGGACTTTTAACAATTTCTGATTCTCACTATTATTGGGGTACATTTCAGGAGATTATTAAAACTAACTAAGCCTCACTTTCTTACTATGTATGAGGATAGGAAATACTTTCTATTTCATAGTCACTGTTAGATCAAATAAATAACAAATAAGAAAGAACTGTGTAAAATATAAGGTTTCATAACATGTAAGGCACTTAAATTTTGTTTATTATTTGGACATTCAACCCATGGGGACTCTATTACACAAAATTGTTTAAATAGGACATGAATTTGAGCCCAATTTCCACTGCATTGGAAGAAGCTTTGGTGCCATGTTGTCTTTTCCTTTCTCTCTGTGTCTCTCTGTTTCTGTCTGAAAAAAATTCAGCCTGGAGAAGTGAGGCCCCTTTATCAACAATAACAACAGTAATAGCTAAGTAGAGTATGGAAGAAGGTTCTGTATCACTGTCCATTTATTTCTGTTCATATATAGTCAAATTATTTGTTTTTTCCCCCACCCCCTTTCTTTCCTCCTGCCAGTTACTATTTTTTTTATACTACCTTGTCCTCAGGTCTGTACTTTGTATTGCAAAGAGCAAAAATTCTTTCCCCTACAGATAAGTTATATTTGGCTAGTGTGAGTAACAAGACAGTCTTAAATTACATTATGTGGTACTTCCAGAGGCGGGGCTACAAAGCAGCAGTTGTGCTTCTCTCCTATGCTCTCCTTGGTCAACTAGGAATACCAAAGGAGACCAGGGACTGCAACAAGGCAGGACTAGAACGACTTCAGGAACCCACCAAATCACTGGTGAGTGGAAATACCTGTGGCTCATGGACAGAGAGGAGCCTGGGGAGAGATTAAGTGGCTGCTAACAGTCCAGCAGTTTACCAGTTGAAACACCACCTCCAGTCTGTTTCAACAACAAAAAGACAGCTGAAGGGAGGAGAAGACTCCCCTAAGACTCAGCAAATGCAACTGTGAGTCTCCATTGCTACTGCTCTCAGAGGCTGGAGCAGTGGGGTGAAGAGAGGCCCTGTGCTGACACCAGGGGACAGAGAACTAACGAGGAAACTCAGGAGAAGTTCTATACCTCGGTGGCATAGCTGTGGGGTTGTGAGAGTCTCTTTGCATAGCCACTGGATTATCTCTGCCCCACCCTGATTTATCTCTTGGTCAGGAGTCAGTTGTTGCTTCTCAGACAAGCAACAGTTGAAAGAATCAACTATCACCAAGCCTGCCCTGAAAGAAGTTCTGAAAGGTCTCCTATAAACAGCCATATATCGGAACACTCTAAAAATCTACAGGAATGGTGTTAAAATATCTTCAATATTTGATATCAATAATTTCAGTGGCCAGAATTCACTATTAAAAAGGCACAGAATAGGAAGATGAATCAGAAAACACAACCCAACAGTATGCTGTCTACAGGAAACCCACCTACCACAACAAAAAAAACATAGACTCAAAGTGAAAGGATGGAAAACTATCATACAAGCCATTGGCTGACAAAAAAGGGCAGAAACAGCTATTCTCATATCTGACACAAAAGACTTTAAAATAAATAAAATTTAAAAAGATAGGAATGGACACTACTTAATGCTCAGTCAAGGATCAGTCAGTCAGGAGAACTTAACAATTATTAACATCTATGCACCCAATGAGAAGCCATATAAATACATCAAACATCTACTGAAAGAGCTATAGCAATATATTAACAGCAGCACAGTCATAGTAAGGGACTTCAACACCCCGCTCTCTCAACTTGACAGATCATCCAGGCAGAAAATCAACAAAGGCATAAGGGAACTATTTGAGGAGATAGATAAACTAGAACTATTGGACATTTTCAGAGTCATTCATCCCAAGAAACTGGAATACACATTTTACTCAAGTCCACATGGGTCATTCTCAATGATAGACCATAAGTTAGGCCACAAAGACAGTATTAGCAAATTCAAGAGCTTTGAAATCATCCCAAGCATCTTCTCAGACCACAGTGGAATGAAACTAACACTTAACAATCAACAAAAGATTAGTAAGAGTCTCAAAATGTGGAAGCTCAATAGTACACTACTTAACAACTACTGGGTCAAAGAGGAAATAAAGGAAGAAATCAAAATGTTTCGAGAGATCAATGAAAATGAAGACACAAGCTATCAAAATATTTGGGACACAGCTGTGGCAGTACTGAGAGGGGAGTTCATAGCCATATAAGCACACATTAGGAAACAAGAAAAAGCACAAAGAGACAGCCTGACTGCACATCTTAAAGACCTAGAAGAAGAAGAACAAAGAACCCTAAAGCAACCAGAAGGACAGAAAATTTTGCTATTACAAATTGTTCTTAGCAGCACAATTTGTAATAGCAAAATCCTGGAAGCAACCTAGGTGTCCAACAACAGATGAGTGGCTGAGCAATGTGTGGTATATATACACAATGGAATACTACTCAGCTATAAAAAATGGTGATTTCACTGTTTTCAGCTGATCTTGGATGGACCTTGACAACGTCATGTTAGGTGAAATTAAGTCAGAAACAGAAAGATGAATATAGGATGATCTTACTCTCTGGCAGAAGCTGAAAAACAAGATCAGAAGAAAAAACATAAGTAGAGCCTGAACTGGAATTGGCATATTGTACCAAAGTAAAAGACTCTAGGGTGCGTGGGTGGGGGCAGAATACAGGACAAAAAAGATGACAGAGGACCTAGTGTGGGTTGTATTGTTATATGGAAAACTGGGAAATGTTATGAATGTACAAAGTATTGTATTTACTGTCAAATGTAAAACATTAATTCCCCAATAAAGAAATTAAAATAAATCAATAAACAAATAAATAAATTACATGATATGATAAGGACAATCTTGATTTGTGAATTAAGTTAGGAGACATAATGACTCAATACTGAGTTAGATCTTTGGTCGGCTGCATGCCTTCATTTCTGGTTTCATTGTATGGCAAACGGTTTTAATACAAGTAACAAAACTTGAGACATGTACTCATATGTGCTTTGGCAGAGTATCATTTATTCAGTGGGTGAAATAATTATTGTTCAGTGAATTAATTTGCAACTATAGAATATAGTTTTAAAGATGTTTGAGTAGTAGCCTGATAATGATTTTATAAAATGCCTCTAATGCTCTGAAATCTAAAGTTTGTGATCCATAGTTATTATTTCAAGATGCCTATGCAAATATTTGTCATCAGTATCCAAATTACAAATGAACGTTCTTTATATTTGGATCCAATTTTAATTAATAGCTATTAGTTAAATAACTCCATGGCTATGAAAAAGATCACTGAAATTTAAAAGATTATCTCTTAATGACAAGCTACAAGATTTTGAGGTTCATGTCAGCATGGCGAAATACTGAAGTAGAAAATAGAATTTTAGCCCAATATACAATTAGAGTACAATGAGAAAGAAGCAAAGATTTGATTCCTGTGTAGCTTTATTTATTTGTACTCACATATATGAACACAAGTGAAGAAGTGTCAGATCAATTGAGATCATTCTAGTTGGGTGACATAGTTTCTAAGCAGGACTGCAAAAGGAATTCCAGAAAAGACCCCAAGGAGCATTTCATCTCTCCTCTTGCGTTTTCTTCTCAGTTATTATATCTTTGGTTATTTGTGGTAATTGGGTCATAGCATAACCTTTTCCCCTCCTTAGCTGCGTCATCATTGAACATCTTTCTGTGTGCCCTGGTCTTTTCATCCACCCATCTGTCTAACCGCTCCATTCACCTCCCACCGGGTCTCATTCCAGTCTGCTCAGAGCTAAGCTCTGCTCCCACCCACCTCTTCCTTTTAAGCTTCACTGCACAGTGAGCTCAAAATGGCATCGAATTGATCTCCCTGTACTTGAAGGATCACAACAACACTGCCCAAAAAAAAAAAAAAATTACAGGAAGTTTCTGAGTTGACTCAGCTTCTTTGTCTTTCTGTCTGCTCATTAAGTGCCATTTAAAAAAAAAAGAAATCAAATTGCTTCATAAGATAGCATCAAACCCAGCGACTCTTCCTTTGTGGAGCTTGCAGATTCATTTCTAGACCGTCTCAGTCTGAATATCACAATTTATTATACTACAATGACTATGCCAACACACTTATTATTTTGATGATTAATTAAAGCTTATTTTCACATGCTTCACTGTGAACTTGCAAAATAAATATTAACAAACACAGTAAAAATATTAACCACATTTTCATACTTTAAAGGTATATCTTTCTCTCCAGAGTCCTTAAAATGACAAGTTATTAACTTACGAGTTGTGATAGTCGATTATGTGTGTGTGTGTTTGTGTGTGTGTATTTAAGACTTGCTGACAAAATTCTAGAGAGAGTGAACAAAATAGTAGCAAAGAATTAGACAAAGAAAGGTTACTCTGGCCATGGAGATATGTTTCACGCAGTAATAGCTAATGCAACACAGTCAAAGCAATTCATGCATTAAGTGCTTTGCAGGTAGCCTGTTCCTCCATTATCCACTTCTCACAAGAGAGAAAACTGAAGCCATAGATTATAAGTAGTGTGTACAGAATGACATAGTCAGTAGGAGGCTTGAGTTCAGACACTCAAGTTTCTTTCTTTCTTTTTAAATGCATCAATTTCCTGGGTGTTCTTCCCTTTTTTTATCTTTATGAATTTATTGGATAGAGACAGCCAGAAATCAAGAGTGAAGGGGGTGATAGAAGGGGAGAGAAAGAGAGAGACACCTGCAGCACTGCATCACAACTCGTGAAGCTTTCCCCCAACGGTGGGGACCAGGGTCTCGAAACTGGGTACTTGGACATTGTAATACTCAAGTTTCTAGAGCTGGTTCACTCAACTTAATTCAATTTATTCAATAAAAATATTAAGCCATGGGAGTCGGGCAGTAGCAGAGAGGGTTAAGTGCAGGTGGCACAAAGTGCAAGGACCAGTATAAGGATCCAGGTTCAAGCCCCAGGCTCCCCACCTGCAGGGGAGTCACTTTACAGGTGGTGGAGCAGGTCTGCAAGTGTCTGTCTTTTCTCTCTCCCCTCTGTCTTCCCCTCCACTCTCCATTTCTCTCTATCCTATTCAACAACGATGATATCATCAACAACAATAATTACAACAACAAAACAACAAAGGCAACAAAAAGGGAATAAATAAATAAATATTTTAGAAAATATTAAGCCATTCACCTGCCTTGATTATATTTACATAGCACCCAGTAGATGAACTCCGCCAGAGTCAGTCAGTATATATCTTCTGTCTGAAACATCTAATTCTGCATTAATTCTCAGAAACACAAACTAACATCCAACAGACTGAGCTGATGAGCTAGGATGACCTTGGCTTTTCTTAGGAGTATGATTTACATGAAGTGCTAACATAATCCCCACACAGTCAGTGCTCTCCAAATAGACGGAGCTTTTATTTCTAGTGTTATTATCAGATGGAAATGGATCCATTTTAGTGACAGTCTTTTGATTTCATCTCTTCGATTTTGAAATTTTAGTGGCTTTTAGTTGCTTGTAATAGATATTAGATGAAAGAAGTTCATGGACTTTCAAGAGCAGTTCTTCCCAAGAACATCTGTTTCCAAATTCGCAAATGTGGAAATATTTGTAGAGGTTCCCAGCTATTTCAACCCCTTTTTGTTAGTAATCATGTGTTTCCTGTGCAGTTTCTCACTTAACAGTTCAACTACTTTTTTATTTTTTAGACAGATACTTCTGTCTTCACATTTTCTTTAACATGCTAAATATTTCATTGTATGATAGCTACTACATAAGATGAGTAGAAAAACACCACTAAGCTATCTGAGCTACCTAAAGGATTTTTTTTTTCATTGATTTTTTATCTTGTGCCTTTGCAAAAATAATTATTACAGTATGGTACTGACCTTCAAAACAGTACGAAAATATAGAAAATCAGTTGCTAAATCCTTAAGTACAAGTATAGAGAATTCACTTTAAGTTTAATTCAGAGTCTTTTGTGTAATCTTAGTATAATTGTAGTTCTAAGATATCACAATTATTCAAGATAAATCACATTGTATTTTTAAGTATAGGCTATGTATGTACTCTCTCTAAACTATTTTTCAATGGTATATGTGGCAAACTTTGAAACACAGCATGGTAATGTTTCCCCTTATTACAATAAATAAATAAAAGCAGGTTGTTCTTGAGAAGAAAATAAAATCCACATTTTTTGCAATTCAGACTTTGCTCCTGAAAAAGTTACTTGTAGAACTGACTGATGAATATAGAACCAACTTGACATATAAAACATCTCTTATGGTCTGGGAAGTGGCATAGTAGGTAAAGCATTGAACTCTCTCAAACATGAGGTCTTGAGTTCAATCCCCAGCAGTATGTGTACCAGAGTGATGTCTGGTTCTTTCTCTCTCTCCTCCTATCTTTCTCACTAATAAATAAATAAATAAATAAAATATTTAAAAACAAAACAAAACAAAAACAGAAACATCTCGACTTTTTTTAAGCTTTTCTTTTAAACAGGAAGTCATCTTTTTTTCTGAGGATAAACAAACGCAATTCCCCAAAGATTTGAAATCAGTTCAAAATGTCAGATGAGTTCTAATCTTGTCAAAAAACACATTTTCTAGATGTAATTGCACAAATTTAAGTTGATTGAACAAAGATAAAAAAGTGATTAATTCTATCAATATCCAGATGAGCACTGTTTTGGTTAGCAAATAACAAAGTCTATCTTTGCATTCTATCTAAATTAGTGGCATAGATGAGTTGGAGTTTTAGTGAATTTTTATTTGTTGCTTATTACATTTTCAAAACTTCTGGGTACATTTTTTTACTTATTGTATTTTCTTTATTTTTACTTTTATTATTTTGTAGTTCATTCTGCCACCACCATTATCACTGGAACTCAGTGCCTACAGAATCCCACTGCTCCCAGGAACCACTTTTTCCCTTTTTTCTTTAGATGGAGGGTGAAAGACAGAAATAGAGAGGGGGTGAAGAGAAAGAGAAAGGGACATAAGGGGAGAAACCACAATATCATTCCACCACTTGTGAAGCTTCTTTCTTGTGGGTAGCTTAGGATTTGAACCCAGGATTTTATATCTGGTACTGTGTACTCTACTGGGTGAGTCACCTACCAGCCCCCACTACTCTTCACTCATGTGCTCCTAATATCTTCTCCAAAACCTATCCTGACTTCCATTCTTTCCTGAGGCCACAACTAGACAATTACCACTGTGCCTTTCTAGAAATTACATTGTTCTATTATAATTGCATGCTATTGGGACATTATGTTGAGCTCATATAGATGGAGGGATTTTTACCCTTTACCTCTTTATTCTTGGTTTATAAGAGCAACACAACAAGAAGACTCTTTTGCTCACATTGTGCTGGGACCTTGCATGTACATGATTCCATGGTTCCCAGACTTTTTTTTTTCTTTTTATTGATTTATTAATGATCAACAAGACCAAGGATAAGAGAGGTACACTTCCACATAATTCCCACCACCAGAGTGCCGTACCCCTTCCCCTCCATTGGATGCTTTACTGTTCTTTATTCCTCTGGGAACATGGACCCAGGATCATTATGGGGAGCAGAAGGTGGAAGGTCTGGCTTCTGTGATTTCTCTCTCTCTCTTGATCTCTCTTTCTTTCTTCCTTCCTTCCTTCCTTCCTTCCTCCCTCCCTCCCTCCCTCCCTCCCTCCCTTCCTTCCTTCTTCCCTTCCTTCCTTCCTTCCTTCCTTCCTTCCTTCCTTCCTTCCTTTCTTCCTTCCTTTCTATCTTTTCTTTTTTTATTTCAGACAGGAGGTAGGTTGGTAGACAGAAACACCAAAGGAGAGACACCAAGGAAAGAAACTTTCCCTGTATGTGTGGTGCTCCCATGTGGTGCTGCTTATGCATGTGCTTTGTCAAGTGAGCTATCCATCCCCTGACCACTGCATTGATAGTTTTTCTTCATTAAAAAACCAACACAAAACTCTGAATATGTCTATATAACCTCTGAGCTGTTTAAATTGTATCACATCGAGATTTTAGTGTTTTATGTATACGCTTTTATTTTCCTATTTGTATATTTTTCTTCTAAGGACCTCAGTATAGGATGTATCTAAGTTAGGATCAAGATGATACACATGTTGATTTCCAAAGATCCATGTGTGAACAGATAATATTATAATGAAATAATATTTGATTTAAAAAATAATAGTCATGGATAACTCAGTTGGTAGAGCACATGCCTCCCATGTTTGAGGTCCTGGGTTCAATTCCTAGCACCCCATGGCAGCACCAGGAGCAGAGAGAAGTGGAGCTCCTTGGGTAGTAGAATAAGGCTTCAGTGCCTCCCTCTTTCTCTTTCTCCCTTTTCTTTCACTCACTCACAAAAATATAACATCAAAGATTTAGTCAGAGGATCCCAGAAGACGTGTAATGGGTAGGACACCAAGCATGAAAGTGTGAGATCCCAATATTGATTGGTGGCATTACATATGCCAGAGTAATGGCCTCATTCTCCCTCTCCCTCTCCCTCTCCCTCTTCCTTTCCCTTTTCCCTCCCTTTTATAAATAACTAATCATTTGAAAAATGGTGCCAGGAAAGTGGTTGAATGGCAAAGCATATATATGAAACCCTAGATTTCATTTCCCCAAATCCTCAGTGCCATGGAAAAAATGTATACACATTTTGGAAAACTAAAATGTATTTAAGTATAATTAGTTTCTTTTTAATTACTCGGTTATATACTGGAAATGGGCATGGTAGTATGAGCAATAAATAGTAGGAAGCCGGAGGGGGGACAGGTGGTGGTGCACCTGATTAAGAACACACATTACAGTGCACGGAGACCTGGGTTCAAGTCCCTGGTCCCCAAGTGTAGGGTGAAAGCTTTGAGAGTGGTGAAGTAGAGCTGAAGGTATCTCTCTGCCTCCCTATCTCCCCCTTCCCTCTCAGTTTCTCTCTGTTTCTATGCAATAATAAATTTAAAATAAAATTTAAAAAGAAGTAGGAAGCAGCACCATTGTTCTTTAGCTTACATTCTACTAAGGAAAAGAATTGTTTTATATTTGTATTATGGATTCACTACAATTAATATCTTTGGGCAGCACCTGTTTTATTTCAGACATCATGATAGATATTATGACTTTTAAGGAATAAGGTTCCTGACCTTAAATACTTTGTTCTATAAATTTAGAATTATAGTTCCTACACTCACAACAAAGAAAAAAAGGACAACTAACAACTCATTAATTTTGCTTTGCGAACACTATTAATATATCTAGTTTAATTAAGGTCTTCTACCTAGATCAAAGGTATTAACATGACCCCCTGGTGTGAAGTGTGAGACTTGTGAAATACTAACCATTTGTCTATACCTAAGCCCTGTAATTAGAAAAGGACTTCTTACTTAAACAAATAATTAACTTGGGATATGTAAAAACAAATTCTGTGGACATTGTAATGATATAATGTTTAATTACATGTAGAGTGAACCCAAAAGTTAAAACAAATCATTAACTATAATTACAGAAGGATAACTTTTCTATTTATCTGTTTATGTAAGAGGTAAAATGGTAAATGGGCAGAAAATGACTAAGTGTACAGTCTAGAATAAGTAGTGATTTAATAAATTATAGACTCATTCGATTTCAGCTAATTAATAGAAAACCATAATTAAGAAAACATATTCGAGGCTGGCGGCTCCTTTGGATAGTATGCTGCCACGTTCACCACCCAGGTTCCAGTCAGATCCCCAGCATGCTGAAGGAAGCTTCTGTGCTGTGGTCTCTTTCCACATCTGTAACTTTCTGTATCTATCTGGGGAAAACAAACAAACAAACAAAAAACAGAAAGAGATAGAGAAATAGAGAGAGAGAGACAGAGAGACAGAGAGGTAGGGAGAGAGAGAGAGAGGGATTCTACTAAATGTATGTATGTGTGTGTATTATATGTGAGACTATATAGAGAAAAATAGAGAAGAAGATGTGGAAGCATGGCAAGTACAGATCTGATTGGAGAAATAAGTTGCATTCATTTATTCATATGATTGAATCATATGTGTAAATATGTATATATATATATATATATATATATATATATATACTTAAATTTCCATTAAGTGTGTCAGTGCTTATTTTCTTTTAGTTGGAAAGTGAAACAGAAACTCTAGGAAGAAGGGAAAAGTTGTATCATAGTATGGCACAAGTGGCCATGGACTATGCTAAAATTCTGCACAAAATGTTTTTTTTTTCATAATTGTAGACCTATTAGAGAAATGCAGTGTACTTTTTACAAACCTTCATGCCTTTTATTGCAAAAAATCAACAGCCATTCAAATAGTAAAGCAATAATGTGTACATGTGAAAGACAAAAATATAAAACAGAAGCCAAGTGAAAAGTTAGTATTTAAATGTGCTATTTTAATTTTTATTTTAAACTGCTATCTAAATTAAGTTTATTTTTATTTGATTTTTAAAAAATTTTATTGTTGTATTTTTTTATATAATTATGTATTTTTTTATTGAAGAAAGGAGACATTAACAAAACCATAGAATAAGAGGGGTACAATTCTGCATAATTCCCATAACCCGATCTCCATATCCCATCCACTCCCCTGATAGCCTTCCCATTCTCTATCTCTCTGGGAGTATGGATCCAGGGTCGTTGTGGGTTGCAGAGGGTGGAAGATCTGGCTTCTGTAATTGCTTCCCCTCTGAACATGGGCATTGACTGGTCAGTCCATACTCCCAGTCTGCCTCTCTCTTTCCCTAGTAGGGTGGGGCTCTGAGGAAATGGATCTCCAGGACACATTGATGGGGTCTTCAGTCCAGGGAAGTCTGGTCAGCATCTTGCTGGCATCTGGAACCTGGTGGCTGAAAAGAGAGTTAACATACAAAGCCAAACAAATTATTGAACAATCATGGACCTAAAGACTGGAATAGTGCAGATGAAGTGTTGGGGGATTGCTGTATTTTAAGTCACTGTAATATTCTTGTCAAGTTGATATTTCTTGAGAAAAAAAATTGGCATTATGAGCTTTTGTTGAAATAGATAATTCCTTTTTGAAAATGAACTTTGATCAAGACCTATATAACTATACTTCTGGGGAAATATTGGAAAAACTAAATGCTGTATTTGTTGTTTGTTTGTTTTTAGTACTAAAAGTTAGGACTTGTAATGGTGGCTGTAGTCCTATTTCTACTATTGTAAATCCAGTGTAATTTGGAGTATTCTGGCTAAATGACAAAGTTAGAGTGATATTCAATATTTCCTGTGGATTCATGTTAATTTGTAGTTTTAATTTGGTACCATTCACAGCAGAGCAATTTCCTCACTGGGTTTCCTCGTTGAAAACAGTTCTCAATTTGCCAAAGCTTCTACTACACAATCTTTAGAAATAAAGAGACAGAATTGATTTTCAATAAAAGAGGTAGATTACATCGTTGTACAATGTCCATTATCTCTAAAAAAATCTTTACTTATGATAATATGGGTTCTAATTACCTCATTACTCCTACTTGCAATTATTTACTATGAAATACCTATTTTTCCCTTTTACAAGAGAAAACTCAACTGATATTTGCTTTCTGAACCACAGCTCTCTTCCTAGAAACTATTTTAAAGTATCAAAATTTGAACATAACATAATCAAATTACATGAAACTTTTTCAAAGTAAAGAACTCAATGATGTTGTTTTCAAATTCCCTTTCTTTATTTACAGAACCTAACCTAACCTAATAATTAAAAATAAAGAAATCAAGGGAGTGAAATATCATCAGTGATGAAACAGGGAATAGTTAAACTTCCATCTTTCTCATATTTGGGAGCTACTCTCATCCCAGATCCAGCTTTCTGGTCCTTTTTCTAGCCATGACATCATCTCCCCAGACAATAACTTGGATCCACCTGCATATCAGATTTTAGGCTCAGGAGAAAAAAAAAAAACAAAACTAGTATAGCCACAGGCCTTTTGGAATATAACTAAAATATGCCTACTAGCTATCTACAGAATGGAGGACCCCCAACTCTTAATCTACACTATTCCAGCCTTTAGGTTCATGATAAGTCAATAACTTGTTTGGCTTTGTATGTTAACTCTCTTTTCAGCCACCAGGTTCCAGATGCTAGCATGATGCCAGCCAGATTTCCCTGGACAGATGACCCCACCAATGTGTCCTGGAGCTCCAATTCCCCGGAACCTTGCCCCACTAGGGAAAGAGAGAGACAGGCTGGGAGTATGGATATACCTGTTAACACCCATGCTCAGTTGGGAAGCAATTACAGAAGCCAGACCTTCCACTTTCTGCATCCCACAATGACCTTGGGTCCATACTCCCAGAGGGTTAAAGAATAGGAAAGCTATCAGGGGAGGGGATGGGATATGGAATTCTGATGATGGGAATTGTGTGGAGTTGTACCCCTCTTACCATGTGGCTTTTGTCAGTGTTTCCTTTTTATAAATAACTAATAAAAACAAAAAAAAATCCCTTCCAAACATATTATTAAGACATATAAAGGATTTTAAACATGACATTGTGAGTTGATACTCAACCTCTTTTTCTCAACACACCAATGCATTGTCCTCAGAGTTAAGTTGGGGGGGGTCTATCAAATTCTAACAAGTTCCTTGATTAGGAAAACTCATGAGAAAGATGGAAACTTTGTTTTATTGCAGATCAGTAACATTCCATATCTAGTAGGAGGACTGGAGAAGAGACAGGATCTGACTATGACTAATTCTTTTCTGGTAGTTGTTAATTTTTGGACACTGACTTTGGGGAAGGCTAGGAAACAGTCCTTTGTTTGCTGGAAACTGCTATATGTCTATATCTATATCAGATATATCTACATTTATCTGTCTGTCTGCCTATCTGCACACACACACACACACACACACACACACACACACACACACACACAATTCTTTAAGTATCAGTTTCCTTAAATGTATAGTGTTCTTTAATCATAGAGAAAATATAAGATGAGGCAGATGGATTAAAGCCACAGATGAGTATCTGAGACTTTCACACTGAGCATCCCTTGAAACTAACTGTAGTCAATGGTGCACAAAAGTTATTGGCTCAGAGATGCTATGACAGTGACAAATCAATCTATTAGAATTAAGGTGTGTTCAGTAAACTAACAAAAATTGTACACAAAACAACTAACTTAAGAGTGAACAATAATTAGTTTTTAAATACAATGATAGAAATATCTTGTTCAAAATAATGTGCTTCTCAAGAAATATATATACTGCAGGTGAGAAAATCCACTGAAAATACAAAAATAAGTATACTGATAGAAATCTATGTTAATTATCTCTAAATTAATCTGTGCCTTTTAATAGCAATCAAATAACATTTATTTGAAGAACTGAGAAACATATGTAGAAACATAAGTGTCAGGGGGCCAGGTAGTGGTGCACCTAGTTGAACACACATGTTATAATATGCAAGGAGCTGGGTTCAAGCCCCTGGTCCCCCACTTGCAGAGGAAAGCTTCATGAGTGGTGAAGTAGTGTTGCAGGTGTCTCTCTCTCCCCCAGCACCCCATTCTCTCTCGATTTCTGACTGTCTCTATCCAATAATTAAACAAAGATAATAAAAAATGGATGTCAAAGTGTCCTGAAATTCCTAAAAATAACATGTAATAAAGGCACTGGTTTTACCACATGTAAGGTTTTTAAACTATACTGATTGAAAGTACAGTGAGATATCAGGTATAGTTTTATCAATGAAACAGAGCAAAGTCTTCACAAATTGACAACAGAACTAATATATGACAAAACTAGGGGTCTTGATGTTTCAAGAGGGGGAGAGATTATTTTTTTAAATGTGGTATATATATATATATATATATATGTATATATATATATATATATATATGTCTACATGCCAAGATACCTAAAACAAATGTGGCTCTAAGTCTTACCTAATATGAATATGAATTCCTAATGTATTAAAGATCTAACATAAATATGTAGAGGTATTATATCTGTATTTTAGTAATTTTGGTATTAAAGGCACTCTAAGAACATATTGTCAACTTAAAAAGTTGTATATAACTACAGTTCTATATAAAAAGTTGTATATTGCTACAGTCTGAAAATTGAGAAATATATACTGCTCACTTCTTTCTTGTCTATGGCTACATGCAAAAGGGTACTCCAACAGTGTCTAGCATGTTAAGATTGCTAATGAATGCTTGTCAGGGGCAGGAATGAGTTTAGCAGTAAAGCAAATGTTTCACAGTTGTGAGGTCTTTAATTTTATCCCTGGAATGAAAAAAAAAATCCACACATGCAAAAAGTACTTGCTCAATAAATTTAAATCCACATTTAACATCTGTATAGTCTTTTGGTATTCAGCTGCTAAAATTTTATCCTGAGGGTGTAAATAAGTATGCAAAATTTGAAACTGCAAGTAAAAACAGATCATTGTGTATCCAGAGACTAAAGTGTGGGGGAAAGATCTTAATGTTTATATTTTTTTAGCAGATACTATTTGTAAGCATTTATTTTTTTCAATAGAGAGAGATAGAGAGAGAGACAGAAACCAGAGCACCTTTCCAGCATATGCTGTAATAGGGAGTAAATCCAAGTTCTTGGACATATAAGCCAATGCTCTACCATTGAACTGCTGCCTTGGCTATATATCTGAATGTTTATCAACAAGATATATCTATTTCTTGGGTAAGAATATCCATAGTTGAATTTATACCACAAATCTGGATTTTTAAGCCCACTATAAAATAGCCCCTTAGCATTATCTTCTCCACAGTCATGGCAACACTTTCAACACATTGTACATGATAGTTTTAATGCTCTGGGATTTTTTTTTTTCACTCAGACAGACAGAAAATGTGTGTGTGTGAGAGAGAGAGAGTGAAAGAGATCACATCATCAGAGGTTTCTTAGGTGCCATTTCTTTTTAATTTTCTTCTATTTATTTTCCTTTTTGTTACCCTTGTTTTTTATTGTTGTTGTAGTTATTCTTGTTGTTGTTATTGATCTTTTCCTTGTTAGATAGGACAGAGAGAAATGGAGAAAGGAAGGGAAGACAAAGAGGGGGAGAGAAAGACACCTACAGACCTGATTCACCGCTTGCAAAGCAAATCCCCTGCAGGTGGGGACCCGGGGGCTCCAAACCGGGATCCTTGTGCTGGTCCTTAGCTTTGCACCATGTGCACTTAAAACACAACATAATATGACATATTTACATCTATAATGTTACTTACTATATAGTGGTTAAAATATTCTGAGCCTTTAAATAAAAAGCAGATGAGAAGAGGAACCGTAGAAACTCAAATAAGGTTAATGATTCTACAACTCAGAATCCTCCTCTTTCTTCCTCTCTAGGCCTCCAGGAATAGAGGAACTCCCACCCTGATTCTGGGAAACCGGTCTTTCCTTCTTTCCTGCCCCTCCCCATCTTTAACTGACCTGCTCTATATCAGAACCCATATCTTGTTAAGTTTCCTGTCTTCCTGCCTCCTGAATCTGAACTTTCTGAAGTTCTCAAGTGGGAAAAATTTTTTAAAAATCACTTCACTTTTGGGAGTCAGGCAGTAGCATAGTGGGTTAAGCGCACTTGGTGCCAAACACAAAGACCAGTGGAAGGATCCTGGTTGGATTCCTGGCTCCCCACCTGCAGGGGAGTCGCTTCACAGGCAGTGAAGCAGGTCTGCAGGTGTCTATCTTTCTCTCTCCATTTCTCTCTGTCCTATCCAACAACGATGACATCAATAACTACAACAATAAAAATAAAAATCACTTCACTTTTAAAACTTATTTTTTCTCTTTTTATGGTTCTTTTGCTTTATCTTTTTAATTATATTAATTTTATTATTGGATAGTGACAGAGAGAAATTGAGGGGGAAGGGGGAGATAGAGAGGGAGAGAGACAAAGAGACACCTGCGGTTCTGCTTTATCACTCCTGAAACTTCCCCCCTGCAGGTGGGGACTGGGGAGTTGAACTTGGGTCCTTGCACACTGTAACATGTGTGCTCAACCTTGTTTTATTTTTTATTAGTGATTTAGATTAATGATCTACAAGATTGTGGGATAAGAGGGGTACAATTCCATACAGTTCCCACCATCAGAGTTTCATATCCTATCCCCCCCCACTGGAAATTTCCCTATTCTTTACCCCTCTAGGAGAATGGATCAAAGTCTTTATGGGGTACAGAAGGTGGGAGGTCTGGCGTCTCTGCTGGACATTAGCATTGAGAAGTCAATCCATACTTCCAGCCTGTTTCTATCTTTCCCTAGTTGGGTAAGGCTCTGGAGAGGTGGGGTTCCAGGACACATTGGTGAGGTCTTCTGCCCAAGGAAGTCAGTTAGGTTTCATGGTAGCATCTGCAACTTGGTGGCTTAAAAGCAATAGGATATGAATCAGAAAAAAATCTTTATTTTTAATAGATTAAATAAACTATATTTTCTTAGTTATTAATATTCCACAAGTCTATAATAAATGTAGTGTTCTTTCATTTTTGAATTATGTATTGTCAGTAAAAGAAAATTGAAATAGAACAGAAAAGTGTAAGGCTTTAGTACACCCTTTACACACAGATTACAAATAATTTTGTTTATCTCAGTAGTGGGAGACATGAGCTGTACTGATTTTGTTATAATGTTTGAAGAATTTCAGAAGGAATACATGACCTCCATCTGGCTATAAACTCTCTTAATTGTAGGAAACTGAGAAAAAGAAGCATAGAATGAAGATTAATAAGAAATATACCACATGCATATTTTGTCTGTTCCTTTTAGGGAGGGCCCAGAGATTATCCCAGTTTGACTTATGGCTGGTGGAAGAAGTCTAGGTTGTTGCTGTGAACTAGAATAACCAGGGATCTTTATATCTTCATCACAAAGCTATGTGAAGATCCTCATATCACCTTTCTTATGATTCTTCTTCTTCTAGCGTTTGCCCTTCTTCCGTAGCCAGTTAACAGCGTCAGGTTGAGCCTGATGTAAAGTTTCGAGACCTCCTTTGAATCTGGGGAGGTGGCAGTCATTGACTATGTGGGTCATAGTCTGTCTGTAGTCGCAGGGGCAGTTCGGGTCGTCTCTGGCTCCCCAAGAATCTTTCTTTCTTTCTTTATTATTATTATTATTTATTGGATAGAGGCAGTCAGAAATCGAGAGGGAAGGGAGGAATACAGAGGGTGAGAGACAGAGAGACACCGGCAACACTGCTTCACCACTTGCAAAGCTTTCCCCCTGCAGGTCGAGACTGGGGGCTCGAACCTAGATTCTTGCGCACTATAATATGTGCGCTCAACCAGGTGCGCCACCACCCGGCCCCGATAAAGACCCTTTAAGACCAGCCTTTTCTATAGCTTTACTTTATTATTTTTTTTATTGTCATCAGGATTATGGCTGGACCTCAGTGCCTGTTTTACAAGTCTACCTCTCCTAGAAATCTTCTTTCCCCCCTTCTTTCTTTTTCATAGAGACAGAGAGAAATTGAGAGGGAAGGAGAAGAGAGAGGAAAGAGAGAGACATCTATTTTTTTGTTGTTGTTGTTGTTAGAGACAGAAATTGAGAGGGAAGGGGTGATAGAGAGGAAGAGACACATAGAGACATCTGCAGTATTGCTTCACCACTTGTGAAGCTTTCTTCCTGCAGGTGGGGACCGGGGGCACGAACCTGGGTCCTTGCGCAAGGTAACATATGCGCTCAACCAGGTGCGCCACCACCTGGCCCCAGAAAGACAGACATCTATAGCACTGTTTCACTGTTCATGAAACATCCCCCTGGAGTTGGGGACCAGGAGCTTGAACCTGGGTCCTTGCACATGGTAACGTGTACAGTCTACTGATTGTGCCACTATTTGGCCCCTCAACACATAGTTTTAATGAATCAAAATTAATGGAGTCACTTGAATCTTCATCCTAAATGTGTTCTGTATGACACTTGTACCTTATATAATCTTACATGCAATGCTACTTTAATAAAAACACAAAGATCAGTCTTTAACATTAGTAGTTGTGTTTTTGATGTCTGCTGAAAGTTTTCTCTCAGTTCCCAAGAACCAGAGGTCTTAGTGAATTAGCACAGTAACACCTGTTTGTTTTTTCATGGTTCATGGGTTGCTGTGCTATATGTACATTATGGAAAAAGGATAGCAAAAACGGTTCTCAGAAATCATCACTGACCTCCTGTCATCATTATTATTGTAGTTGTATACATGTTGTATGAATGTGGACATATTACACATAGAAAAGCACAACAATATGGCTGTAGTCCTTGTTTATTACAAATTTTTGTTCAGAAAAATGAAACATTAGAGGAGAAAAAACATGGTGTTTTTTTTTTTTCTGAAACCCAGATAGATTGCCATTTTTGCCTTTCAAGTTTATGGCAAGCTCCTCCCTGCATCTTCCCCAACACATCAGATTATGGCTTCTGGTGGAGCCATGTAATCACACAGTGGGAAAGGTACATTAAGGGAAGTCAAAAGCAGGGCATTGAATAGACTAATGGAAGCTTTTTAAGAATTCTAAGTACTCTTCATATTAGAACCTTTGTCATAAAGGTGACAATATTAACGATAATAACCCTATCTAACAAAAGACCAATATCAGGCCTGGCTTAGTGAGAGCTCCTAGTTCCACTCTCTTCTGTTCACAGGTGTCCTGATTCTCATTTCTAGTCCTCAGTCCATGATGTTCAATTCAAGAACTTTCATTTTCATTGGTAAAACAAACTGTCGAAATGAATTCAGTAATTAGCTTCCCCATTAGGGAACTCATTTAATTTCAAAGCTAGTGCTATCCACGTTTCCGTTTCTAATTAATCCAAATATAGAAATGCTATAGTAACAAGACAGTATGTTCTTTGAAAAATTTAGCCTAGGACATTGTCATAGTGTCAGAAAGCTTGTCATTAGAGATAGGACTACAAAACAGAGTTCCAGACAAGTGGAAAATTTCCTATTCACTTTTTTGAATGTATTTATTTTATGCTTTTAAAATCCTTGAAGACTAGGAGAAGTAATCAACATCTCCTAGTCTGATTTCTTGAGAAAATATTCACTCACTTATAAACAGCATAACTGCTTCTGTGAGATTCAGAAAGATATTGTTGAGATTATGTAGAGGTCAAAACTCAGAAATTTAGTGCATTTCTGGAACATATCCTTGAGAAATATTAAAGAATAAAGAAATGCTGGAGCCAGGTAGTGGTGCACCTGATTAAGTGCACACACTGCAGTACACAAGGACCCAGGTTCAAGCTGCTGGTCCCCACCTGCAAGGGGAGAGCTTCATGAGTGGTGAAGTAGATCTGCAGGTGTCTCTCTCTCTCTTTCCCTCTCTATCTTTCTCCTCCTCTCTCAATTTCTCTCTGTCTCTATCCAATAAGAAATAAATAAAAATTAAAAAATAAGAAGAAATGCCTACTTTGTTGGAGAGTGAAGTAGATTTTATTTCTCTAGCAGCTTTGTTCTAAGGGAAACTATATAATTTAGTAATCACTGTTCAGTTATTTCTGAGGACATGTATTTGCAATAAATGGAAGCAGGAAGAGAAAAGAAACAGAAGACACAGATTTAAACTATATCTAAATATCCAATAGAAAAAATATGATTAATTATAATATAGTACTAGCATATTCCCTCTTCAACAGCAAGGGGAATTACTGAAATGAAGCTAATTAAAAAATCCACAGTTTCAAATTATGCTTTCAAGATTTCCATGGAGGAATGGTACAAGTCGAGCTTTGCAATTGGGCTAATATAGAAATATACAGCCATATGGTTATTATAGTGCTCATACTTGTGTAAGGAGCATGATGGAAGGAAGAGATGAATTATTACTTTATTGACTGCCCGAAGAAAATCAAAGTCATTCTAACCATTTGAAGGTCAACCAGGAAGAATTCATCTGGAAAAGGTCTGATCAACTTTTAGAAACAATAGAGACTTGAGACAGCCCGAGGAAAAGAGTATGAATGCTCCTCCATCAAAAGGAATCACAAACAGAGCAAATGAAAAGAAGCAATCAGAGGGATGTAATGCCTACTGCCATCAAAATGAGTACTACTGAGTACAATGAAATAAATTGGGTCCTCCCGGAGTGGCAGGAATTATGATTAGGATAGTTTCCAAAGGATGATTTTTAAATGGTTTCAATGAGGTTTTAAGTAAGAAGGACACATTAACAGTTTTTAAATCCTTCCCCCAAATTGGTCCAGCAATAAAGATATGTGACCTCTGCTTCCTAGAACTAAGCCCCAAACAGGTTGTTTCATAAGAACAGAGCACCACCTTGTGTTGATAAGTTTTTACACCTCCCTGGGACACTAAAGAAGCTCCTGCCTTTGTCATAATTGAGAGATTGTCAGTAATGCTCTTGAGAAAAATCAACTAAGTGCAATAGCTTGTCAACCATCTTAAAAACTCTTAGTCTCATAGATTAGACATGTGTGTTTTCTGGAGAAAAATGAAACAGGAAGATTTATTAAGAGGGGATTAATTAGACCAAACAAGCAAACAATTTTTATGCTTTTAATCAATAGAAATGCTTTCATCTTCAGAAAAAAATTGTAAATTCATAACTCTGCTCCTATTAATTTTATGTATATTATCTTACACTCAACTTTTCTTTAACTTGAATTGGGTTAAATATCCAATTTCTGTGAAGTTATTTTAAGTTTGAAATAATTTAGAAGGGCATTCTTGCTTGAGCATTCAACAATTGAGTCTTAGAAACTATCAAAGATCGACCATTGTACATTGAAAATACCTTCATATGGGGCCTCGTGATGGCACACCTGGTTGAGTGCACATATTACAGTGTGCAAGGACCCTGGTTCGAGTCCCCAGTCCCCACCTGCAGGAGAAAAGCCTCATGAGTGGTGAAGCAGTGCTGCAGGTGTCTCTCCTCCTCTTTATCATGCCCTTCCCTCTGGATTTCTGGCTGTTTCTATCCAATAAATAAATAAACATAATAAAAATTGAAAAAAAAGAAAATAGTTTCATTGTAAATATTTCTCTAACACCGTAGGAACATTAAAAAATTAAGAAGAAATCATCGTTAAGTTATACCACCACAAACCTCTCTATCTCTAGAATCATAACTGTAAGGATTTTCTTTTGCATTTGAAATGGGAAATTTAAAACCCTCTTTGGTGTCAGTCTGGAACTGCTACAAATAAAATCTTGCTCAGCCTTCAACATCTTTACAAATTCTTTTGTAACCATCAGGGTCATTTTGTATTTCTAAGGCAATTGGTTAAAATGAGAACTTTTGTATTAGAGTGAATCTTGCTCGTGTATCATCTCCTCCTGCTTTCCTTCGTGACTTTGGCTATAAGGACCTGGACTCAGCACCTTCTTGGATTTCTCCACTGACCAGAAGAGTGCTCACCCTATAGCACTGGCTATAGTGGTAGAAGTATTTTCTACACTGTCTGATATAAGAATGGGAATATTGAACAATGCAGAAAACACCAGTCATATGCACCCATGCAGAAACCATTATGCATTATGAGCCTAAACTGTTGAGCATTGCAACTTTAAATAGGACTTAATTTTTAAGTAAATTTAATTTAAATAAGTGCGAATGATCAGTGTAATCAGTAGCTACTGTGTGGATAAAGTGGTTATTAAAAAAAAAAAAAAAAAAACCTTTGCCCAAGAATGTTGAGTGAACAGATGGTCAACTACTACTTATTCCTGATATGGTCAAGTATTTCCACTTGTTTAGTGCAAAAATCTCTAGATGAGCTGAGTCACTATCAGGAAGATGTTGGGACTTGTGAGAATCTGATTTCAGACTTCATCTTCTTTCTGCTGTGTCACCATATTACTGTCTTTGTTGATCTCACAGCAGCCTATGACACGGTCTGGCACCGTGGTCTCCTAGTCAAGATCTCAAAATTCCTGCCTCCATGGGTGGCCAACACTGTATCATTTCTTCTCCAAAACAGAAGATTCTGGGTGCATCTGGGTGACAAGTCTAGCAGATGGAGACTTGTCTCAAGTGGCCTCCCCCAGGGCTCTGTTCTGCCTCCTACGCTATTTAATATTTACATCAATGACCTTCCAGAAACTTCCTCAAGGAAGTTCATCTACGCCGATGACATCTGCTGTGCAACTCAGGCATCCAAGTTTGACATCCTCGAGGAAACACTCACGAAAGACATGTCTCTGATATCTGATTACTGTAAAAAATGGCAACTAATCCCTAGCACTGCAAAAACGGTATCATCTGTTTTCCATCTACACCATGCCTCGGCCTCGCGTGAGCTTAATGTGCAGCTTGACGATGTGAGAATCTGGCATGAAGCCCAGCCAGTCTATCTTGGCGTTACTCTCCATCGCACCCTGTCATTTCACGAACATCTCATAAAAACTGCAGCAAAGGTGGGCGCGAGGGATTACATCATTGCAAGACTGGCCAGCTCCTCATGGGGCACGAGCGCTTCCACACTACGGTCATCCTCTCTGGCATTATGCTATTCCACTGCAGAATACTGTGCCCCAGTATGGTTCCGTAGCCCCCATGTCCACTTGATCGATTCCAAATTATATTCCTCCATGAGGATAATTTCTGGAACCATCCGTTCCACCCCGGTTCCATGGCTGCCAGTTCTCAGCAACATCACCCCGCCAGATATTCGTCGGGATGCGGCATCATCTAAGATCATTTCCCACGTCTACGCTCGACCGGACCTGCCAATATACGCGGATATCTTCGCCCACCCTGTCCAACGCTTGACATCTCGTCACCCAATCTGGTCCCCTACGCCTACACTGAACTTCTCTGTTCCAGACTCTTGGAAACAGAGTTGGCAGTCAGCTGAGGTAAAGAACAAACACCTCATCACAGACCCCTGTAAGCGTCAACCCGGCTTTGACCTAGCACGTTATGATTGGGCCCTCCTCAATCGCTATCGAACAGGCCATGGCCGGTGCGCTGCTATGTTCCATCGCTGGGGAGCCAGAGACGACCCGAACTGCCCCTGCGGCTACAGACAGACTATGACCCACATAGTCAACGACTGCCACCTCTCCAGATTCAAAGGAGGTCTCGAAACTTTACATCAGGCTCAACCTGACGCTGTTGACTGGCTATGGAAGAAGGGCAAATGCTAGAAGGAGAACCATATTACAGAAAACAAGAAGTGATACTCAGGTTGTTGGGTTGAAAACAAAAGCAAAGCACAAGAGTTGGCTGTGAACTACTGGGAAAAGGATTTCATCAGCTTTGTTGGTGCATTCTCACTCTGTTTTCAGTCAATGTGACTTCCACCACCACCACCCCTACAATATTTCTTTAGCAATTGGATAATTCCCAAACAACACTTAGCTGCAGGTCTTTCCACCAATATGTCAGAGCCATAAAAAAAGAATTCCTCTATCATTTGTCTCAAGCCTCCCGAGAACCTTGGCTGTATACTTGCACATGGTGGGGACTGTGAAAGTATGTTTTCTTCTCCTTCTCCTCCTCTTCCTCCTCCTCCTCCTCCTCCTCCTCCTTCTTTTGAAAGTATGCTTTAACATGTTATAGTTTTTGTTAAGTGAGTAGAATGTCTTTCAAGCTTGGTGTGTGGACACATTTGCCTGGCAAGGGTTGGTGACAGACACTATACAATGCTTAGCAAAGGAGCTTGCAGGAGAATGGCTCGCTGGAATGTAACTTAAGTTTAAAATGATGGTGGCCTAGTTCCAATTACTCAGAAGCTGATTAGTTTGCGAATCATCCACAGGCCCCCTGCTTCTCTTCTTTCTAGCTGCTGCCAACTTTTGGCTAATTTTGTGCTCATTAGCACTTCCTTCAGAGCTTGGGCAAGGCAAGGGTATGACCTTTGAGTCTGTCCATTTTGCTGCTTATTAATTGTTTTGGGAGGATTTGGTGAGATAAGAGATTTGGGACTTTTGGCAAAAATGAGTACTTAATATAGTTGCATGTAGATTTTCTTTATTCATGTGATTATTCTTCTTTTATGCATGACCTATTTGAAAGGTAAATGTGTACTGTGAATGTAATATACATAATGATATCTCTGATCAAGAACACTTACTGACACCTCCATACATATGGATTATGAGGTGAGTAGATTTTTGGAACCAAAGGTTAAATTCAACATAGTTGTCATGCCAAAATTATTCAGTATGATAGTTGCAATTTAAAAAAATAATGTTTACTTATAAAATGGAAGCACTGACATAGGATAAGAGGGGCACAATTCTATACAATTTCTACCGCCAGAACACTGTATCTCATCCCTTTCCCTGATAGCTTTCCATTTCTTTATCCCTCTGAAAGTATGGATCCAGAATCATTATGGGGTGCGGAAGGTGGAAGGTCTGGCTTCTGTAATTGCTTCCCCGCTGAACATGGCTCCCAGCCAGTCTCATTCTCTTTCCCTAGTGGGGTGGAGCTCTAGGGAACTGGAGCTCCAGGTCACAATGGTGGGTTTTTCTGCCCAGGAAAGTGCATTTGGCATCATGGTATCATCTGAAACCTGGTGGCTGAAAAAGAGTTAAGATACAAAGCAGAACAAATTGCTGACTAATCATGAACCTAAAGACAAGAATACCTACAGATGAAGATTTGGGGTCTCTGTTTTGGAAAAAGCTCATAGGTCTATTTTAGGTATATTCCAAGGGGCCCATACTTTACTAGTTTTTGCCTGAACCTGACATCTGATATGCAGGTGGACCCAAGTTATTGTCCTCAGAGATGATGTCATGGCTGGAAAGCTGCATCAGGGAAGAGAGTAGCTCCCAAATATGGGAAAAGTGCATAAATATAGTTGACTATAAGCCTCATTGATTTGATCTGGGGCCCATATATAGCATTGGAGCCTATGTAACTTCTGCATCCCTGTAGGGCCAAGCTCACATTCTGTGTTCACGAGTAGGAACGTTCCAGGTTGCACCAATTTCAGGTGGTAGGTATAGTATGTTATCCAACCTCCCTTTGGAGGATGGAGCAATCGCTACCATTGTTGATCCACATTGAGGGAAAGGTCCTATGGGGGCCCACAAAGGGGTCTATTGTGTTGTTGCTGATGGAGATGACCAGTGAAAGTGGAGAGAATGATCTATTCAAGATGTAGGCCTATTGTATCTGTGAGGGAATCCCAGGACTCCCGACTAGGGCCCCAGGTGATGGGGTGGCCTAGTAGTGACTAGAGTCATCTCTAAAGTATGCCAGTATCTTACCCTTATTCAGCTTTTGTAGTCCTTACTTTGACAAGGTTAGCTTTGGAATTATTGAGGGACGTGTAATAGGAGGTAGGTGAGGAAGGTATCTAGGTCTAAGTAGGAACTATTTAATTAAGTACTTTATGGTGTCTTTTTAGGGTTTTCTTCTTGATTGCTACCATTCTGAGAGTATGGACATTGTTGGTATTTGTTGCATAAAAAAGCCAGATGTTTGACATAAGGTATTGTCTGACAAACAAAGAAAATAAAGGCAAGCAGGTCTGCAGGTGTTTCTATCTCTCCCTCCTGTCTCAATTTCTCTCTGTCCTATCAAAAAAAATAAATAAACTGGCCTCAGGAACAGCAGATTGTAAGTGCAGACACTGAGCCACAGCGATAACCCTAGAGACAAAAAGAAAGGAAGGAAGGAAAGAAAGAAGAAAGGAAAGAAGGAAGGAAGGAAAGGAGGGAGGGAGGGAGGAAAGAAGGAAGAAAGGAAAGAAGGAAGGAAGAAAGAAATAAAGAAAAAACATCAAAGGATGTGTTAGATCTAGATATCAAACTGCAATTTTTCACTTTTGTCTTTGGAGAAAATATAGATAGAAGTAAAAAAAAAGAGGAGTGAAGAGATGCCTCAGCCTGTTAAACACCAGTTTTCTTGCCTGTGATCCCAGAGTCCACAGGTCAATCCCAGGCACCACCTTAAACACCGAGTGTTTTCTCTTCTCTTTCTCCTCACTTATTCTGTCCATCTTTGTAAATAAATAAATAAATAAATAAATAAATAAATCTTTAATAATTGCTAAAGAAGCAGTGAATACACTCACTTTTTCTGAAAAGTTAAATGAATGAAGATAGATTCCTTATTTTGCTGCACATATGTATAACTAGTATATCTTAGATACTAATAGCATTTTTTGACAGAATGAAGAAAATTATACAATGTGTGAGGATTTATTGACTTTGAATGCTGGATATCATTTGAATTTGCTTTCATTTACTACACACATATATCAAATTATATTCATTACCTACTAATATGGTAGTTAATGGGATATATTTCTCAGTATTCTACAAATAAATTCTGGCTCAAGTAATGTGTTTTGTTCAGTATGTTTCCAAGAATTACTAATTGTATTTGATGAAGTTCTTATTAATCAGATGCTATAATCTCTCTAAAGATTACATAAAACAAGGATGGAAGTTGATAAATACATATACAAATGGACAAATTACTAAGATTCAGATTTCTAATATTAAGTGTATCAAATTGCCATATATTTTTTAAAAATTATATTTATTTACTTATTTTCCCTTTTGTTGCCCTTGTTTTTTAATATTTATTTATTTATTTTCCCTTTTGTTGCCCTTGTTGTTTAACATTGTTGTGGTCATTGATGTCGTTGTTGTTGGATAGGACAGAGAGAAATGGAGAGAGGGGGGTAAGACAGAGAAGGGGAGAGAAATATAGACACCTGTAGACCTACTTCACCGCTTATGAAGCGACTCCCCTGCAGGTGGGGAGCCTAGGGCGAGGATCCTTTCACAGGTCCTTGTGCTTTGTACCACTTGCGCTTAACCCGCTGAGCCACCGCCCGACTCCCTCCCTTGTTGTTTTTTATTGTTGTTGTAGTTAGTTGTTGATTTTGATGTCATCGTGGTTGTTAGATAGGACAGAGAGAAATAGAGACAGATGGGGAAAACAGAAAGGGGGAGAGAAAGATAGATACCTGCAGACCTGCTTCACCGCTTGTGAAGCGACTCCCCTGCAGGTGGGGAGTCAGGGGCTGGAACCAGGATCTTTACACTAGTCCTTGTGCTTTGTGCCACCTGCGCTTAACCCGCTGTGGTACTGACCAACTCCCATCAAAAATTGCCATATTTTCTCAGTTACTCCTAATGTATTATCATCAACAGTTATATTTATGTTGGAGGGAAGAGTCAAGTAATTTAGCACAATACATTATTTCTTTTTATGATTTTTTTCATTCTTTTACTTGATAAGACAGAGATATATTGAGAGGAATGAAAGGCTTGAGAAGTAAAGAGAAATAGAAACCTGCAGCACTGCTTCACACTCATGAAGTTTCCTTCAGTGCAGGTGGGGGTCAGGGGTTTGAAACCAGGCCATTGCACGGGGCAATGTCTGGTCCCATAATGCTTTATTTTAGCAATGCTTTCACCATTCACCATCTGCCAGAAGAACATTTGTGAACTGTTATAGAATGAATGCAAATTTTATTTTTGTGCTTGTTATAATCATGGAGAACTGGAACGAACGAGGACTAGTGGTCCAACGCTACCCACTACTAGCTGTTCATGAATGACATCTGTTCCAGAGGGTTCATTCCAAGGCCATACTAGCTGTTACATATTTTGAAATATCATCCTTGCTGGGAACATGATTTTATTGGCTTCTGTACTGCAACAGGAATTTTGCCAGTTGATTCCTAGCCTTAGTAAACAAGTCTTCCCCACCCTCCAAATTAATAACTATTTGTTCAGCTTAATTAGAAAACATCTTGTCATTTTATCTCTTAAAAGCCCACATCCCAAGTGAGCTTTGTCACTGTGATTGGCAGAAACAGATAATTTCTATAGACTGGTGAATTTTTGTTTTTAAATATTTATTTTTTATATTTTTATATTATAGAATTACATGTCAACAGGGGTTTGAATCCACACCATTCCCACCACCAGAGTTCTAAATCTTCACTCTCCCCACTCCAATCCACCACAGTTCCCCTAAAGTTTTAGCCATGGACCAACCATCTTCTCTACAACTGTCCACATTTATACATAGTTGCTCCTTTTGTTCCTGATTCAATCCTCTCTTTCCCTCTAAGCCACTCATATCATCATAACTACCTCCACATGTCCCTCTTCTTTCCCTTCTCTCTCTCTGGGTGCTGATGGAGCCGGAGTTCAGAGCCCTCTTATGTTCATCCTATCGCTTCTCCCCCCACTGGGAGTATGGATCAAGGTGTTTATGAGGAGCAGAAGATAGGAGTTCTGGCTTCTGTAGCTGCTTATCTGCTGAGCATGGGGGTTTACAGGTTGATCCAAACCCTCAGCCTGTTTCTATCTTTCCCTAGTGGACCAGAACACTGGAGATGCAAGGGTCCAGGACACACTGATGAGGTTGTCTGCTCAGAGAAGTCGGGTATGGAGTCATGGCAGCATTGGTAACTTGGTGTCTGGAAGGTGGCATGACCTAAGTTGAGACAAGATGGTTAATGAACAGGAACCAGAAAGTAGGGTCAGAGCAGATGAAATTAGGGGTTTTAGAGTAGAAGAAAGCCGGGAGAACCATTTTAGGCATGTTCCTGGGGGCATACAATTTATAGTAGTTTTGCCTGAGTTTGGTAGCTAGCCTGAGGTTTCGATGAGAATACTGTCTGAGAGAATGGTGTCAGAGTGGAGAAAAGGCCTAGAAAGTCGCATTAGGGAAGAGAGTAGCTCCCATTCTTAAAAAAAAAAAAAATGTGTGGCTAAAATGAACTATTTATCTCCATCCACCTATTCCAGGGCCCATATTTAAATACATATTTATATTTAGCACCAGAGCCTGTGTAACCTCTAAGTCCCTATTGGTCTGAGCTTATATTATAGCTCATGGTCACATCTGAGGAATATTGCAGGCTGCACTCATTTCAGGACCAGTCTTTTTCAAGTGGCAGGGTAGGATACCCCCTGCCTCCCTTCAGAGACTGGAGTTATCCCTACAGTTATTCCTTTATGGTAGAGCCAAGGTCCTGAGAGGGCCCACAAGATGTTGTTCCTATTGAAGCGACCAGTGGTAATGGAGAGAGGGACCCTTTAGAGGTCAAGGCCCATCATATGTGTATGAGAATCCAAGGATTCCCTAACTAGAACCCCAGATCATCAGATGGTGTGATATTGACCAAACAGGCCATTATTAAGTGGGCCAGTCTCTTGCCCTTATCCAACTTTTTAGGCTGGTGAATTCTTTAATAATGTAAAGTGAGGACACCTGTCAGAGGTTGAGGAGAGCAGGTGATCACACAATGTGGCCCCAGACTCTCAGAAATTCTACTAGGATAGTCGACTTTGGGAAACCACTTATGAGAGGAGAGGGATATCTCAGCTGCTCTGATTGATATCTTCAGAGGTTTCAGATCCTCCTGAGACTCCTCCCAAGTGAACAGTGACTCTAGTAGCATGGCTTCCAAACATCAGGCCCAAGAACACACCTTAGCACCTTCTTTAGTTATTTTCATTTGTAATCTGCTATAGAATGAAGTCTCTGAGTGAAGCCAAGGTCATTGTGAACACTGCTGGATTAGCAAAGCCGTTACTATTGACCTGCATTCTCTCCATCCATGGTGCAAATATGGGAAACGTAATTCAACATTCCTCAAGTACCTATTTTTCTCGGTGTCAGACATTTGGAAGCTACTAAGAACCCTTGGTATACTCCTCTGCACCCAAGGCATGCACTCTTACTTTATCTGTAATTCCTTTCTTAATAAATAATTCATGTATCTTCTGGCAGGGCAAATAGTATAGTTGTTATACAAAAAAAGACTGTCATAAATAAGGCCTCAAAGTTCCCGGTTCAAAGAGCGCTAGTGAAATAGTGGTGAGCACAGCTGTCTTCCAAAACTCCAGGTTCAGTCAGAGGCACCACAATAAGTCAGAGCTGGACAATACTCTGGTTTAAAAAAAAAATCCTTAAGAATGCATCATAAAGATAGGTACTTTGGTTTAGTTTGTCTGGATCCCCATATAGGATTGGAATAACTATTCATTTGTGATCTGAAATGCCTTAAGATAGAGATTCTTGGGGACCGGTGGTAGCGCGGTGGGTTAAGCACACGTGGTGCAAAGTGCAAGGACCGTTGTAAGGATTCCAGTTCGAGCCCCTGGCTCCCTACCTGCAGGGGAGTCACTTCACAGGTGGTGAAGCAGGTCTGCAGGTGTCTATCTTTCTCTCCCCCTCTTTGTCTCCCCTCCTCGATTATTTCTCTTTGTCCCATGCAACAGCAACAATATCAATGGCAAAAATAACAATAAGGACAACAACAAGGGCAACAAAATGGGAAAAAAATGGCCTCCAAGAGCAGTGGATTCGTAGTGCAGGCACTGCTCTTGGAGGCCATTTTTTTCCCCATTTTGTTGCCCAGAAATAACCCTGGATGGAAAAAAAAAAGATAGAGATTCTCTTTGGCCAAAAGCTTAGCATATCTGTTCTGGAGTCTGACAGCATGTGAAAGGGAGTAAACTGAAAGACATAATTGTGCTACACTGTGTAGAAAAAAAAACAACATACAAGACACACACACACACACAGACACACCTTTACCTCTTGATATTTATAATAGCATCCATAGAATAAAGGTTTATACTCTTTGGGTTAATTTTTTTAGAACATAATTTGTGGCCATTTACTTCTGTTTTCTGCTTATGTTGAAGTTGGGAAGAGGCAAGAAAGCATCAGTAATGTCTCTCAGAGTATTAAGACAATAATGCAAGAAAATATTCCTGTCTAGTCTGTATAGGGTACACAGTAATCCAATTTTGTAACCCATATTAACCAGATATGGGGAAATATTGGATTTACCCTCACTTTTAAGTGCTGGAATTTGCACCTATGATTAGACAACAGAGTAGTTATTTTCAGCTGTGTTCATTTAGATTGGATGCCTGGGAAAATTTATAGCTATAAAATGTAAAATCTTTGATTTTTTTTTTCTTTTCAAGTTTTAACCTGGGGTAAGAAGAATCTGTGGGAAGGCTAGATAAACTCAGTGTATTAAGTAAACTTGTTTTGAAAATTGAAGTCGAGTCATTCCATCTCTCTCTCTCTCTTTTTGATTTTTCCTTCTTTTTTCTTTCCACAAAGCAATGCATGCTTTAGGAAATAAACTTGGATATTCTGTTACTTTATAGTGTATGTGACCTGGTTTTAGCCCATATCCTACCACATTGAAAGAAATTTTGGTGCTTTGATATATCTCTATCTCTATCTCTTCTATGTCTCTGTCTGGTAAAAAAAAAAAAAAGGGAAAAAACCTACTTCCAAATGTTGAAGACAGTATACAAATAAGGATCAGTTATTCCAGTAGATCAATAAATTCTGGAAGCCAGAATGAAAAAGAATGAAAAGAGAGTATGTCACCTTCAAAACTTTGACCCTATTGGATACTGAGTAGACATCCATAAAATAATAGTTGACATAAATAACTCAATCCTCCAGATACTGTATACGAGAACTAATATAAATTCAATAACCATTTTTCTGCATTTCTCTTGAATATAAACTAGTAGATATATAATTAATTTAATTTGAGATAAATTTACTTAATTTTTTTACTATAAAATAACTTTATTAGGGGAAATGATGACTTAAAAGACTTATTAACACATGTAATTAAAATATTTTATTTATTTATTATTGGATAGTGACAGAAAGAAATTGAGAGGGGAGGAGGAGGTAGAGATGGAGAGAGAGAGAGAGAGAGAGAGAGAGAGACCTGCAGCCCTGCATCACCACTTGTGAGGTTGTCCCCCTGCAGGTGTGGCTTGGGGTTTGAACCTTGGTCCTTGTGCACTGTAATGTGTGTGCTTAATCAGGTGCTCCACCTCCTGGCCCTTAAGACGTGTAATTTTTATTTCCCCATACATGTTAATATACCATGACCTCCATCATCTTGTCATCTTCCTCCTCCATAATTATTTCTTAACTCATAAACCAAACTAAACTTAGGTTTTTAAAATATAATTTCCTATGGTCTGGAAGGTGGCACAGTGGATAAAGCATTGGACTCTCAAGCATGAGGTCCTGAGACTGATCTCTGGCAGCATATGTACCAGAGTGATGTCTGGTTCTTGCTCTCTCTCCTCCTTTCTCATAAATAAATAAAATCTTTAAAAAATATATAGAATTTCCTATTTCTTCTAGTTAGTTGAAATGAGCTTATTCAGCAATTTAGCTGTGAAAGTAGCTTCAAATGATGGGTTATTTTCTCTCAAACACTGGCCTGAATACAGAAAATTTCCATCACATCTAATTTTGAAAATACGACTTAAGACTTTACCTGAAAACAGAGGTTTTTATCTTTTTCATTTTAATGACTTTCATAGTATAATTGATTGTTTTATTTTAACCAACAGCACATAACAATCACTGACAAGTCTGAGATCCCTTTTTTTTTTTATGCAGTGCTTCCAAAATGAAATCTTCAATTGAAACCTTGCTCTGAGAGTTCTATTAGATCCATGAAGTCCAAGGGTAGAATTGAACATTTACTGCTCTTTCTCAAGAAAACTTAAAATAGATTAATAAAGAATTGCATTCATTATGGCTCTCTACTGGTCTCAAAATTGGATTTCCAGTCTTATGCCAGCAATTTCCAGTAATTCTTCTCAAGGATTTATAATAGACCTTGCCCTGACCCCTGTCGGCTGCTTAGAATTATTACTCAAAGATTAAACAAAAACAAACAAACAAACAAAAACTAACAAAAAACCCAAACAGGGCCAGGTGGTGGTGTTCCTGGTTGAGTACACATATGACAATGTGCAAAGACCTGGGTTCGAGCCCCTGGTCCCCACCAACAGGGGAAAAACTTTGTGAGTGGTGAAGCAGTGTTGCAGATATCTCTCTGTCTCTCTATCTCTCTATCACCCTATCACCCTTTCCCTATTGATGTCTTGCTGTTTCTATCCAATAAATAGATAAAGATAATAATAAAAAATACAAAAAGACTTCTGGACTCACTCGTCAAGGCATCTGCTTCACTATGTGCACAGCCTAGGTTTGAGCCTCCATCCCACATAAAGACACTATGGCACCCCGGGGGAAGCTTCAAGATTTTGGTGTCTCTTTGTCCAAAATAGAAAATAATTTTTGAGTGAATGCTAATTATAAATTTTCAAGAAAGCAGCCATGATAGTCTTACACTGGAAAACAGACTAAAAAGTTGGACTGAAATTCAAACATGGCAACATGGAAACTATTAAATTATAGATAGATGTCCCAGTTTTTTTTTTATTTCTTTATGGGGGATTAATGGTTTACAGTCAACAGTAAAATACAATAGTTTGTACATGTGTAACATTTCTCAGTTTTCCACATAACAATTCAACCCCACTAGGTCCTCCTCTGCCATCATGTTCCAGGACCTGAACCCTTACTGCCCCCCCACCCCGAGTATTTTACTTTGGCATGATATACCAACTCCAGTCCAGGTTCTATTTTCCCTTCTGTTCTTATTTTCCCTTCTGTTCAACTTCTATGAATGAGATCATCCCATACTCATCCTTCTCTTTCTGACTTATCTCACTTAACATAGTTCCTTTAAGCTTAATCTAAGATGAGGAGAAGGTAAATTAATAATTTTTAATAGCTGAGTAGTATTCCATTGTGTATATTTACCACAACTTACTCAACCACTCATCTGTCTGTTGTTTGGATGTTCTAGTTTTAACACAAACCTCCATTCCTTTGGCATTCTTCCCACCAAGAGAAGGGTCTTTGTTACCTTTCATTCATTTCACTGTGGACCCCTGACTGCTTGAATAGAGGATGTGAAAGTCATTCTTTTGTTGAAGTTCAAGTCTTAGGAACCTGGGACTTGGGCTTTCCTGGTCCTGTGGGCACTCATCTATGGAGTCTTGAAGCACAGGGTAAGCCAATGAGACTTCCTGGTTGTAATAAGAGGAAGTGATGGTATTATAAGTACCCAACTGAGGTTAAGGGTAACAGCATTGGGCTTCAGAATTCACAGGGAAGAAGCCTTGAGATGATTCTCGTTTCCAACATTCTGGTCTGGACAGCTGAAGCCCTAGATATAATGGGACTGATCCTCTGTTATGACAAGCTCTTTACAGATGCCTGAAGCATTCATCTGACCAGTCTAGTTAATAGTTGTTTAAAGCTTCTAGATCATATTAATTTCTCAAGACAGTTGGTCAAACTTTGTCTGAATAGTCTGTTAGTAACAGCAGTATCATGATTGCATCCTGTGGAATGTGCTGTTGAGATGGCTTATGAAGCAATGATGTGTCTACCCAATTAGTAAAATGTAAAATCCACCCAAGACTCCACTTTGGCCTCTTGCTTCTTGAGGTGTTCTTTGAATATGTAGGAGTTTTTTGAACATAAAGGGTACATCTGAGATGATACTGCAGAAGATAGTTGAAGTTCACAGAGGACTTTCATGATATGAGACAGCTTCTGGCTTTGGTGCAGAGCTTCGTTTTAATACTGATACTGGATATTGTCCTGCTTCTGAAGTCAAGTGTACCTTTATAATTACTGTGGTTGAATCTGCAGGAGGGATGTTTCACAAGTGGTGAAGCAGTGCTGCAGGTACCTCTCTTTCACTGTTCCTCTTCATCTCCCCCTTCCATCTCTGTTTCTCTGTCTCTAATAAATTAATAAGGTAAAACGTCTTAAATGTGGTTTAGTCTAGTGATTGCATTTTCGTTTTCTTTATAGTCTGGTTGCCATTGTAGTGGACATGCCTAAAGCATATTTTCTGCTGATTTGAGAACACACATACATGTTCTCCATTCATTGCTTTATAACTAGATACATATCTACTTTTTCTTCTTCGTTTTTTTTTTTTTACTATGACCCAGGATTCTTTAAAAAAAGTTCTTTTCCAGGGCCATGTGGTGGCACACTTGGTTAACTGCACACATCACAGTACACAAGGACTAGGGTTCAAGTCCCTGGTCCCCACCTGCAGGGGGAAAGAATCACATGTGCTGAAGCAGGGCTGCAGGTGTCTCTCTGTCTCTTTTTTTCCTCTACTACACCCTCCCCTCTCAATTTCTCCCTTTCTCTATCCATTAATAAAGAAATAAAGATAAAATTTTACTTTCCAAGGGCTTGCGTGGTGGTGTATCTTGTAGAACACACGTTTTATCAAATGTGAGGACTTGAGTTCAAGTCCTTGGTTTCCACCTGCTGGGGGTTGGGGGAATTCAGAGTGGTTTTACAAGTGGTGGAGCAGTGCTGCAAGTGTCTCTTTTTTAAAAAATATTTATTTTATTTATTTATTCCCTTTTGTTGCCTTGTTGTTTTATTGTTGTTGACGTTGTTGGATAGGACAGAGAGACATGGAGAGAGGAGGGGAAGACAGAGAGGAGGAGAGAAAGATAGAGACCTGCAGACCTGCTTCACCGCCTGTGAAGCAACTCCCCTGCAGGTGGGGAGCCGGGGTTCGAACCGGGATCCTTATGCCGGTCCTTGTGCTTTGCGCCACCTGCGCTTAACCCGCTGTGCTACAGCCCGACTCCCTGCAAGTGTCTCTTGTCTCTTATCTTTCACTCCCTCTCCATTTCTCTCTATGTGTGTCTCTCACTATTAAAAAAAAGGCCATTAGGAAATGGAGTCATTGTAAAGACATTTAGCTCCATTAATAATCCTGCTGGCAAAAATAAATTAAAAAATAAATAAGAATAAGCAGGTTATTGTTAAGTTACATTACTTAAAATATTTGTACATTTATTTATTTAATTTGATAGGATAGAGAGGTGAAGGGAAGTTAGATCAGAAGAGAGAAAGACACCTTCAGACATGCTTCACTGCTTGTAAAGTTTACATGCAAGTGGGGATTGGGAGTTTGAGCATGGTAAAATGTGCATTCAATCGGGTATGCCTGACTCCAAGATACATTATTAAAGCACATTTCTGAAGTTGCAAAGATAAGTCTGTATTTAAGATACAGTACTACTATCAACTAGCAGGGCGATGCCCCTAGTTTATTGTTAGAAATGGCCTAAAGTGACAAAGGCAAAAAAAAAATCCCTGGATACACAATGAGATATAATGGTGTTTTATTAATATTCTAGAAAGTTTACTACTGAAACTCTCCATAGACCAAGCCCAGCTATGGGCATTAAAAGTATCAAAACATTAAAAACTATGCTTATTACTTCAGTCATTCTTTATTCTTCTTTTTCTTTTTTTTTGGCTGAGGGGGTGTATAAATTGGGACTTATCATGTGACCTTTTCTCCTGTGATGCCCAGTACACGTATGCTAGATATGTGCTTTCTCTCATTTCCCCTCTTTCAAGAAGCAAATCAAATATATTTTTATTCATATAGATTTAATACTTTTTTTTTGCCTCAGCTAGAAAAAGAGAGTTAGGGTCAGGAGATTAACATAGAGGTTTACAGAATTTTGTTCTTAGGCTCTAAGGTCCCTTATTCAGTTTCTTGTACTATAAGCCACAGGTGAGCAGTACTCTGGTCAAAAGAAAGAAAAAAAGAAAGAAAGAGAGAAAGAAAGAAAGAAAGAAAGAAAGAAAGAAAGAAAGGGAGGGAGATAAAGAAAGGAAGAAAGAAAGAAAGAAAGAAAGGGAGGGAGAGAAAGAAAGAAAAAAGACAGACAGACAGAAAGAAAGAAAGAAAGAAAGGAAGGAAGAAAGAAAAAGAAAGAGTAAGGAATAAGGAAAGATATCGAGAAACAGAGGGAGACAGGGAAAGGCATCACAACACCAAAGTTTCCTCCAATGTAGTGGTGGTGGTGGGGGGGGGGGAGTGGCAGGCTCTAACATGGGTCACTTTCATGGCAAAGCAGGTGTTGTGTGCTCCCAGGTAAGCTATCTCACCATCCCTAAAATAAATATTTAAAAAAGTGAAATATGATTCTACATAGTAGAAGTCATCTGTGAATAGAAGAACGAGGCAGGCCACAATTTCTCAAGTTCCCTTTGGTGATGGTCTTTCTTTAGGTCTGGATTTCTGAGTAATTCTACCCATACTAACATCTGAGTGACTATGATAGACAAGAAGCATGAGCAAGAAAACTAACCTTTTATTTCTTTTTTTAAAAAAAAATATTTTATTTATTTATGAGAAGGATAGGAGGAGAGAGAAAGAACCAGACATCACTCTGGTACATGTGCTGCCGGGGACCAAACTCGCAGCCTCATGGTTGAGAGTCTAAAGCTTTACCATTGCACCACCTCCCGGACCACAAAAACTAACCTTTGAATCTTAAACTACTGATACGTGTTTATTACTGCAGCGCAACCTCACCTATTCTAACTGACGCAGGACCTTGGGTGTAATATCAGTCTTGTGGCACACAGATCTTCTGGGATTGTCTTATAGAAATTCTAAAAGAGTGATTTCTGGATGTCTTCTTCTTCAGATTTAGTGTTTGCATAAAGAAATGCCACTGATTTTTGTACATTGATTTTGTAGCCTGATACCTTGCTATATTGCCTAATAACTTCCAGTAATTTTCTGCTGGATTCTTTAGGTCTTTCTACGTATACTATCATATCATCTGCAAATAGTGAGAGCTTGACTTCTTCCCTTCCAATCTGTAGTCCTTTGATTTCTTTCTCTTGCCTGATTGCTATGGCAAGAACTTCCAATACTATGTTGAAGAGTAACGGTGACAGTGGACAGCCCTGTCTAGGCCCCGATCTGAGGGGGAATGCTTTCAGCTTCTGTCCATTGAGTATGATGTTGGCTGTAGGTTTGCTATATATAGACTCCACTATCTTGAGGAATTTCCCATCTATTCCCATTTTTTGTAGAGTTTTGAGGATGAATGGGTGTTGGATTTTGTCAAAGGCTTTCTCTGCATCTATTGAGATAATCATGTGGTTTTTGGCTTTGCTTTTATTGATGTGGTGAATGACATTGATTGACTTATGGATGTTGAACCAACCTTGCAGTCCTGGGATGAATCCCACTTGGTCATGATGAACAATCTTTTTGATATGTTGCTGTATCCGGTTGGCCAAGATCTTGTTTAATATTTTGGCATCTATGTTCATCAGAGATATTGGTCTGTAGTTTTCCTTTTTTGTTCTGTCCCTATCAGCTTTTGGTATCAGGGTGATGTTGGCTTCATAGAAGGTGGAAGGGAGTATTCCTGTTTCTTCAATCTTATGGAAAAGCTTAAGAAGTATGGGTACTAACTGCTTCCTGAAAGTTTTGTAGATTCGTTTGTGAAGCCATCTGGTCCAGGACTTTTGTTGTTGGGGAGATTCTTAATAACGGTTTCAATTTCTTTGTCTGTGATTGGTGCATTTAGATTTTGTAGTTCTTCTTGGCTCAGTTTTGGAAGGGCATATGCTTCTAGGAATTGTTCCATTTCTTCCAGATTCTCTAGCTTATAAGTAGGGCACCAAAGTAAAAGCCCTGTGGTAAGGGGTAGACATGCAGCTTCCTGGGCAAGTGGGGGTTGGGAGTGGGTGGGAGGGATGGGTCAAAGTCTTTTGGTGGTGGGAATGGTGTTTATGTACACTCCTAGCAAAATGGAGACATATAAATCACTAGTTAATTAATATGAGAGGGGGAAAATCAATTGTATGTCTCAAAGTTTTTCAAAACACAAACTGAATCTTTTTAATATATAGGCTGTGTATTTGATATGCAGACTCTCTCAAAAGCCTAGACCAAGTAGATTGGAAGCATCCAATAGCACAGCTATATACAAGATACTGGGTACTGTACAGCAAACCATAACAAAGGGACTTTTCAAAGTTAACCCAATTACCAAATAATGTGATGATAACATTAACTATCGACTGTCTTTTGGAACCCTAAGACAGCAGGAACCTCACATCTCCACTATAGAGCCCCTACTTCCTCCAGTCCTGGAACCCTTGGATAGGGCCCACTTTCCCATATGCCTCTCCCAATCCATATCAAATAATATTGCATCCGCCGATCACAACCTAACCAACGCAACGAGTGCCACCTCAACATGCTTCACTTCAGACTGTATCCAGAGACTTCACGTGTGGAATGACAACCCTTCAGCTTCATTACTCAGGTGAGACCTTTCCTTTCATAGTACACTCTAATTTCATCTCAGGTGGTTCACTTTCTAACAAAGTCCCAAAACCTAGATATACACCAGTTTCTGTGAGAGAGAGCATATGTTCACACGTATCCATAAACTACTGCAAAATATATACCTGAAAGCAGAAGTACACTAGAGTTTGCAGTGAGTACCTCCCTAACACTTCCTCTCCACTATTCCAAGCTTTGGGTCCATGATTGCTCAACAATTTGTTTGGCTTCATATGTTAACTCTCTTTTCAATCACCAGGTTCCAGATGCCACCAGGATGCCGGCCAGGCTTCCCTGGATTGAAGACCCCACCAATGTGTCCTGGAGCTCTGCTTCCCCAGAGACACACCCTACTAGGGAAAGAGAGAGGCAGACTGGGAGTATGGACCGACCAGTCAACGCCCATGTTCAGTGGGGAAGCAATTACAGAAGCCAGACCTTCTACCTTCTGCAACCCTCAATGACCCTGGGTCCATGCTCCCAGAGGGATGGAGAATGGGAAGGCTATCAGGGGAGGGGGTGGGATATGGAGATTGGGTGGTGGGAATTGTGTGGAGTTGTACCCCTCCTTCCCTATGGCTTTGTTAATTAATCCTTTCTTAAATAAAAAAATTAAAAAATAATAATAAAAAATAAATAAAAAAAGAAATTCTAAAAGATATGATTTCTTGAAAGATGTTTCTTTGAAAACTCCTCTCCCAAAATATTTTTAGCATGTCCCTTTGTGTACATGAATATGAAGCAGCTTTGAAAATTATAGTTCAATTGTAAATTATATTGAATGCCTAGAAGATAGTGCTCTCTAGAACCTACCTATACATTTCTTCAAGGAGTCATCTGTTTCTTCTTTTGAATTCCCTGCAGTGGTAGCTCTGCTTACTATCAATGCACTACTTCAGTGGTTACTGGTTACACACATTTTTGCACGATTACAAAACGAACACAAGCAACAATAATTTCTAAATTCATTACAATGCCAGGGTTTATATGCTCTCATTAAGCATTAATTGGTAGTTGATGGCTATTGCTATTTTTAACACCATTAGTTCATAGCAATATAATTAGTAACGCTAAGTACAGGAACCACATTAATAGCATTACTAATTGTAAATCTGGAGATAGAAACACAACATGACTGGTTAATTTCCAGGCAATAGCTCATGGTAAGTAGATGTAGGACATTTGTGCTGAACTAGAAAGGTAAATAATTTAATTTTTCCCTCATTTTTTGTGGTTTATAATACTGACATCACCCTTAAATCCATAGATCTCTTTCCACCCTTTGACATAAATGTTCTTTTTTGTCTTTTGAATTCCTTTTTAGTGTATACTAAGTACTGATTCAGTTGTTTCTCAAGAGAAGACTGCATGGTCCTTTGATGAACAATTTTGAACCCAAATTGCAGAGAGGAAACATATTAGTGCCTTACTATTTGTATCATAGTGCAATTGATTTCTAAAGTTGTTCTTTATTTCTCTTGTGACAAAGTGGTCCAATTAACGATTATTCAGCTTTCAAGTTTCATGACTGTGAAGCTGAGTAGTAAATTTTCTCAAGCTACAATAAGTAATTTATTGTTTAGGGAGAAAAAAATAACCTAGAAACTATGCCTACATTCATGCTCTTTAATTTGGATTTTTTTTTTTTCACCAGAGCACTGACTGATTAGCTTTGGCTGATAATGGTGTGGGAGATTGAACCTGGGACTTCAGAGCCTCAGAAAGGAGAGTCTGTTTGCATAACCATTAAGCTATCTACCCCCAATGCACTTTAGTTTGTACTGCTGTCTTCTCCTGTCACAATGTATCAATTTATCTATTGTGCCTATAGAACTGGACAATGGCTTTTTTGAATTGTCAATTTATCCTAAAGGACGTGGCTTAGGATCAGCGCTCTCCCTCTCTCTCTCTCTCTCTCTCTCTCTCTCTCTCTCTCTCTCTTCTCAAAAGAATTTTGGTAGTATATGTATAGGGAGGTTGGGAACATCTTGGCACACAGTTAAAGTAAAAACTATTTGAGACAGGCTGGTGACTTAGCTCACTTGATAAGTGTCCTGCTTTACCGTGTGCATGGCCTAGCTTCAAGCCCAGTCTCCACCATACTGAAAGAAACTTTGATACCGTGGTGTATCTCTCTCTGTCTCTCTCTGCTTCTGTTTCTACACAGAAAATAGAAAAACAATAAAATTAAAATAATTTTAAAAATCACACAGGACATCATAAAGTAGACTATTTCAATTCTGCCGTAATTCTAAAATTTTTCAGTTCATCATGAAACTCTTCAGAGACGAAATTGGTCCCTGTGCAAATTGGTCCAGACATGTCGCTGCAGTTTGCTTTTGTTTGGCTTTTACAATAAGCTAAATTATAATAGAGAGAAAAAAAAACACTAATTTTCTTCTCTGGACTTGGTATTTCTTATTTATTGTTTTTTTTTTTTTTCTTTTATCTGAGACTCACTATGCTTCTTTGGGAAATGGCGAGACAGTTAAAATGATGAATTCAGCAAGCTGAAGCTGTGTCAGTAGAGCTTATGATTTATGCTTGTACAAAATTGGAGAGAAAAAAAATCACTGATGGAGTCAGTCAGTAGCACAGTGAGTTAAGCACATGTGGTGCAAAGCACAAGGACCGGTGTTAGGATCCCGATTGGAGCCCCCTGCTCCCCACCTGCAGGAAAGTCACTTCACAAGCAGTAAAGCAGGTGTGCAGGTGTCTTTCTCTCCCCCTCTCTGTCTTCCCCCCTGTCTCTCCATTTCTCTCTGTCCTATCCAACAATGATGACATCAATAACAACAACAATAATAACTACAACAATATAAAACAAGGGCAACAAAAGGGAATAAATGAATAAATATTAAAAAAAGAAAAATCACTGATTGGTTAGCAGACTAGTTTAGAATGTAAATATATATTCAAGTGATTTTTTAAAAATATATGTTAGGAACAAATGGGGAAAAAAGACATATATCTAGTGAAAACCTCAGAGTCTATTTCCCACATTAGCATTTAAAGATTTTGTAAGAGTAGAAGCTTTATTATTCCCTTTCTTGAGCTTTCAGTCTTAACTGAATGTGCGTTAACCTGTCAAAATGTACAATGCTATTATTTAGTTGTAATTAGTTAATGATTTTGTCTTTTATTTTGGCAGGAAATGCCTTCACTGATGAAACTCTCTTCTCCTCACTTTAAAAAATACTCATATATAAACAATAGAGTGTGGGGTGGGGTGGGTGAGCCCAGAGAATGTACATGATGATTCTTTTATTTCCTGTCACATTAGCATATCGATGTGCTAAGAGTTTAAGGAACTGGTATGAATAAGCTGCTGTCCTGTCCTGTAGGCAATATTGACTTTTATGGGCAATTGAATTTTAAGTCTACAAGACATGATTTAACACCCTAGTGTTGCTTTCCCAAGGGTGAGAATGAAGATGAGCTTTGTTCAAGGAAACACCAAAAGAAATATATACTTTTTTCGTCCTTTTGGTGATAATTGAAGTTAGTGGAAATAGTGCTAATGGTTACTTAACTTTCATCAGATGATTATTGTATTTCTTTCTTTTTTTTTTGCCACCGGGATTATCACTGGGCTCAGATATCTGCAACATGAATCCACTGCTACTGACAGTCATTTTTCCTCTTTTTTTTTTTTTTTAACTTGGAAGGACAGAGAGAAATTGAGAGGGGGAGGGAAAGGTTTGAAAAGTAAGGAGAAAAAGAGAGAGAGAGAGAGAGCACAAAAGAGAGATCTACAACCCTGTTTCATTGCTCCTGAAGCCCCCAGTCCCCCGATACAACTGGGGATCAGAGATTAGAATCCGGGTCCTTCCACATGGTGACATGTAAGCTCAACCCAGTGTGCTACTGCCTGAGCCCAACTGCTCATTTTGAAGAGAGAGGTGCTCAGTCATTAGGTGAAGCTATAGAACCTCGTGTCACTGAGTGGACAGGAGTTCAAATAGTCCAAAATAATGATGAAATCTGTCAGATTTTCTGCTGTCATGTGGAAAAAAATACAGATTTAAGATTCAAGATATTTGTAATATGATCAACGTTATTTTACTTGTGTTGATGCAGTTTGGGAACTGAAAGAGAATGTTTCCCCCACTGCCACCCCCACCCCCATCTGTTTCAGCTGATCATATTGATCCGGAAAGCTAAGGCAGAGAGCAGAACATGAGACAGCTTATTTATGAAGAGTGTGTACTCCAAGTACCACAGTTTTCATGCCATCTGCTGCAGAGATCAGAAGCCTCCAGAAAAATCTAGGTTTTTAGAATAATATATGGCCCACTTAGGGAAAAACAGATAGAGAGGGAGAGAGAGAGAGTTATTAAATACACATGTGGATCTGTTATATAGGAACAAGGCACATAGGTAATGAAGGCAGGTTTCCTGTGGCCTGTGAAGAACTGGAGGATGATATGACAGAAAACTGACCACGCACTATCTAAAGTAAATGCATATAGGGAGGCCTTGACTTAGAGTGATAGATAACTAGGCAGCGCTTAGATGACAGTATTTTGTCATCCTGGACATTTACTTATCTACCAGCAGATGTCCCTATAAGGCAATAATATCTTACAGCTAGAACAGTTGATTATGAAAATCAGCAACTGAACCACTCATCATGTTTCCCAAGAGTAATGGGATTAAATTCACCGTGTATGACAGAATTTTTCCAGAGATAGATAAAAAAATGCAATGCAATGCAAAAGTAAACTTAGTTTACTTTGGAAAAACCACATGAAACAGAAATCCTTTTATTATGATTATTAATTTAGGGGACCCCTGACTTTTATCAGCACTAAAACTGCTGCCAAGGAGAAAATAGGAAATAAATTACTTTCTAAAGATTTAGTGTAAGTAAAAGAAAGAGAAATGAAGAAGGAAAATATCCTTCTAATAGATGCAGAGCTTAGGACCTCATGCTAATGAAACTGTTTTGCCTTCTATAGCTGAGCCACCTCCCAGGCCTCAAGAAAATAATTCTTGATTGTGGGATGCCAGTGATTTTATTCTAAGTATCTACTGAATATGGAATACAGTCAAGATTGAAAAGCTATTCTAATTTAAGAAAAGTTTCATTGAGCCAACAAGGAAGGTTATCTGGGAAAGCCCCCAGTCTATCAAGCACATAGCCCAGATTCAAGCCTGACACCCAGGGAAATTCACTCAATATTATTTCTTCAAGTCCCATCCCAGATGAGGCAGAGGAGATTTTTTTTGTCATTTTTACTAGCTGAATAGTATTCCAGGGCATATATATATATTATGACTTTCTTGACCACTTACTTGTCTGCTGTTAGGTTTGGGGTAGCTTCCATGTTTGGCTTATTAAAAACGCGTCCTAGAACTCCACCTCCCCAGAGCCCTATCCTACTAAGGAAAGATAGGAATAGGCTGGAGGTATGGATCAATCTATTAATGCCCATGTCCAGTGGAGAAGCAATTACAGAAGCCAGACCCCCCACTTTCTGCACCCCCTTATAAATTTTGGTCCAAATTCCTAGAGGGGGATAAAGAATAGGAAAGCTTCCAATAGAGGGGAGGGGATATGGAACTCTGGTGGTGGATATTGTATGGAATTGTGCCTCTCTTGTACCCTAATCTTGCCAATCATTATTAAATCTCTAATAAAAAAATAATAATGCTACTATGAATATAAGAATATATAGATCTCTTTGTAAAGGTGTTTTTGTCTCCTTTGGATAGATCCCTGAGAGAGGGATTGTTGGGTTGTAGGGTAGGTCCATATCTCATGTTCTAAGGAATTTTCACTCTATTTTCCACTAGGGATGAATCAATTTACATTTCCACCAGCAGTGTAAGAGTGTCCCTTTCCGGGAGTCGGGCTGTAGCGCAGCGGGTTAAGCGCAGGTGGCGCAAAACACAAGGACCGGCATAAGGATCCCGGTTCGAACCCCGGCTCCCCACCTGCAGGGGAGTCACTTCACAGGCGGTGAAGCAGGTCTACAGGTGTCTATCTTTCTCTCCTCCTCTCTGTCTTCCCCTCCTCTCTCCATTTCTCTCTGTCCTATCCAACAACGACAACAACAATAATAACTACAACAATAAAAAACAAGGGCAACAAAAGGGAATAAATTAAATAAATTTAAAAAAACAATTAAAAAAATTATTAAAAAAAAAGAGTGTCCCTTTCCCCCCACATCATTGTCAGTACTTATTCTTCCTGACCTTGGTATATGATGTCTTCACTGATGTGAAGTGGTATCTCATTACTGTCTTTATATTTTTCTGGAAATTGGTGACTTGGAGCATTTTTTTCACATATGTATTGGCCATCTGGGTGTACTCTTTGTTGAAGATTATGTCCATGTCTTCTCCTGACTTTTGAATGGTCTTTTTTGTTGTTATTGATGAGTTTTGTGAGCTATTTTTATATTTTAGTTATTAATCTTTTGTCTAATGTATGGCATATAAAGACCTCCCATTCAGTAGTATGTCAGGTTGTCTTTCTGTTTTGATTATGGTTCCTCTGTGCAGAAGCTTTTCAATTCAAGGTAGTCCCTGTAGTTTACTTTTGCTTTTGTTTTCCTACTATTGGAGCTGATTATTTAGATGATACTGAAACAAACGTCATGAAATGTTCTGTTAGTATTCTCTTCTATGTATTTAATGGTTTCTGTTCTAATGTCTAAGTCTTTGATTCATAATTTTGAGTTGAGTTTTGTGTTTGTAATATGGTGATTTAGTTTCATTTATCTGCACATTTCATTCCAGTTTCTCTAATGTCATTGTTGAAAAGACTATCCATTTTCCATTTAATGTTTTGGAGACCCTTGTCAAAAATTAATTGTCTATATTCAATGGGAAGCAATTACAGAAGCCAGACCTTCCACCTTCTACATCCCATAATGACCCTGGGTCCATACTCCCAGAGGGATAAAGAATAGGAAAGCTATCAGGGGAGGGGATGAGATGTGGAGTTCTGATGGTGGGAATTGTGTGGAGTTGTACCCCTCTTATCCTATGGTTTTGTCAATGTTTCTTTTTATAAATAAAAATAATTAATTGTCTATAGATGTGGGGGCCAAATTCAAACTTTTAACTGTCATTGTTATTATGTAGCAGTGTGAGTTATGGGAATTTATTCAATATACAACTTATTTTTCCTTATATGAGAATGGCAGGAGGATCTTCCTAAAATTGTTGAAAGTATTAAATACAATAACCATTTATGAACATGCAGGCCTTTGGTAGGATTTCCAGAAATTATAGTACCCTTTTAATCTTCCTCAATAAATTATTGTGTATTTTATGAGTGAATATTACTTCACATACTTTTCCCAAAAAAATGAAATTATTTGTTCTTGAGAAGTGAAGAATGGTTTATGGCCGTATAGGTTCTGGGATTGAAAGTATTGGATTATCAAGAAAAGTCAATATGCATTTTTGCATTGAAAAACATAGAAAAATATACCTTGAATTTTCTGAACACCCAATATTTTGTCTGGCAAACATGGAGGGGAAGAAGATGGTCAAAATTTATTTTCACGTAGATTTATTTATTTATTTATCCACCAGGGTTATTGCAGAGACTTACTGCCTGCACACTGCATGGCTCCTCATGGCTCTTCACAGTCAGTTTCCCCTCTATAAATAGTGAGAGAGCGAAGGGCATAACAGAGAGACACTTGCATCGCTGCTCTACCACTCTTGATGCTTCCTCTCTGCAAGAGCTTCCATGTGATGACTAGGGATTTGGACCTAGGTCTTCAAAATGGTAACCTGTATACTTTACTGGATAAGCCAACTCCTAGATTCCAATTCAGTGTATTAGGAGACTAAAAGATAAAGCATTAGGAAACTGTGAGGTCCCACACTCAATTCCTGGCATCTCTTATGACAAAGTGAAGCTCTGCTTCTCTTTCTTTTTCATTAACAAATGAATAAATAAATCTTTAAGGAAATACAAAGTGCTAAACCAATGAGTCTTCTATGACTCTTCAGTGAGTCTATCTAGGAAGTGGATCTTCTATTACTGAGTTTCTCATTCCTCATGTACTGACCTTAGTTGTTACATCCTGATGGGCAGTCTATTTCTCTCAGTGATAGGTAATTAAAAGTACTGTCTGTTTGTCTCTATACTAAAAAACCAACCTAATGTGTATTTTAAGAGAAAACACAATTATGCCTGTAAAAATCCTACTGGGATATAGTTGCTCTTTCTTTCTGCCATCCTAGACAAGTTAACAGGGGCAGTTGGAGAAATGGGGAAGTGTTTGTTTTGACTATAACACTAGAAAAATGAGTTAAGAGGGGCCAAGTGGACAGACAGAAATCAAGAGGGAAGGGGAGATAAAAAGGGAGAGAGAGAGAGAGAGAGACACTTGCAACACTGCTTCACCACTCACAAAGCTTTCCTCGTGCAGGTAGGGACTGAGGGCTTGAACCTGGGTCCTTGCATATGTGTGCTCAACCAAGTGTGGCACTACCCGGCCCCAAGGTCCTTGTACTTTGTACTGTGTGCACCACGACCTGACACCCTGTTTATCTCCTTCTACTCTCTTGATTTCTGGTTATCGCCATCCACAAAGAAAGATAATAATAAAAAATTGAAAATAAAAATCAAGCCTGGGGACATTCATTGTAATCACATGTGAGACCCTGTATTCATTCCCTGAATATGTATAAGTTTTATATATATATATATATATATATCCCCTAAGGCACTACTTTGCTCTGGCTTATTATGGTGGTGGTACAGGGAATTGAATCTAAGACCTTGTCACTTTAGTATGAAAATCTTGCATGACCGGATCCAGGTGATAGCACAGTGGGTTAAGCATACATGGCACAAATCCCAAGAGCTGCATAAGGATCCTGGTTCCAGCCTGGCTCCCCACCTGCAGGGGGTCAAGGGGGGTCACTTCACAAGTGGTGAAGCAGGTCTGCAGGTGTCTATCTTTGTCTCCCTCTCTCTGTCTTCCCCTTCTCTCTTGATTTCACTCTGTCCTATCCAACAACAAGGACAGCAGTAACACCAACAACAATAACAACAACGATAAACAACAAGGACAACAAAAGGGGAAAATATGACCTCCAGGAGCAGTGGATTCGTAGTGCAGGCACTGAGCCCCAGCAATAACCCTGGAGGGAAAAAAATAAAAGTAAAAGTCTTGCATGACTGCCATGCTCTTTTCTGCCCATAAGAAGGCTGGGTCTTTTAATAAAATGGTCATTTACCAAAAGACAGGACCTATATCATTCTGGGACCATGTTCACAACCTTCTTCCTGGCTTTTGCTCTCACCTCTCTTTTGCCCTCATGATGGGAGGGGAAAGAACAAATCACTTTGCAACCTCCTTTCAACCTGAGCTCTTGAAATTCCCCAAGCCCTCCCTGTCGACAAGCAAAAGGCATATTTAGTCAAAAGTTTGTTTGTTTCTTTTTTTTTCCCTAGGGACTCCTCTTCTTTTTGAGTCATTACCAAACATATAATTAAGGCATGCTTTAAAGCTTGAGCAGGCTCAGTTTTTAACATATACCCCTTCCATTTAAAATGCAAAATGGAAATGCTAATGAGAGTGTCCTTGTCTATCACTGAATCCTAAACTGAGAATTGCTCAATGACAAAGATATTGGTTCCTCTCTTCATATTGGTAAGGAAAATCACTGATGTGGTGATATGATGTTCTGTTCATAAGGTGATTGAACCTGTTAGAAATAAATTAACCCATTCCCCTCTTGAACAGAGCTGGGACACTTGAAGGAAGATTGGATGGAAGATAATTATTCGACTCTGTAGCATAGGGGTGCTGACCCAAAATGGATCAGCTGTGTTGGCACAGACAGATTTGAGATAACAAGTGTTTATTCCCTAAAGCAAAATTCCTCCTCCAGCTTCCCCATTCGCTGAGTACTTTGGGCTTCACAATCTAAATTGGACAGCACCTAGAAATACTACAGAAAAAAAAAAAAATCCAATTTTAAACACATATTCTTTAGTTATTTAGACCAGGCCTATCTTCTAGTAGCCTGAAGTAAAGATGGGGTAAGGGGGGTGGTTTTTCTTGTAAATTAAGCTCTTTGTGCAAGTTTGATGAACTTACTTCCTGACTTAGGCCCCTGAGGGGGGTAAACACTAAGATACTTCTCAATGACCCAGTAATCCCTTCCCTAGAGGTTTAGCCAAGGGAAACAAAAACATCTACCTGAAAAGACCTATGCACACCAATGTTCAAAGCAGCACGGTTTCTAATAGCCTAAACTGGGAGTCAACCCAAGGAAAGATGAATGACTAAGGAAGTTATGGTACATATACTAAATGGAATACATGCCTGTGTGTGCAGGATCTCTTCTCTCTTTGCCATCCCTGATTTCCTTCAAAAATGTACGTCTCCCTGAAAATGACCAAGTCTCTTGTGATTTTTCTATGTAGATATTTTTCACAACTTTTCTGTAACTCTAAACTTTATTTCAAAATAAAAATATTTACTAGAAAAAGAAAGCATCTGCCCATAATTCCTATATACAATTTAACGTAAGAACCACTGCAAGAACTTCCCCTCAATTTATGTATGTCAGGGTCACTATCTTCTGTTACTGACTGTGTAGGGCTGAATGTGGCTTCAAAAATCTGTATTCTTAAGAAGCTCTTGGAAAAAAAAGTATGACTTGCTGCAGGTTTGTGAAACAGAGACCATCAAATTAAACTTTAGATTGCACTGCAATCCCTGGAACTTGAAGGGCAAGTTGGACCTTTAAATAATTGCATTCTTCTCTCACAATAAGAAAATTGTCACCTTTTAGGGCACCAAAGTAAAAACCCAGTGGTGAGGGGTAGACATGCAGCTTCCTGGGCCAGTGGGGGGTGGGAGTGGGTGGGAGGGATGGGTCACAGTCCTTTGGTGGTGGGAATGGTGTTTATGTACACTCCTAGGAAAATGTAGACATATAAATCCGTAGTTAATTAATATGAGAGGGGGAAAATCAATTGTATGTCTCAAAGTTTCTCAAAACACAAACTGAATCCTTTTAATATATAGGCTGTGTATTTGATATGCAGACTCTCTCAAAAGCCTAGACCAAGTAGATTAGAAGCATCCAATAGCACAGCTATATACAAGATACTGGATACTGTACAGCAAACCATAACAAAGGGACTTTTCAAAGTTAACCCAATTACCAAATAATGTGATGATAACATTAACTATCGATTGTCTTTTTGAACCCTAAGACAGCAGGAACCTCACATCTCCACTATAGAGCCCCTACTTCCTCCAGTCCTGGAACCCTTGGATAGGGCCCACTTTCCCATATGCATCTCCCAATCCATATCAAATAATATTGCATCCGCCGATCACAACCTAACCAACGCAACGATTGCCACCTCAACATGCTTCACCTCAGACTGTGTCCAGAGACTTCACGTGTGGAATGACAACCCTTCAGCTTCATTACTCGGGTGAGACCTTTCCTTTTATAGTACACTCTAATTTCATCTCAGGTAGTTCACTTTTTAACAAAGTCCCATAACCTAGATATACACCAGTTTCTGTGAGAGAGAGCTTATGTGCACACGTATCCATAAACTACTGCAAAATATATACCTGAAAGCAGTAGTACACTAGAGTTTGCAGTGAGTACCTCCCTATCACTTCCTCTCCACTATTCCAAGCTTGGGATCCATGATTGCTCAACAAATTGTTTGGCTTTGTATGTTAACTCTCTTTTCAATCACCAGGTTCCAGATGCCACCAGGATGCTGGCTAGGCTTCCCTGGATTGAAGACCCCACCAATGTGTCCTGGAGCTCAGCTTCCCCAGAGACACACCTTACTAGGGAAAGAGAGAGGCAGACTGGGAGTATGGACCGACCAGTCAACGCCCATGTTCAGCGGAGAAGCAATTACAGAATCCAGACCTTCTACCTTCTGCAACCCTCAACGACCCTGGGTCCATGCTCCCAGAGGACTAGAGAATGGGAAAGCTATCATGGGAGGTGGTGGGTTATGAAGATTGGGTGGTGGGAATTGTGTGGAGTTGTACCCCTCCTACCTTATGTTTTTGTTCATTAATCCTTTCTTAAATAAAAAATTTAAAAAAAAAAGAAAATGGTCACCTTTATATAGTTCATTCGGCTTTCTGTAAGTCTCATGGTTGTTTCAGGTCATTGAAATCTGTTAATGAACTGTTAACATCTATGTTCCTGTCTTTCAGGAAATACAGGTTCAAATATAGCAAGTCCTGATTAAAGTCAGCCCTTTTCTAATGAGAAGTCAGTATATTTAAGGATAGAGTGTAAAATATATACAGACATATCTTTTAAAGTAAAGTCACTATATATTATAGCACTGGTAGGCATTACCCATCTGGCCTATCTTAATAAATAGATAATAAGTGAGGTTAAGTTGTGTTTTAATTGGCTTTAAGCAAATAGAATTTTCTTGAACATTAAGACAATCAATAATCTTTTAATGTGTTAGCACTATGTTCATATTAAAATAGTGGAAATATCAAACATGTATACATCATCTTTTAAATCTAATCCTCAATTTAGCCTTTTACAGAGTTATAAAGTCATTTTCCAATGAGATGATTCAGGCATAGAGAGGTTAAGTGATTGTCCCAATGTCACCCAGCTATGAAATCATGGAATCAGGTTTATAACACGTGACCTCTGCTACCCTGTGTGTGTGTATATGCATGTATATAGCTGGAAAAAATTGAAAGGAGCAAAATAGAATCTGGTACTCTGTCTGGGCCTCACTATACAGGGAGCTAAAATGATAAAATTGGTTCCATGGGCCGAGAGCATCTTTTTAGTATTTAGCTTAGACGTATAATATACCAATATGATGACTGTGTGCATCTGTGGGATTTTTCTGTGAAGTCTCTTAAGTATGCTGCATTTCTTACTCACTAAGCAGCTAGTTTTCTTGAATTTGATAAACTCCCCAGAGACAACACACACACACACACACACACACACACACACGTTCCAAGGCAGTGTGCTTTGAATATCAACATAGGTACATAAAATAAACAAAACCCCAGAAATTTTCTTTTCAAAAGCATTAAATAGGTTAGGGTAAAACCAGTTCTGTCTGCCACCAACTAGTCCCTAATCTCTGCAAAGTGACCAGATATTTCCCCTTATGATATGTTCTAAGCAAATCTCACCAAATAAATGACACTAGCTTGTGTTATCATTTGTAAAGATCTCTGTCTATTCCAATGAAAAGAGCACCTGTTTAAAAATAAGTCTGGGTGATAAATCATGGGAGGTTGCATTAATCAAGGCAGCCTAAAGCTGATAAGTGCAATTATGGGTTTGTCACCCTAGGGAAATATCTTGATCAAGGTTCTTCAAGCCCAGTATAAACACCCCCCTGTGAATCTCAAATTCTTGCCCAAAGACTCTTGTACCTAATTTGGGGACTCAGTACATCCTATCCTTAGGGTATTAAAAGCCTTCTGGCAGGACCTTATCCAATATCCACAGTAATGAAACCTTGTTCTAGTGAGATCTATCAATGGGGAGATGATGGAATACCCCCAATACCAATTTGTTGCACTCTTCACAAATGAAAAGAAACAAAACAGAAGCAGAATTTGAGTTTTGCCCTCTTACGTTCCCATGTCTTCTAGAATTTTACCAAAATAGTGGAGAGGAAGCTTTCAGCATGCCACCATTCAGAGGGTTGGCTGATCATGCTTTACTTGATTTATCTTTACTATTATACAACAGGAATATCAAGGCATGTCAGCCTAATGCCACAGGGTAAAGATAAAGATATGTAAGACCAATAAGTAAATAATCAGGCCATCAGTGCTGGATGCTGTTTTTAAATTATGCAGTTCTCATTGATAATTGATACCAGTTGTTGGTTTTGATGTCAGCATCATAAAATACTTTTTTCATCTTTTCTATATTAATGAAATGAGAGGAATCTGTTTGGGTGCTACAAAACCCAGAGCTTCAGAATTCTGGCGTTAATCATTTAATTTAATTTCAAGGACCATCATCCTCTCTGACTCCAAAAGTTTACTCACAGACTAATTTATACTTTGTTTCACATTTTTCTGATAAGACCACATAAATGTGGCTTTACCATGCATGCATGACAACTGGTATTGTGGGTTAATTCTCTACATCCACAGAAACATAATACTCACCCCAGTAACCTAGAGGCTGGTAAGTCCCTAAGCGAGCAGGACTACCTCACTCTTTTTTCCCCCCTATTGTTGCCCTTGTTGTTTTACTGTTGCTGTGGTTATTATTGTTGTTATTATTGTTAGATAGAACAGAGAGAAATAGAGAGAGGAGGGGAAGACAGAGAGGGGGAGAGGAAGATAGACTCCTGCAGACCTGCTTCACCGCTTGTGAAGTGACACCCGTGAAGGGGGGAGTTGGGGGCTCCAACAGGGATCCTTATGTGTGCTTTATGCCATTTGTGCTTAACCTGCTGTGCTACCACCACCCCCCCAATCTTTTTATTTAATGTTGGTATGCTTCTAGTTCTGCTTCTGGGATCCTTTCTGTTACATTGCTTGACGTTGTGGTCTATTTACATGGTTGTTCTGTTACATTGGTTTGATCTCGCTTGCTCCCCCTGCCTCTGGGAGATTTTGGTTTAGTCCTTGGTAGTTTCATGCTTCTTTGTTCTCCCCACCCGCCCCCTATCCAACATGCTTCCTTGGTTCTGGACCCTGAGGTGGAGGAGAAAAATGGAGGAGCCCATTGTGTGGTGATTCAGTTGTTGGACTGCTTGACCGCTTGTGAATAAAGATTAAACTGCGTTTTCAGCTCAGCCATGAGTCCCTGGTCTCTGTCTCATGCCCATGAAGCCAGCCCAGAGAGAACAACAATTTAATTTTTCAATTTTTGCAGTTCTTATTCAGTGTTACATTATGTTATGCTCAGCAGTAACAAAATCTGAGAAAGTCAATGTCACTTGTATTTGAGGAAATGTGGGATCCACATGACACAATGCCAATGTGTTTGTGAAGTTAGTGGATAACAGGAATGAAAATTTTAATGCAGCCTCCAGGAGTGGTTTATTTAATAGACATTGCCAGTAGCTTGCCCAGATAAAATTTACTTTCTAGTTTATATAACTTAATAAAAACAACTCTAGATTATGTTGAACATCAAATCATAAAATATTTGGTGTAGGAAAACTGTGAGGATATGGTTGAGCATGGTATGGGAACTCCTATTGAATAATGGGAGTCTGGATGGCATGACCTTTCCTATTAGTCTCTCTTTACTTGAGATTAAGCATGGAGGGAAAATGACCACCAGGAAATGTCTCCTCTGTAAGGCTCCCTGCTTCACAAAGGACCCTGCATGCAGCCCATTTCTTTGTTCTCAAACCAGTTGGTTCATTTACTCAGAAGTTGTTTCATTTACTCATCTTCTTTGATCATACATGGCCCACACATCATTGTTATGCTCTGTCAAACTCTAACCAGGAACCTCCTTTTTTGCTCCTCCACCCACTCTGGACCTTCTAATCCTACATGATCTGTCTCCTCTCTTAAGGCTCTTCTCCGTCTGCTAGTTATTGATAACCATGCTTCCTTCGTTCCTTTGATCAACTAAACCTCTTGTTCAACATTCATTAGGGATGCTCTGACCTTTTCTCAACCACCTGTTTCTCTTTGTCCCTGTTCTCCAAAACCATATATGGGATGGATAACTTGCTTCCTCCTACAACCCCTTATAAACCCTACTTTGCTGTTCAATAAATGGATTGTGCATGAAACATAACCCTGGTGATCTCTGATAATGTCTCTTGCTACTTACACAGGGAAAGATCCAGTCGCTCATTCCTATCCTACTGCCCCACATCATTCCTTCTGCCCCCCCACTGCATCTGGTGTACAACAGAGCTGGTAAACCAGGAGTTGGTGTCCAGGAAGAGGCCCCCACACCCAAAGGTCCAACAATTTGGGATACTGTCTAGGGGGCTGGGGTAGTTCAGTAGCAGTTCAGTAGCAGTTCAGTAGTAGCAACCCCTACACATACACACACAAACACACACACAGTTTTGCATGTATATAAGGCACTGGGTTGGAGTCCCAGCACCAAAGCAAATGCTTGTGTCACTAATAAATAGTCATTTTTAGAAATTCATAAACAATTTAATTTCATTATATGCCTATTAACTTATAATCTTATAAATAACTTTAATGAATATTTGAGGGGAAAATAGATGGAAAGTCTCAAACTTTTTGATGCAAAGACCCCAGTTTTGAGTATATATTCCTTCAATCTAAGCACTGAAGGTTTTCAAACTGCTAAACTGATCGAAATTTAATGGTGGGCTTAAATTGTTTATATATTTTTAAAAATATGCTTTTTAAATGGCAAGATGCTCATTTGATGAAACTGAATTTTAAAATTCCTGTCAAATTAAACAGAAGATAAATTGTAGGCTATATAAAATAAGAAATGATAAATGTCAATATTTGTCTTTTTATTTAGAGATTTGTTTACTTTTATAACATAGAATAAAACTGGAACCTCATGCCTGGCAATCGTATGCTCTGCCACTGGGTTACCACTCCAGCTAAGACTCATGTACTTTATTAAACATTATTTTCTAAGCCATACAAAAATCCTACTGTGATGAGAAAACAATTCCATAAAAAATAAGCAAAGACTAAAGCTACGTCTACAAAATCATGTATGAAAAAAGATCCAAATATATTAATAATAAGATACATGTAAATGAAGGAGGCAAAATATATCACTTTATTCCCACTAAGCTGGCAAAACTTACAAAGAATTATTGCATGCAGAATAAAGGGAACATTTGCACATCGCAGCTGGTAAAGCGACTAGTTACAGCCTTCTAGGAAAACAATCTGACAGTATCTATTAAAATTAATACCACACAGATTGTATTTTAGCAATTCAATTCCCGGAAACACTTGCACAGAAATAAAGACACCAACAAATAAACCCACATGCACATAGATCTTTATCACTGTATTGCTCAGTCTCATGGAGCCAACAAAAATAATGAATCAGGGAGTTGTTTTGGAGGGCTGGACGTAGGTATTGAGTGAAAAAAGCAGGATGGAGAGGAAAAAGTAGACATGGCATGATCTTTAATAATAAGAGCGTGCCTTCCTGTATTGGTAAGTATCACATATAATCATTGGTATGAATATTCATGTCCATGCATATTTCCTATAATTATGTGAATATAGAAAGCATTATAAAAGGGTACTTAGGAGGTTATTGACATGCGGAGAAAATGAAGATAAGAAAAACAAAGACGAGAGAGGTGTATCAAAAGAATTGTGCCTCACAAAGGAGCAACGCATTTGGAGTATGAATGCAGAGGATTTTTGCTAGGGGGAGATGATGTCTATGTGGCTGGACAGGAAATTATCTGCATGTGAATATTTCTTTAATTATAAATAAACAGTGGATTTTGTCCTTCCATGATGTATCTCAGCAGTGTCTTCACTGAATCATCAATGATTTCATTAACTTCTCATTCAAAAGCATGTGAGTCCATCAGTGTCCTTCTGAATAAGTTAATGGATACGAAGTTCTGGTGGTTGGAATTGTGTGTAATTGTACCCCTCTTATCCTATGGTTTTTGTCAGTGTTTCCTTTTTATAAATAAAAAATTAAAAAGAAGAATAATGGAAAGTTAAGTATTTGGTCTAATCATTCTTTTTCAATTTTATTTATTTTTATTTGTTTATTTTTGCTGTTGCCACTAAGGTTATTTTTTAAATAATTTTTATTTATTTTATCTTTATTGAGAGAGAGAGATACAGATAGAAGGACCAGAGCACTGCTTTGCTATGGCTTATGGTGGTGCTGGTGATTGAACCTGGGACTTCAGAGCCTCAGGCACCAAAGTCTTTTGCAGAACCATTATGCTGCCACCAAGGTTCATTGCTGGATATTGGTGCCTGCATGATGAGTTCATTGGCACTGGCAGCCATTTCTTTTTCTTTTTCTGTGTTATTATTATGATAGAGACAGAAAGAGAGAGATAGAGAGTGAGAGAGAGAGACCTGCAGCACTGTTTCACCACTAGTAAAACATCCTCTGTTGTGTTGAGTGCTGTGGGCTTGAATCTGGAGTTTTGTGCACAGTAAACAGCTGAGTGCACTGCCACCTGACCCCATTTAAAAAGTGTTGTTGGAGTCTGGTGGTATCACAGCAGGTTAAGCGCAGTTGGCGCTAAGGGCAAGGAGCTGCATAAGGTTTGAACCCTCGGCTCCCTACCTGCAAGGGAGTCGCTTCACAGGTGGTGAAGCAGGTCTGCAGGTGTCTTTCTCTCCCCCTCTCTGTCTTCCCCTCCTCGCTCCATTTCTCTCTGTCCTATCCAACAATGATGACATCAACAACAACAATAATAACTACAACAATAAAACAGTAAGGGCAACAAAAGGGAATAAATAAATAAAAATATATTTTTTAAAAGTATTGTTAATGTATAAAAGAAGTGCCTTAAAGAGGAATTTCTGGGAGATGGCACAATGCAATGAAAATATGCTAGTCTTTCAAGTCGAACTTACTGAGGCTGCAACCACAAACTTTTCTCTTTAATTAGTTGCATTTGGACTCATATGTTTCCTACCCTCAGTTTATTCCTCTAGGAATGAGAAGGAAACCCATGTGGGAGGTCTGGGTGGGATACTGACTTATTTGATAAGTGCAAAAGGACCTAGCAAAATGTTTGACACACTGCAGGTTTCGTGAAAAAGAAATCCGTATGAACTACCTCGAGACTTGGATAGATCAGGAGCCAGAAAAAAAAATGGGTTGCTAAAATTAATAGGTATTTTTGATGTAGAAACCATCTGACAAATGAGTATGCACAATTAGTTGCCTTCATTCCCGGTAACACCAAGGTGCAATAGATAATCTTCGAATTGTCTGCACAGGATTCAGGTTTGCACAGTGGGATCTCTCCTGTCGGGCTGCCTTGGGCAGCCTGTTCGGAGTTGTTTGTTATACATCGCACAAATGGATCATGCTTTCTGATATGCCAACTGTCCTCTACAAAGGAAGAATTTATGAAGTCCTGTTGGTTTCCATTTCATGAAAAGTGGATGTGATTTTTTTTCTAGATCATTCAGCTAAGATTATAGGTGCTTTTCCCTAATAGAATTTTCTTCTTATGTAGTGGCCTCATTTCTAAGAAAATAGGTTTACTTGTATACTAAGCCCATAGAAGATAAAGGTCTGATAAGGTAGATGCTAGATAAGTAAGATAGCTCTGAATTTTGTAGGTATTTTTGATATATGAAGTTCTACGGAAGGTGATTATGCACAGTTTACCTTAGAAAGCAAGCTTTCACTTTGAATGAACTTGTGAACTATGAAAAGTAAGATCTGAAGTCCTTGAAATTGTAAACCTTTACTTTATTGAATTCTGGGACAAAATGATGGGCTTCATGTATGTAGCTTGTTAGGTTTTAATTTATTCAAATATATTTAAGGATTTTGTTATAATTGAAAATCCAGACATTTTCTGTCATTCACTTTCCCCCCACAGAACCTACTTGAAAATTGCTGAAAAGTATTTGAACTGTGAACTTCCCCTGCATCATTTTAAAATATGCTGTATACTTTAATCATCATTTACTCCAGGAATCTATATCACTCGCTCCCTCCCTCCTTCCCTCACTTCCTTCCTCCCTTCCTTTCTATCTTTCTTAGCTTCTCATTCTTTTTTTTTTTCTTTATTTTTTGCAATGGCACTTAATATTTTCTTCCCCTGTTAGAATCCCTCACCACGAAGAACTTCGTATTTTTTTGTTTCTTATAGAATACATTAGTATTGTTTTTATTTATTTATGAAAAAGTAAACACTGGCAAAACTATAGGATAAGAGGGGTACAACTCCACACAATTCCCACCACCAGACCTCCATATCCCATTCCCTCCCCTGATAGCTTTTCTATTCTTTAACCCTCTGGGAGTATGGACCCAAGGATATTGTGGGATGCAGAAGGTGGAAGGTCTGGCTTCTGTAATTACTTCCCAACTTAACATGGGCATTGACAGGTGGGTCCATACTCCCAGCCTGCCTCTCTCTGCCCCTAGTGGGGCAGGGTTCTGGGGAATTGGAGCTCCAGGACACATTGGTGGGGTCATCTGTCCAGGGAAGTCTGGTTGGCATCATGCTAGCATCTGGAACCTGGTGGCTGAAAAGAGAGTTAACATATATAGTCAAACAAGTTGTTGAGTAATCATGAACCTAAAGGCTGGAATAGTGCAGATGAAGAGTTGGGGGGGGGCTCCATTCTGTAGCTATTTAGTAGGCATATTTTAATTATATTCCAAAGGGCCTGTGGCTATACTAGTTCCCTGAACCTGAAATCTGATATGCAGGTGGATCCAAGTTATTGTCTGGGGAGATGATGTTATGGCTGGAAAAATGACAAGAAAGTTGGATCTGGGAAGAAAGTAGCTCCCAAATATGGGAAAGGTGTATAACTATTGTTGGCTATAAACACCATCGATTTGATGTGATCTGGGGCCCATATTCAGCTTAGAAGTCTATGTGACCTCTGCATCCCTGTAGATCCAAGCTAACATTCTGTGGTCATCAGTAGGAATGTTCCAAGCTGCCCCAATATCAGGACCCATCTTCCTCAGGTGCAGCATAGATTATGTTGTCCATCCTCCCTTCAGAGGATGGAATATTCTCTGCCGTTATTGATCCAAGTTGAGGGAAAGGTCTTATGGGGGCACCAAAGGGGTCTGTTTTGTTGTTCCTGATAGAGATGACTGCTAACAATGGAGAGAGGGATTTATTTGAGGTCTAGGCCCAACATATCTGTTTGGGAATTTCAGGACTCCCTGACTAGGGCCCCAGCTGATGGGTTGGCCTGATAGTGACTATAGGGTCATCCTTAAAGTATGCCAGTCTCTTGCCCTTATTCAGCTTTTGCAGTCCTTGCTTTTAAAATGATCTTTAAACACTTCCTATATACCAACACTTGATGAGAAGAAAGCACCTAGCAAATGTAAAACAAATAGCTTCCAATCACACGAACTCCGGCAATCACTGGGTAGATCTTTAGTTTCCCCTGGCCATTATACTGCTTTGTGTACAGATTTGAGATGTTGAGAGTGACCCTTTGTGGACAGGACAAGCAGATCCACCCACATCACAATTTATCTTGAGAGATTGTTTTGCTTACTGTCAGCAAATAGCCTGTATTCCTTCCTATCCTATGTATGTTTATTTTTTTTTGTAGAAAAAAATGTATTTTCATGTGGTATTGTTTTCTATTGGCATGATTTCTTGAAATGTTTTTCCAACTTACAAAACAAATACTTATTGGAACTGGTGAAACGATACACAGAGATGTGATGAAAATGCCAATTATCACACATTCTTCTCATTCCCCTTCTCATAGGGTTACTAATCTACTTGCTCACACAAATGAGTACAAACACATAAATGAAAAAAAATGTAGTTTTGGTTGGTTGATTATTTTATTACAATAGTAGCATAATATACACATTTTCTTTCAACTTGCTTTTGCCTTTGTTCACTTAATGTATCATGGGTAAACCAATATATCAACAAATGTTCATGTATGTATTATTCTGAACTCTCTGATACTCTCTATACTAAATATATTCTTTCTTGAGTTGCATGGTGAAATAAAATCACATTAGGCTAGTTTCACTGCCTGAGTTTTGTGGCTGAAATCTGTCACCTTCATTCCCACTATCAACACCACCATAGCTAACAACTTTGATAGGTCCTCTATATACCACTGTGACAGGCCAGGCTCAATATTTAAATTAGTACTTTTCTTTTTTTTTTTTTTTTTAAGAAAGGAGACATTAACAAAACCATAGGATAAGAGGGGTACAGTCCCACACAATTCCCATAACCCAATCTCTACATCCCACCCCCTCCCCTGATAGCCTTCCCATTCTCTATCTCTCTGGGAGTATGGACCCAGGGTCGTTGTGGGTTGCAGAAGGTGGAAGGTCTGGCTTCTGTAATTGCTTCCCTGCTGAACATAGGCATTGACTGGTCGGTCCATACTCCCAGTCTGCCTCTCTCTTTCCCTAGTAGGGTGGGTCTCTGGGGAAGCTGAGCTCCAGGACATATTGGTGGGGTCCTCTGTCCAGGGAAGTCTGGTCGGCATCCTGCTGGCATCCAGAACCTGGTGGCTGAAAACAGAGTTAACATACAAAGCAAAACAAATTGTTGAATGACCATGGACCTAAAGACTGGAATAGTGCAGATGAAGTGTTGGGGGAGGGTATTTTCTGCAGACTTTTGTGTACTTCTGCTTTCAGGTATATATTTTTTTTTCCCTGGTTTATGGACACGTGTGAACATATGCTCTACTTAAGGGGACTTGGTCTATATCTAGGTTTGGGGACTTTACTGAGGAGTGGAACACCTGGAATGGAATTAGAGAATACTATGAAAGGAAAAGTCTCACCTGAGTGATGAAGCTGAAGGGTTGTCATTCCACACCTGAAGTCTCTGGACACAGTCTGAAGTGAAGCATGCTGGGGTGGCACTCATTGCGTTGATTGGGTTGTGATCAGTTGGTGCAATATTATTTGATTTGGATTGAGAGAAGCATGTAGAAAAGTGGGCCCCAGCCTAAGGTTCCAGGACTGGGGGAAATATAGGCCCTATAGTGGAAATGTGAGGTTCCTGCTGTCTTAGGGTTCAAGAAGACAATGGATAGTTATTGTTATCATCACATTATTTGGTGATTGGGTTAACTTTGAAAAGTACCTTTGTTAGATTTTGGGGTATATTACCCAGCTACTTGTATATAGCTGTGCTACCAGTTGCTTCTGTTCTCCCTGGTCTAGGCTTTTGAGAGAGTCAACATATCAAAGACAGCCTATGTATTAAAAAGACTCAGTCTTGTGTTTTAAGAAGTTCTAGACATATGATCAATTTTCCCCTCTCATATTAATTAAATAGTGGTTTATATGTCTACACTTTAATAGGAGGGTACATAAACACCATTCCCACCAACAAAAGACTGTGTCCCATTCCACCCACCCACCCCTCCCCCCCTTGCCACCCGGGGAAGCTGAATGTGCAGCCTCTCCCTCACCACTGAGCTTTTACTTTAGTGCTCTACTCAACCTGAGCTGCACATTAGATTACATGAATAGCTTTATAAAAATACCAAAGCCTCCCCCCACCACACACACACACACACACACACACCTATGGACATCTATTTTTTTATAAGAGTGCTCAAAATATTAATTGGGGGAAAGGAGAATCTCTTTAGCAAATGATGTTGGGAAAACTGGGTGGGAACATGTATAAGAATGAAACAGAACCACCACAAATAAAAGTAAACTCCAAATGGATCAAGGATTTGCATGTTCAACCATAAATTATCAAATATTTAGAGGAAGACATTGGGAGAAATCTTTTTGATCTAAGTTTTACATGTGCCTTCAATGCCTCAAATCCATCCTCTAGAAAGACAAAAACAAAAAATAAACCAATGGGGCACAATCAAATTAAAAAGCTTGTTCATAGCAAAAGAAAACACCACCCAACTAAAGAGTCTCCTTTTGGAACAGGAGAACATCTTTGTATGCCATACATCAGACAAAAAGTTAACACCTAACGTATACAAAGAGCTCACCAATCTCAGTAACAGAGAGAAAGAAAGGGGAAGAAAGAAAGAGGAAGAGCGAGAGAAATATAAGTTAAATATACTTCCAGTTACACTTGGGAGACTTTTGAATATATAACTTTAATAATTTATGATATTGTAATATTTGACATGCATAACATAGAAAATAAAATAAAACCTATTGGGGGAAAAAACAGACAGACAAAACCCAAATGCCCAGGCTCTTGTCCAGACCAGTTGTATCAGAACTTCTGCAGGAGAAACCCAGGCACCACATTTTTCCAAAGCTCCTCCAGGTAAATTTTCAGTTAGGCTGAGAATAACAGGTTTAATTGATTATCTCATTAAATCTTTACTAAAAAATAACTTTGAAGGTTTGTTTCTGGTTTGTATGCTACGAATGTCAAAATTAGCAAAATCAAGAATTTTATTTACTTAGTATCACATCATCAGTGGAGAATTTGGATTCACACTTAAATCTGTTTGGTTTCAGAGTTCATGACTGTTTTCATAAATTCTCTCAATATAATTACAGCTCTTTTGCCTGTACTGCAAAATGGCAAAGCTAGTAGGCAGGCAGTGGTATATCCAGTTTAACGCATATAATATCATGTGCAAGAACTCAGATTCGAGCCAGCCCCCAATCCCCACCTGCAGAGGAGTGCTTAATGAGCAGTTAAGCAGGTTTACAAGTGTCTATCTTTCTCTTCCCCTCTTTATCTCTCCCTACCGTCTCAATTTCAATTTCTCTTTATCTTATAAGAAAAAGTAAAAAAAAAAAAATGACCACCCCAAACTGCAGCAATAACCCTGGTAGCAATGAAGACAAACAAACAAATAAACAAAACAAAAAGCAAAGGGACCAGGTGATGGCACACTGGGTTAAGCACAGATAGTAGAAGTGCAAGGACTAGCAGAAGGATTCAGGTTCAAGCCCCTGGCTCCCCACCTGCAGCAGGGATGCTTCACAAGAAGTGAGCAGGTCTGCAAGTTTCTTTCTCCCTCTCCTCTCTCAATTTCTCTCTGTTCTATGCAATAAAATAGAAAAAAATGGCCACCTGGAGCAGTGGATTCATAGTGCTGACACCCAGCCCCAGAAATAACCTTGGTGGCAACAAAAAAAGTAAAGGCAATATAATAGGGTCCTGGAATAGGGAGATATAGTATAATGGTATGCAAAAATTTTCAGTCTTGAGCCTCTGAGGTTCCAGGTTTAGTCCTAGCACCACCGTAAACCAGAACTGAGCTGTCCTTTGGTTTCTCTCTATATTTTTTTCTGTCACTAAAATTAAATAAATAAATAAATAAATAATATATAAATGTGCATGTTCATCAGAGAGGCAATTACAGAAGTCAGATCTTCCACCTTCTGTACCCCATAAAGAAGTTTGGTCCACATTCTTAGAGATGGAAAAACAGGGAATTTTCAATGGAGGGGATGGGACACAGAACTCTGACGGTGAGAACTGTGTGGAATTGTACTCCTGTAATCTTACAAACTTGTTAATTGTTGTTGTGGTGGTCTGGTGTCGGGCTGCACCGCGGAGTAGAGAGTGGACGTCCAAAGCAAAGGGGTACACAAATCTTTATTATAGGATGGGGGGGGTTGGTTCAGACCACGTGGAGCCAGCCGGCAATGGCCGTCCCCACTACCTGACCACGGGGTGGGGGGAGAGCAGGGAGCGAGATCTCAGAGAGAGAGAGCTGAGAGCCCAGAGAGAGAGGGGGGGGTGAGGGGGATTTTTATTGGGCGACAACCAGGGGTGATGAGTAGGGCCAGGATTGGTTGAAGGGGGCACTGCTAGGATTTCGCGGGGCGTAGTAAAACCTGGGGGCGGAGACTGCATCAGAATAACTCCTCAGCAACAGTTAATCATTATTAAATCACTAATAATTAAAAAATAATAAACTATATTTTAAGAAAAAAGAGAATAGGATTTTGAGCTCAGCTTACTTATGCTTGTAAAGACTCCCCCCCAATATGATATGTTTTCTATAGTTAGCAGTTAATAATTTAAATTAATTGAGGTGTTAAGGAAGCTTAGAAGTAAGAACGTTTGGTTCTAGCTAACAAAGCAAGTAGCCTCATTACCAGATATAATAATGAGTTTGAGAACTCCACTCACTGAGCAAAACAGGTGTCAAAAGCTGGAAGACAAATTTTGTGATTGCTTTTAGAAAGTTTGTAAAAGTGCTGGGCTTCAAATTATAATTTTACCATCATATATTTTCCTGTTTCTTTACAAACTTTAAATGTGATTCTGTGTTTGCTTGAAATATTGTAAATGACATATAATATCCGGTAGAGTTGATTCTTGAAACAACACTCTGGGTCTTAGACATTCTTGGGTTAAAATTTTTAATAGCTAGGTTTAATCCAGTCACAATTATCATGCTTATGAATACACTAGAACATATATTTTAACCTAGTATTATGTAATTTTTTAAAAAATCATTGTCCCCATGTTTGTGTCTTTTTGTCTTTTCAGCCTTCTCTTAGATTTTTTTTGAAATATACAGTTCTGGAAATTGTATTAGTCTTAACCCTTATTTACAAACAAAAGAATCAAGCTTTAGCTAATCTGAATAGAAAAGATACTGTTGGGCAAATAAGTTTGAGTAAGTACTAAAATTTCCTGCCAGGATAGTTTCTATCTGATTGCATGTAAACCTAAAGAAATTGAGAAGGGTCAGAATACCAATGTTAATAAAATTCATGAGAATGAATCACCTAACTGAATTAAAAGAATTATCAGGTGTTCTTATTTATGACTGCCATCCTAGATTAGTTAGTGCCTCAAAATAGTATATCTGTTTTAATATATAAATGTGATAGTAGATAGGATTGAGGCTGACAGTTGGTGGTAAGGTATTCTGAACAAGATGTAGCTGTGCAGGTCATAATTGTGTTTGAGGAGGATAGGTTTCCAGGTGGCTAGTGTCCTACAGAAATGGTAAATAAGTGGAAGAAAAAGTATAGCATGCGAATAGACCAATACTCATATAGATATGAATCAGAATTGTGACTAATCCAGTTGTATATAGTTGCAATTTGATTTTAATCTTTTTTTGAATATTTTTATTTATTACTGGATACACACAGAGAAATTGAGAGGGGAGGGGGAGGTAGGGAGTGAGGGAGACACCTGTAAACCTTCTTCACAACTCATGAAGCTTTTCTCTTGCAGGTGGGCACCGGGGCCTTGAACCTGGGTCCTTGTGCACTGTAATGTGTGTGTTTAACCAGGTGCGCCACCGTCTGGTCTGGTCTCCCCTATATTCTTAATTTTAGTAAATTAACTTTATTTTAAATAAAGTTTCAGTTAACTGGATAAGGAAAATAACCAATGAAATTAGTATCCCTAGCCTATATCAACCAAAGAGATTATATATGATTTATTACCTAATTCAGTTTACAATGTATTTTCTTCTGATAGCAACTAAGTCATCAGAGTTCACCAGTTTACTCCATATAGTATAGCCAATCTATAAATTAATTTGTTCTAGTTTAAGAAAAAAATAAGAGCTACATTCAGCAAAACACCATGCTTCTTATATTTTTGTGCAACTCTATTTTACCAAATAAATAAATAAATATATATATAAACAGTTGCAGTTATATCTACTGGATGAATATTAGTTAAATTTTATAAATTACTCACGTTTCAGCAATTGATTGCCACACCTACCTTAGTCAGAGCTCACATACAATCACTATGGCTACTGTCTTATCTGACTCCATCTTGCTGGAAAGGGACACATTTCCCAACCAGACATAATGAACACTTTCACAAGTGCTGCCCTTGCAGGAAAGCATTGCTTCATAGAGTTTATGTCAAGCCACTGGCCATACTTAAATATCCACATAGATAACCATATCCTGGTTGGCAATAATATGGTGGGGTTTGGCATCATATGTCTGGACTAATGACTTAGAACTATTTTAAGATCTGGGAGGCTAGGTGGTAGAAAGCACATATTACAAAGCACAAGGACTGGGTTCAAGCTCCTGATCTCCACCTGTAGGGTGGAAAACTTCACAAATTATCAAATAGTACTGCAGCTCTCTCCCTCTTTTTCTTTGTCTCATGCTCCCTGTATCTCTCCTTCCTGTCTCTATTTCTAGCTCAATTCAAAAATAAATTATTTTAAAATTTTTATTTATAGAATGAAATGTTGACAAGACCATAGGTTAAGAGGGGCACAATGCCACACAATCCCCACTACCAGGACACCGTATCCAATCCCCTCCCTTGATAGCTTCTCCATTCCTTATCCCTCCAGGAGTATGCATCTAAGGATCATTATGGGCTACAGAAGGTGGAAGGTCTGGCTTCTGTAACTGCTTCCCTGCTGAACATGGGCATTGGCAGGTTGATTCATTCTTTCAGCCTGTCTCTCTATTTCCCTAGTGCGGTAGGGGTCTGGGGAGGTAGGGCTCCAGGACCCATTGGTGGTGTTGTCTGCCCAGGAAAGTACAGCTCAGGGAAAGAAAAATTAAATAAAAAACTAGTATAGTCATAGGCCCTTTGGAATATAACTAAAATAGGCCTACTATCTACAAAACAGAGACCCCCAAATCTTCATCTGCAATATTCCAGCCTTTAGGTTCATGATTAGTCAACAATTTTTTTGGCTTTGTATGTTAACTCTTCTTTCAGCCACCAGGTTCCAGATGCTAGCATGATGCCAGCCAGACTTCCCTGGACTGACAACTCCACCAATGTGTCCTGGAGCTCCGATTCCCCAGAACCCCACCCCACTAGGGAAAGAGAGAGGCATGCTGGGAGTATGGATCCACCTGTCAACACCCATGTTCAGCTGGGAAGCAATTATAGAAGCCAGACCTTCCACCTTCTGCACCCCATAATGACCCTGGGTCCATACTCCCAGAGAGATAAAGAACAGAAAAGCTATCAGGGGAGGGGATGGGATATGGAGTTCTGGTGGTGGGAATTGTGTGGCGTTGTACCCCTCTTAGCCTATGGTTTTTTTGTCAGCATTTCCATTTTATAAATAAAAATAAAAATAAATAGAGGTAATGGTACTCTGTGGATTATCATGCTGGCTACAGTATAATGGGTTTGATGCAGAAAGCTTGTGCTCATTATTTAGTAACCATTGCTACTGCATTTGGTAAGAAGATAATGTCAGATACCTACAACTTGGCTTTTTTTTTTTTCTTTTCTGTTCTTTTTTTTTTTCTTTCTTTTTTTTTTTTTTTTGTTGTTGTTGTTTCAATTTGTTTGGTAGTAAAGGGTCTCCTCCATGTACTGTTTCACTGCTCCAGGCCACTTTTCTCATTCAGAGAGCAGGACAGAGAGACAGGGAGACATGATAGCCCTTAGGCTTCCTCTGTGGCCACAATACTTGACACATGGCTCAAATCTGTGTTGAGCATGGCAACACAGGCTTCTACTTGCTGAGCTACCTCTTTGGCTTTCGAGCTGGGTGTGCATGGCATTTGTAGTAATTATTTGTGAGGATTGATGGACTTTGGTAGCCCATTAATCTTAAAGACTACAAACAGCCTGTGAGTGATAAGAGTGCGTTTATTCTGTCTCTGCATAGCAGCTGAGGTTTATAACCGCTGGGATTACAGGCAGTCTGCTCAAGTCCTGTGGAAAGAAGGTGCACACCCTGGACAACAACAAAACAACAAACAACAACAACAAAAAGGTGATAGGAGCATATAGATGCTCTGCACACTGTGAATGTAAAAGTCGGCATGGGGGAAAAAAGCCTGTTTAGTTGACTCACAAAGGAACTCATTACAACACACTTGCAGACCTCAGCTGAGCTCCACGCACTGCTTTCCCTGGACCTCTTTATTCCTGAGGCTAGTGCAACTTCCGGTGTGTGTTCCCTGTGCAGAGAGATGATGATGGAGGCAGTGCTGGCAGACAGGCAGGTTGCTGGCATGTATGCCCTCCCCTGGCCCAGGAGAGGAATTTGTTTATTTATGCAGATCTGCAACTCTTTCCCCAAGGCTAGAATTTCCAACCAAAAGCAATCCTTTAGGTTTTGTGTAGTAACTATCTCAACACTTCAAATATGTAGGTTTTTTTTTTAACTTTTTTTTCCTGATTCTGAATGAGGATTTAGTTAAATGCCTGTTTAAGAATTGATGAGTAATTTAAAGGATTTAAGAGAACATTCTGTGCTATTATATGCAAATACATGCCATGCATGGCTCCCTATGTCATTAACCTGGCAGTCATTTCATGCATGAGTCCCCATCTTATTAAGCTAGCAGTATGGAATATTTGATTTACTAAACTGGTATGAACTACTTAGTGAGCTAATATAGGAATATAACTTTTACATCTCTTTGGAATAACTATCTTCGAAACAGATTCTTGAAGACGATAACATTATTTTGACAGCTGTGCTCAGTTTCTAAAAGTCTATTTTAGGAAGCGCCCTGGCATTGTTGGAAATGTACCTGTGTGATTTGAATGAGCCCTCCAATAATTGAAAACAAAAACCATGCTAACGATAACAGCCTCCCCCTTCAAAGTCAGCAGCAAGCAGTTCCACAATACAGGTAAATAAATGTGGGAGAAGCGTTTGCCTCGAAACAGGATGTTTTAATGACTTGCCTGAGAGCCTGCCACTAGGTTCTCAGTTACCATAAGCCTCGGAAAAACTCTTTTTATAGCCAAGCCCCACCTTGGCTTTCCCCAGCTATTGTTGCCATAGCAGCAATCATTGGCCATGGGATTTACAGGAAGGGGGGAAAAAAGGCAGGTGGGGGGTAGAGAGACAAGCTGCATATCTGTAAAGTTGGTGCAGTGCCAAATGTGGCAGGAATTATAAATGCAGGATGCTGGGTTCTTCCTTTAGTGTCCATTTCAGCCGGCGCCTGATGTCACCCACATAATCACAAACCACTCTGTCATCATTCTGACCAGCTGCAAGAAATGAGACAAAGGGAAATTTAGCAGCCGCTGAGGGAATGGTAATTTAAAAGGCTTTTAAATGATGTTTTCTGTGTTCCTCAATCAACAATATTTTAAAGCCTTTAATTTTTTTTTTCTCGCTACAATAGGATGGCCTTGTCGCTGGTGTGACTAGTGACATATTAGCATGGAGTTGGCCAAAAAAATGTCAAGAGACTAGAAAGAAGGTCAAATAGACCCATCTTGAAAGGAATAGAAAGGAAATATTTATAGTATAATCTCCGTTTCGGGTAGAATTCTTGCCTTGGGATTATGGAAGTGAACTTGTCTTTACTTCCTGCCTAAGGTGTAATTTCTGAACCACACATGTGTGTATTGTTTACCAGATGAGTACCTCAGTAAGTGCTTTCTGATTTGTAATCTTAGGTTCATCATTTCTTCAATCGTGACATGTATTGCAGAGTTCACAGGCAACAGGGGGAAAGTATTTGTAAGAAATGAAAACCAACTGAATAATCCCAGAAAGTTGGTGAACTGTGACTTGATCAGGGCTCCTGTGAGCAATGAATATGTAAGGGGTACCCAACAGAGCTGGGGGGTGCATATGGGGAGGGGGAGAATGTCAGGTGGGGAGATTGTCCAAGAGAAAGAGTGTGTACAATGTGCTAGCTTGCAGCAAGCCAGGATTTATGCAGTTTTGTTAGGGTAGAAAATGGAAGAAATAATCTTTTAAAATGGGAATTGTTTAGTGGTAGATGTTTGGAAGTAAGACAAATCAGCTAAGATAGGACCATTTGGTTCTGGCTAAATCTATTCTTAGTTAAAAAATGTCTCCTTTCTGAACCATTCACCTCAAATTATAAATAGTGTCTGCACAGAATGATTGACAATTACATGAATGAATTGGAATATAAATCCTTGACGTGGTCTCTGACAAACTGACAAACCACAGAGGTAGGATTAACAATCTGTAGGGAAAGAAAAAACTGTTGAATGACTAGGTTGGGAATAATCTGTTATCTAAATGGAAAAAAAAAAAAGAAAATTCACATGTCATAGTACATTAAGCAACATTGACTAAGGGTTGAAATTTGAATAAAAGAATCTAAAATCATTTTAAAATAGAGAACATTTCTCTGTATTTATAGGAGGTGCTCTTTGTTTTTCTCAAGCTATCAAAGTACAAATTTTAAGGCAGAACTAAGACAGTTTGAAAAACAAATCATGAACACAATGAAAAAATATATTGAAATTCAGAAGATATTTTCAAAGTAGTAGCTGACTAAAGATTGCACTGCTGAATGAATAAAGCCCTTCCAATAATTTAATTTAAAAACTCTTACTAGATAAACATGTCTGTACACGTCACTCACAGAATAAACCTGAGTCACCAATAAATTCATTAGGAGAGACATACAATTTTTTTTAATCAAGATATTTTATAAATATTAGACTGGACAAAATGTAAAACCAGAAAATTCCATGTTCTGGAGTTGACTTGGGAGAACCATGCTGATGGGAATTTTTATTTGCATTATGAAAAACAATTTATCAAGATATGGCAAAGTTTAACACATGCCTTCTTTGGGAACTTGCATACAAAATATTATAGTGTTCACTCAACCGGAAATACGTATGTTGTGGTTCATCCAGATTATGAGATATTACATACCTGTTGAGATAATAGATAAAAATTCTAGTAGATTAGAAAAACATAATAAAGAAGGAAAAGTTAGTATCATAGAAAGCTGAATACCATTTGTGATAGCATGACCATGATGTTCTGTTAACACAAAGTAAGCTATTTATAGAGGCACAACTCCAGTAGAACTATAAATATATCTATAGAAAGAATAGGTTATTGATAAAGGAAAAATGTCAAATGAGCTGAGAAGGGGCAAAGAGAACACATGAGATACTGGTGGATAAAAGAACAGTTGACCAGCTTTGAAATAGTCCAAAAAACAAAACCTGCCTCAAGCCACAAAAAGAAAATAACAAAACCAAATCAAAACCACTTGAGTCTGAATAAGCCTTTAAGACTCAATAAATGTATAGGAAATCTAGATGACAGAGGAATATCTTAAATATCACCATGGGGATGTAATCAGTAGATTCAGGGCTAACTCTGTGGGCAACTAATTCCTCTTCTACAGTGATAACAACAAAATGTTACAAACCAAAGTATAAGCCAAAAAATAATAATAATGATGATGATGATGGACACAGAGGGAAGTGGAAAAGATTCTTGAAGGTCATCTTTAAGGATACCATAAGTAGATCAGAGCCAATTCTGCTTTTAGGAGAACCTCACTTGCACACATCACAGCTATAACTAAGTAATCACACATCCCCCCTTCTTGACTGTGAGATCTATATGGGGAGGGACCAGGTTAGTCATGTCACTTCTCAGACTCTAAACACATCCCATGTATGAAGCGTAAAATACAGAGTGAGCTTTATTTTTTTTTTTCTTTTTCTGTTTCCACCTAATTGTAGTTGAAAAGTGACAGCTTCTTTTGGACTCTAAGTAGTTATCAGAGTTTAAAAAAATCTTTTCAAACTTGAATGCCTTACACTGCACTCATTTGCGGAATTGATGCTAGTTCTGCATGAAGTCTTCACATTAGTTTGACCAATACAAGAAGGTATATTATCTCATATTTCACAGAAAAAGAGCATCTGTAACTGTCTCCCTGCATTATACCATTTACCATCCTAAGCAGGTAGAAAAGCTCTCAACTTTTAAAAAAGTGTTTTTTTTCTAAAACAGACAAGCTCAGTGCATTTAAGGGTTGCACTGTTAGTAAGATTCAGAATTAGTGAACAGAATTTGAATCCCTACAATTAGTAACTTCACAGATTAACCTAGCTGCAGTCTGTGTTTTTATCACACTCTGTCTATTACTAAATTATAGTCTGTCACGTTTGATTTATTCAATCTCAGTGCTGAAAATGTTCAAACATCCTGATCACTTTTGTCAGTGTCTTTGCTATTCCGAACATAAGAGCTCATCTAAACATTCATTAATCTAAGTCTTTATGATTTTAATTTCCAAATGTAATGATTAGCATTTCTAAGCTTTTTAGATTCAAAGCATGATGATAAGCCCTTTTCAGGGGTCACTGGAAGCCAAGAATTTAGAGGTAATAATTTGATAAATTAAGTCCTGCACCATCTATGTAAATCATTTAAATCATCTACTCTGACACTGTATTATTATTAATATTTTTGTTTATAATGCAAATCAAATTATTTTGACTAAGCATGTCATTGTCACACATTTTGGGGTTCTCTTCTTCATTTATTGTTTTGTTTATGAGAATCCCTGATTTTTTTTATTCCATAAATTGATTCCATGGAAATATTGGATACTATTGTGAGAACTGAATTGGAGTTTGTTGATGCATGCATAGTTCAGATAGTCATATTATTTTATTAATGATTTAACTCTTTCTTTTTCAGAATCAGCTTGCAGAAACAATATCACAACAACTCTCAATAGCAAAAGAAATACTCCCATAAATATGGTCATAAGTAGGGCTTTACAGCTCCAGATGATTTTTTTTCTTCAGATAGAAAGATAGAGACAGTGAGACAGAAAAAAATAAAACACAGCACAGTACATAGAGCTTCCTTTAGTACAGTGGGGCCCAGGCTCAAAACTGGGCCATGCATCTAACAAAGCAAGAACACTATCAAAGAGAATTATCATGCTGGCCCATTTAATTCATTTTTAAAAGTCTTGTGTGGAGAAAATCAATTAAGATGACAAGACTACATAATCATGCTCATTTGGATCACATAGCGAAATGTTGGTGGCTGGGTGGTGGTGCACCTGGTTGAAGAAACATGTTACCATGCAGAAGGACCCAGCTTTAAGCCCCCGTCCCACCTGCTGGGCGGAAACTTCAAAAGAAGTTAATGTCTCCTTGCTTAAATAAATAAATAAATAAATAAATAAATAAATAAATAGAAGTGAAGCAGGTCTGCAGGTGTCTCTGTGTCTCTCTTCTTCTCTATCATGTCCCTCAAAGTTCAGGGCGCCAGTATGCCGGGCTAACTTCGTGGCGGGAGACAGACAACCAGGGACTCATGGCTGAGTGGAGAAGCAGTATTTCTTTATTGACGAGCGAACGGTTCAAAAAACTGATGTAATCTAATCACAACCCAATTTTTGTCCTGCCTCTCTCTCCTCTGGCCAAAGAGTCAGGAACCAAGGAAGTACTAGGATAGGGGGCGGGGAGAAGGAAGAAGTGCCAACTAGCAAGGGCTAAACCAAAATCTCCTGGAGGCAGGGGGAGTGAGACCAAACCAATGTAACAGAATGACCATGTAAATAGACCACAACGTCAAGCAATGTAACAGAAGGGATCCCAGAAGCAGAACTAGAAGCATACCAACAATATCACCCCCTCAATTTATCTCTGTATCATTTTATCAATAAGTTAAAATGATTAATTAAATAAAATAGATATATTATTTTTAAAAAGAAAGACGTGGGCAAATCATTGAATCAGTTCTCATTTTTCCTTATAGAAAAGTCCATAGAGAGATTATTTCCCACTAATATTGCAAAATCATGACAAAGTAATATTCCATGGAATATAGATGCCATAACTTCTTTAGCAAGTCATCTGTTGATGGGCATTTAGGCTGCTTCCACTCGTTGTCTATTGTGAATAACACAGCTATGGACATAGGGGTGCATATATACTATATTGTGGATGTTAAAGTGTCCTTTGGATAAATTCTAAGGGTGATATTGCTGGATCATATGGTAATTTCATTTTTTTTCCCTCCAGGGTTATTGCTGGGCTCGGTGCCTGCACCATGAATCCACTGCTCCTGGAGGCCATTTTTCCCCTTTTTGTTGCCCTTGTTGTTGTCGCCTCATTGTGGGTATTACTATTACCATTGTTGATGTTGTTCATTGTTGTATAAAACAGAGATAAATGGAGAGAGGAGGGGAAGACAGAGAGGGGGAGAAAAAGACAGACACCTGCAGACCTACTTCACCGCCTGTGAAGTGACTCCCCTGCAGGTGGGGAGCCGGGGCTCGAACTGGGATCCTCACGCTGGTCCTTGCGCTTTGCGCCACATGTGCTTAACCCACTGTGCCACCACCCGACCCCCGGTAATTTCATTTTTATTTGTTTAAAGACTGTCCATGCAGTTTTCCAAAGGGATTGTACCAGTTTGTATTCCTAGTAGAAATGTAGCAGAGTTTGTTTTCATTTTTTAATGTATTTTTAATATTTTTTCATTTATTATTGCATAGATACATAGAGAAATTCAGAGGGATGGGGAAAATAGGGAGAGAGAGACACCTGTCGTCCTGCTTTACCACTTGTGAAGCCTTCTGCCTACAAGTGGGGACCAGGAGCTTGAACTGAGGTCCTTGTATGCTGTTCTTCTTCTTCTAGCGTTTGCCCTTCTTCCATAGCTAGTCAACAGTGTCAGATTGAAAGCTGTCAGGAGCTGCTTGTTGCTGGCTTTGAAAGTGACTGGGATCCATGTGGATTCAGTCGGCTAGGAAGGATCGTCAGTTTCCCCAATGAATGGGTACTCACGGGATGCACCACGAGAAATGTGTGCACTTAACTAGGTGTGCCACCACCTGGGCCCCAGAGTTGCCTTTTCTTAACAGCCTTCACAACACTTGTAATTTCCTGGTTTATTGATGTAAGCCATTCTCTCAGGTGTGAGAGAGTAGCTCAGTGTAGTTTTAATTTGCATTTCTGTAATGATAAGTGAAGGGGAGCAATTCTTCATTCGTCTAGGGCCATGTCTATCTCTTCTTTAGAAAACTGTTGGGGGTTGGGCAGTAGTGCAGCGGGTTAAGCATAAGTGGCACAAAGCGCTAAGGACTTGCGTAAGGATCCAGGTTAGAGACCCCGGCTCCCCACCTATAGGGGAGTCGCTTCACAAGTGGTGAAGCATGTCTGCAGGTGTCTTTCTCTCCCCCTCTCTGTCTTCCCCTCCTCTCTCCGTTTCTCTCTGTCCTATCCAACAATGACAACATCACTAATAACTACAACAATAAAAAACAAGGGAAATAAATAAATAAAATAAATATTTAGAAAACAAAAGGAAAACTGTTTACTTCCTTGGCCCACTTTTTTAATTGGGTTATGCTGGGATAGCCTGCATGGGAGAGGGATCAGGAACTTGTGCTGCACTAACTTCGCAGGAGATACACTCTGGAACTCTCGGAGCCGGAAAGCAATTTCCAAGTGTCTTTAATCAGAAGAGCAGCTGTATTTATACTCTCCAAGTAGGGTGGAAACAGGATGTGACATAGAGAGGGTGGAGGCAAAAGTGACTGGTGGAAGATCAGGGTGTGACAAGGAGAGGGGGTGGAGCAGGTGAGAATTCTACCACTGAACCACCAATGCCCTGGAGGGAAGGTGGTGCTTTATGTAAATGTAAAAGTGATTTATGTAAATAGACCGCAGCTTTGAGTGGGATCTCATACAGACATACTGGTGTTTAAGCCGGTGGGAGCTGGCATACTATCCAACAGGGTTATTTTTGCTTCTTTGTAGATCTGTACTATTTCTGTATAGATATTTTATATCAGTCACTTGTCTGATGTATGTTGTGCAAATTATCTTCTTTCATTTACAGGATTGCCTGGTTATCCTTGTATAGTTTCTTTTTGACTTGTGGAAGCTCTATAGTTTCATGTAATCCCATTGATTTCCTCTTGCCTTCATTTCCCATACCAGAAGGTTGAGTCTTCAAATACATCTTTGATGTGAAGGCCCTGAAAAACTTCATGGACATTTCCTTCTATATGTTTTAGAGTATCTGGTCTAATATCTAGATCTTAAATCCTTATTATTTTACCTTGTTGTGTATGATATTAAGTCGTGGTCTAGTTCCACTTTTCTCCATGTGGCTGTCTGATTTTCCCATCACCATCTGTTGAAGAGGCATTTGGTTTATTTTTTCCCCAATTATTGAATGGTTTTGGGCCCTTTATCATATATCAGGTCATTGTATATGTATGGGCTCGTGTTTGGACTTTCAGTTCTGTTCCATTGATCCATGTGTCCATTTTTATTCCAGTACCATGCTGTTTGTTTGTGTGTTTTTGCTTCTAGGGTTATTCCTAGGGCTAGGTGCAAGCACTAGGATTCCACTGCTCCTGGAGGTTAATTTTTTTCATATATATATATATATATGAAAAAAAAAAAATATATATATATATATATATATATATATATGGGCTAGAACAGAGAGAAATTGAGAGAGGAGGAGAAGATAGGGAGGGAGGTTTCACTGATTGTAAAGAGGATAGGCTTCACTGCTTGTGAAGCGACCCCTCCGTAAATGGGGAGCTGGGGACTCGAACCGGGATACTTGTGCAAGTCCTTCTGTGTGCTTAACTCAGTTAAGCTACCACCCAGCTGCACTCCCATACTGTTTTGATTACTATTGCTCTGTAGTGTAAACTGAAGTTCAGGAATGTGATACCTCCATGTTTTTCCTTTTTTTCATAGAAGTGCTTTTGTAATTTGTGACCCTTTGTGGCTCTACACAAATATTTGGACAATTTATCAGTTTTCTTGAGAAATGTCAATTGAACTTGAAATAGGGGATTACATTAAAATTGTAGATTTCTTTGGGTAGAATGGGCATTTTTATAATGTTTATTTTTCCAATACAGGAACAAATAATATTCTTCCACTTCTGTGTGTCCTCTATTTCTTTTAGCAATGTCTTATAGTTTTTGCTGCAAAGGTCCTTTACCTCTTCCTGTGAGATTCACCCCAAGATAGTTTCTCTTTTTTGGGTTCAACCGTAAATGGGATGAGCCTTTTATTTCCCTTTCCTCTGACTCCTTGTTTGTATACAAAATGCCACAAATTTATGTGTATTTATTTTGTATCCTGCTACTCTACTAAATTTATTTTTTCCAGTAGTTTTTTTTTTTTGGTGGAATCTTTGGGGTTTCTAGGTATAATATATCATCAACAAAGAGATATAGTTTGATTTCTTCTTTTCCAGTCTATATGCCTTTAATATATCTTTGTCTGACTGTGATGGCAAGGACATCCAGAACTATTTTGAGTAACAGTGGACATCCTTGTCTGGTTCCTGATTTTAAGAGAATTAGCTTTTCCTTATTATCGATGATGTTAGCTTTAGATTTGTTGTAAATGATCTTTATTATGTTAAAGAGTAGTCTTTATACTCCCAGTTTTATAAATTCCCAGTTTCATAAATCAGTGTTGGGTCTTGTTGGATGCCTTTTCTTATCAATTGATATGACCACGTAATTTGTGGGTGTTGAACAATCCTTGTTTCCCAGGGATGAATCCCATTTGGTCTTGATGAATTATTCTCTTTATATATTGTTGAATTTGATTTCCCAACATCTTGTTCAGGATCTTTGCATCAGTGTTCATCAGGGATTTTTCTTCCTGGTAGAGTACTTTCCTGCCCCGGGGTTGAAAGTGATATTTGTCTCATAGAATGTGTTTGGTAGTGTTTGCCCTTTTATAATTTTATCAAATAGTTTGAGAATAACTGTTGATTTTTCTCTGAAAGTCTTAGAGAATTAATTTTTAAAGTCCTCTGGGATTGGGTTTTTATTTTGGGGAAGATTTTTGATGAGTGATTCAATTTATTTATTTATTTATTTAAGAAAGGAGACATGAACAAAACTGTAGGCTAGAAGGGGTACAACTCCACACAATTTCTGACACCCAATCTCCATATCCCATCCCCTCCCCTGATAGCTTTCCCATTCTCTATCCCTCTGGGAGTATGGACCAAGGGTCATTGTGGGTTGCAGAAGGTAGAAGGTCTGGCTTCTGCAATTGCTTCCCTGCTGAACATGGGCATTGACTAGTCTGCCTCTCTCTTTCCCTAGTAGGGTGGGGCTCTGGGGAAGCAGAGCTCCAGAAAACATTGGTGGGGTCATCAGTCCAGGTAAGTCTGGTCAGTATCATGCTGGCATCTGGAACCTAGTGGCTGAAAAGAGAGTTAACATACAAAGCCAAATCATGAACCTAAAGGTTGGAATAATGCAGATGAAGTGTTGGGAGGGGTACTTTCTGCAGACTTTTGTGTACTTCTGCTTTCAGGTATATTTTTTTTCTCCCTGGTTTATGGGCACACGTGAACATATGCTCTATTTCAGGGGACCTGGTCTATATCTAGGTTTGGGGACTTTATTGGGGAGTGGAACACCTGGAATGGAATTAGAGAATACTATGAAAGGAAAGGTCTCACCTGAGTGATGAAGCTGAAGGGTTGTCATTCCACACCTGAAGTCTCTGGACACAGTCTGAAGTGAAGCATGCTGGGGTGGCACTCGTTGCGTTGGTTAGGTTGCGATCTGAGGATGCAATGTTATTTGATATCAGTTGAGAGAAGCATGCAGGAAAGTGGGCCCCACCCTAAGGCTGAGAAGAGTGATTCAGTTTCTAACCTAGTAATTGGTTTGTTTAAGCTACCTTCTCTTAAGTTTGGCAGGTGTTATGATTCTAGAAATGCATTCATTTTATCTAGGTGGTCCAATTTATTTCCATAGAGATATTCATAATACTCAATTTGATTCTTTGTATCTCTCCATTTTCAGTTATAATTTCATCTCTCTTGTTCCTGATTGTTTTTATCATAGCTTTTTCTATTTTCTTTTTGTGAGTCTAGCTAGAGATTTATCAATTTTATTATTTATCCTTTTGAAGAACCAGCTCTTGATTTCATTAATCTTTCAGATTAGTCTTTCTGAATCTACTTCATTAATTTCTGCTATGAGTTTTACTGTTTTTTTATTCATGCAGAAATTTTGGTCTCTGTTACTTCTCTTCTAGTTGACTTAGTTGTGATGTTAGGTGTCTTATTTGAGATTTTTGCTGCTTGTTAATATGAACCTTTATTCCTACAAATTGCCCTCTTAGAACACTTTTTACTGCATCTCACAGGGTCTTGTAGTTGTTCTCTTCATTTTCTTTGCTCTCCAAGTAATTTTAATGTCTTTTTTTTTATTTATTCAGTGACCCAAGTGTTATTCAGAAGTGTATTGTTCAGTCTCCAAAATTTAGGTGTATTTCTTTTTTCTAAAATCATTTTATTGTCTTTATTTGATAGAGGCAGCCAAAAATCGAGAGGGGAGGGGGAGATAGAGAGGGAGAAAGACAGAGAGACATCTACAGCCATGCTTCACCACTCATGAAGCTTTCCCTCTACAGGTGGGGATTAGGGGCTTGAACCTGGGTCCTTGCGCACTGTAACACATGCAATCAACCAGGTGTATCACCACCCAGCCCCTATTTGTTTTTTTTTTCTTTTCTGTTTCTTTTTAAATTTATTTATGGGGGATTAATGTTTTACAGTCAACAGTAAATACAATAGTTAGTACATACATAACATTTCTCAGTTTTCCACATAATACAACCCCCACTAGGTCCTCTGTCATCCTTTTCCAGGACCTGTACTCTCCCCCTCAGCCACCTCAGAGTCTTTTACTTAGGTTCAATACACCAACTCCAGTTCAGGTTCTACTTGTGTTTTCTTTTCTGATCTTGTTTTTCAAATTCTGACTGAGAGTGAGATCATCCCATATTCATCCTTCTGTTTTTGACTTATTTCACTTAACATGATTTCCTCAAGCTCCATCCAAGATAGGCTGAAAATGATGAAATCACTATTTTTAATAGCTGAATAGTATTCCATTGTGTAAATATATCACAATTTTCTCAGCCACTCATCTATTGTTGGTTTATTTCTAACCTCACTGCCTTATGGTCATAAAAGATAATTTTTAAGATTTCAATATTCACATACTTACTAAGGTTATCTTTGATTCCTAACACATTGATCCTTGAGAATGTTCCATGTACACTTGAAAAGAATGCATATTGTTTTTTAGGGGAATGAAAAGTTCTGAATGTATTGATTAAGTTAATCTCATCTATTACTTCATTTAAGGCTTCTATTTCTTTGTTGTTGTTTTTTTATTCTCCGGATGATCTGTCTCTTGCTGTGATGTGTGTTGAGGTCTCCATCTAATAGTGTGCTATTGCTGATGTCTTTTTTTTAAATACACTTTATTTTATTTTATTATTGGATAGACAGTGAGAAATTGAGAGGGGGAGGGGTGATAAAGACAGACACCTGCATCTTTACTTTAGCACTCATGAAGCTTTCCACTGAAAGATGGGGACCAGGGGCTTTGAACCATGAATCCGTGCACACTGCAATGTGTACCCTTAACCAGATGAGCCACTACATGGCCCTAATGTCTCTATTAAGGTTTTTTGTAATATTTGTGTCCCAACATATTGGGGGTATATATGGATGAATGTTATATCTTCCTGTTGAATTGATTCTCAGACCATGTCTGTCACTTTTCACCTTCTTTGACTTAATGTTTAATTTATCAGGTATTAAAATAGCTGTTGCTGTCCCTTTGTATGCATTATTAGCTTGGAATACGTTGTCTGGAGTCTCTCTGTCTTTCTTTTGGACATGTGTTCCCTGGAGACACAGAATAGATGGGTCTTGCTTTTTAATACATTTTTCCATTCTGAATCTTTTGACTGGTAAATCTATGCCATTCACATTTAGAGTGATTACTAATAGATGTGGTTTACTTATAGTCATTCTGTTTTTTGCTTCAAGGTTGTTTTATGTTGTTTTTGACTCTTTTCCTATTTAATTCTGTTATTTTATGTGGATGGTTTTCTGTAATCAGTTTGCTTATTTTATATATGCCTATTTGTCTTTGTGCTATATTTTGTTTTGTAGTTATTATGAATATTCTATCTAACTTGCAGTATCTACAAGAGTCTTTTTAAGTTGGACTTGGTTCACCAACTTTGGACTGTGTGTCACTCTGTTTTTCTCTCTCCTTTCCTGTGTCTATTTTTCCCTCTTGCTGTGTTCCTGGTTCTATTCTAATACTGATCATCTCATTAAAAGTTGGAATTCCTTTGCTTCTTTTTATTTGGAACTCCTCTCAGTAATTCTTGCAAGGCAGAATTAGTAATGGCAAATTCCTTCAGTTTCTAAATTTTTTGAAAAGGTCTTTATTTCTCCCTTACATCTGAAAGATAATTAAGTAGAATACAGAATTTGTGGCTGGAAATTTTTATCTTTTAATACTTTAAATATGCCATTTCACCCACTCCTTACCTCTCAGACCTGAAGTAGTGAGCCTCAGCTACCAAACTCCCAGTTTGGCTCCAGCCATCCCTGAGTATAGCCTTTAATCCCAGGAATCTCCTCCTTACCCCTTTTCTGTCCATGGACCAAACATGTCTGTACTCACCTGTGGCTTGGAAGGGATTGTGGTGCTACTACTCCATAACCATGAATCATGTAGATAGTTATTTCAAAAATTATCACTAAAGTCTTCATATAAGACACCCGGTTGTATAAAACTTTGAAGTCTTCTAAGCTCCCTTTCCATTTTATCTCTCTTATATTTATGTGAAATTAATTTAAATTTTGTATTCATTTTGATTTTTAAAAATACAATACAAAAGTCTTAGGCATGTGTGATATGTGATAGCACTGCTGACTTGACTCCTCAGGCCAAATTTCCTATTCTTTAACTGAGAGAGAGAGAGAGAGAGAGAGAGAGAGAGAGAGAGAGAGAGAGAGAGGGAAATGAGAGTTGTTGAGACAGTATAAAGGTATTCATGCCTCAGGCTCTGGGGGGTCCTAGATTCAATTACCAGCACCATTATAAACCAGATCTGAGCATTGCTCTGGTGCATATCTCCCTCCATCCCCTCCTAAATTAAATAAATAAAAGAAAGGGAGGAAGAGGAGAAGAAGGAAAGAGGAAGGAAGTGATAGAGAGGGAGATAGATAGACAGATAGATATAGATAGATAGATAGATAGATAGATAGAGAGGAGACATACTGCTCCAGCAACCACCGAGTTCCCCCATGTGTCATCTGCGGTGTCCTCCTTGGGCTGGGACTTCAGACACAGTAAGGCACACTGCCTGCTAGAGGAGCTACCTCATAGCCTTTTATATGCTTTTTAAATCCAGTGGTATCTCATATAAATGTATTGCTAAAGTACATCTTCTCTTAAAATTTCTCTCTTATTATATCATACTGTATTCTTTTCTGTGATATATATATATATGTGTGTGTGTGTGTGTAGTTGTCATTGCATTACCCTTCTATTCATTTATTCATTTAATTTTTTTTTTTGCTGTTATGAGTAATGTGACTAAGATCAGCTGAGGTTCATGTGTAATTCTCTAGGAGATGAATTGGACAGTGAAATAAGAGTTCTAGATTATAAGACTTTCAGATCTTATAAGTGATAAGAAACTATTTTTAAAGTTGTTGCAGTATTTATGTCTTTATTAATCACTTTTGTAGGCTGCTGACATTTCATTATTGTCATCCTTTGACTCTGTATCTTAAACTAGAGTGTAAAGCTGTGATTTTAATAAGAGTTTTCCTTTTACTAATATCGTTAGTAAAAGGAAATGATATTAGGAAGCATATTAGTGAGTGACAACCCATAGATGTCAATATGCCAGCCAACATTATGTGTAACATACATTTTCTCGGGAGACAACGCCAATGGTAGTACAGTGGCCTGAGGCACCAGAGGTTCGAGGTTCAGTCCCCGGCACAACTATAAATCAGAGCTGAGTACTACTTTGTTGTAAGAAAAATACTTTGAAAAATTCTTAAATATCCCTCTCTCAATAAAATGTTACAATATCAACCAAGATAACATTTTAGCTTTTATCTGTCTATAGGAGGTGCAGATTCAGTCTCTGGTCCAGGATAACACTTAGAATTTTTCCGTAACAAAGGGTTCTGTCTGTCCTTAGGACCAGATATAATGAAATCATCTACATCTAGGTCAGTTCCAGGAGAATACAAGAGTGATTCCAATGACTTTAATTTCAGAAGGCCTTTGGAAGTTCAGTCTAATGATTACTGCAAGTGATGTAGAAATGGGGGACTGAAATGCATTCAGGAACTGAGCCTGCAGCCTTCAGAATATTGGGAGCTATAACAGCTGACAACACAAGCCCAATTGAAATATTTAGATGAAAGACATTTGAAAACGGTTTTTTATCCTGAGGTCAGATGGCAAAGAGAAAGATGGCTTCACAGTGAATGAGTGATGCACTCCGTAGGGACAGAGCTGTGGCACACTAATTCTACATTCTGGACACTGATGTTAGTGGCCAGCCATGGGCACATCTGATAGAGGCAGATGGCACTTCTGTGCCATATTAAAGGAAAATGAGTAGTCACCATATATGTCTCAGTATTTTCTCTTGCCAGTTAAAGAAATGCTTTCATAAAAATGGGGGGGGGGAGAAAGTCAGCTCTAACCAGTTGTGTCTGACTGCCAGAGAGCTAAGAAATTGAACACTAGACAAAAGTATCATTTAATTTTTCTTTTTATTGTCTCTTAAATAGATGCTAAAAGAAGTAATTGTAAAAGCTATTATACCAACTTGGTCTCTATTTAAAATGTTACCATAATTGGGCAGAAGAGGCAGCATAATGGCTATACCAAAAGAATTCCATGCTGGACGCTCCAAGGTCCCAGGTTCAGTCCTCACCAACACAGTGTGTCAGAGCTGAATCCAGTAATAATTAACCAAAGTAACCAAAGTATTAGCAAATTAAACTAGAAAAGTAACTCTGCATACTACTGCCTCTTTTGGAAAAATTGAATCTGGTCTGGTCAGTACCAAACTGAGTTCTTACATGATTTTTTATATTTTTATTTTTTTATGTTTCTCTTTATTTTCCCTTTTGTTGCCCTTGTTGTTTTTTTATGGTTGTTGTAGTCATTGTTGTTGTTATTGATGTTGTCATTGTTAGATAGGACAGACAGAAATGGAGAGAGGAGGGGAAGACAGAGAGGGGGAGAGAAAGATAGACACCTGCAGACCTGCTTTACTACCTGTGAAGCGACTTCCCTGCAGGTGGGGAGCCGGGGGCTCGAACTGGGATCCTTACGCTTGTCCTTATGCTTCAGGCCATGTGCGCTTAACCCACTGTTCTACTGCCCAACTCACAGTTTTTAAAATGTTTTTTTAAAAAGAAATCAGCCAGCTGAAATCAGCAAAAACAAATGATGCCACACAATCAAAGCTCTGTCAGAAAACTCCCAGTTTTCTGTCTATAGGAGGTACAGATAAGGATGCTTAACAATTGTCTTCAGAGGTAATTATAACATCAGGAAGTTGACTAAATTTTATGACACACCCAATGCTGACTTTCTGTTTTTTCTTTTTCTTTTCCTTTTCTTTACTTACTTCTAAGAAAGAGAAAGACACATCAGAAAGCTTCTCAGCTCTGACATATATAATTCTCGGGATTGAAACTGGTCCTTCTAGTATGCATGTCCTGTGCTCAAGCACTGAAGTAACTCCCTGAGAATTTCCTTTATTTTTTGTTATAAAGTAAATGCTCTTGGCATTTTATCATACTCCAGTTGCCTACTGGAGAGTAACAAAGTACTTCAAAACTACCTGGTGAAAAAAAAAAACAAACCAAAACACTTATATTAAACTCATGGATTTTTGTGGTCTAAGGATTTAGCTGTAACATAGTAAGCATGATTTGAATACTTTTGTTCACAAAATTTCTGATATCTCCATAAAATATAAACAAAGCCAAACAACATTCTATGATTACAAGGCAATGAGACTGAAGTTAAAAAAATCATCAAAATCCAAAATATAAAACAAAAAAGGTTCTTCTAAGTGGAATTTACAAAAAAAAAAAAAGAAACAGTTCTTGAATAAATAGGAGAATGGCCTGAAACCTGAAATTAAATTCCTTTCATTTATAGTTAAAAGAGCACATATCAGAATTTGTAATATAATAAAAGCAGTGAGTGGAAACCCATAATCTTACATAATATATATCAATGAAATGGTATAAAACAAGATTTTGTAACTCAGGCCTTTGAAAAAGAACACAAATAGGCAAAAGAAAGCACAGATGGGTAAATTATAAACCTAAAACCTGAAATTTGTAAGGTAGAAACCAGAAAAACTTTCACAAGAAAGCAGATATGATGACGGGCTTTGAAAACTAGTTGATGATTATAAGACACTGGTTAATCTAACCTAAAATGTCACAGCAGGTAATAAAACACAACATATTAAGTGAGAAACAACTATTGAAAGAGTAAAGGTAGATATATTTATTTAAATATTATACATACATATATTCAACACAAAACACACATCGACACACATACATGTGTTTACATATGTATACACACGAGTGTGTGTCTGAATGTGTATGGCCAATTACTAAAATTCAATGTAAATAAATTTGAAAGTCAAAATGAAATGAAATACAATCTAACAAAACTAACCATAGTTGAAATAGAAAGCTTAAATAAATCAGCTCCCTTAGAAAATTCTAATAGAGACTCGGGCGGTAGTGCAGTGGTTTAAGCACACATGGCGCAAAGCACAAGGAGCATTTTAAGGATCCCAGTTCGAGCTCCCAGCTCCCCACCTGCAGGGAAGTTGCTTCACAAGTGGTGAAGCAGGTCTGCAGTTGTCTATCTTTCTCTCCACCTCTCTTTCTTCCCCTCTCTCCATTTCTCTCTGTCCTATCCAACAATGACAACATTAATAACAACAACAATAATAACTACAACAATAAAACAACAAGGACAATAAAAGGGAATAAGTAAAATATTTTTAAAAAGAAAGAAAATTCTAATAAAGCACTATCTGAATAAAAGCATTCAGTCCTGGTAGCATCACAAGCAAAGTCTACAATACCCAAGTAGAGCAATTTATTTTTATATTGTTGATACAAATATTTAACTTGTATTAGAATGTTTACATATTACAAATAACATTGATATCAATCTTAATCTCTGAATTCACATTCCAATATTTTCTTTTCCTGCTTTTTCTTTTTCTCTCTTATATACTATTTGTTACTGACAAATCATTCACTTCAGTTTTCATCAAGAAGAGATGACATAAGAGAGAGAATTCCAGGAGGCAAATATCACTGTGGGCTACCTTTGAGATTTGCCACCTAAATCATGAATAGAAATTTACAGAAGAAAAGCACACATCCAATAAGCCTACAAAAAGATGCATCCATGAATATGAATGTAAGCAAGAGGAAATACACAAGCCTTGAACAATGTCATTCTCTGCAGTGTAAATTATTGCTATGTTTCCTCAACTATTACTGTATTCTCAAAAATTTTCATCATAGACACATAATTTACAATATGCATAAAATGTTAAAATCTTTAAAAAAATGGGAGTCAGGCGGTAGTGCAGCGGGTTAAGCGCACATGGCGCAAAGCCCAGGGACCCACATGAGGATCCTGGTTGAAGCTCCTGGCTCCCCACCTGCAGAGGAGTCGCTTCACAAACAGTGAAGCAGGTCTGCAGGTGTCTTTCTTTCTCTCCCCCTCTTTGTCTTCCCCTCCTCTCTCCATTTCTCTCTGTCCTATCCAACAATGACGACATTAATAACAACAACAATACTGACTACAACAGTAAAACAACAAGGGCAACAAAAGGGAATAAGTAAATATTAAAAAATACTTTAAAATATAATTAAAAATCTTAAAAATGACTAATGTTTTACTGAAAGTTAGTTACAGAAATATGTAAAATTTGAGATACTTGCTGAAAAAGAGTTGGAAAAATATCTAAAAACTTGGAAAAATGGTTATTCAAAAAGTGAATAAAGTTGTGACGACTTTCTAATGCTTTCATTAAAAAAAAAAGAACAGGTTTCTATTTATGGAGAATTGAAAAAATATATAATATAGACAGTTAGAATATCTTTCCCCGCCCATTTATACACGTCGTTCTACTATTAACATCTTGTATTAGTCACATGTATGTGTGATGATTGGTGAACTAGTATCAATGCATTGTCATTAACTGGAGTCCACAGTTTGTAGTAGGGCTCACTGCTTTTGCATTGTCTAGTTGTATAGGTTTTGACCAATTGGTGACATCATGAATATGCCATTACAGAGAATAATTTCATTGTCCTAAAATCCTCCAAGGCTCTGCATACTCCCTTATATCCTACAGCCTTAGCTGTGATCTCTTATTAGTTCCAGTTGACTCTGGGTTTTTTTGCATAGACAGTCATACTATCTAGGTGATCATTTTGAATTATATATTTTAAGAATCAGAAATGGATGTGGTACCAACTCATTGGAGAGAGAGCTGCTTTTCCAGTGTGAGAACCAGGATTAAACCTGTTCTCCACTGCATTGAAGGGAGCTTTGTGCTGTGATTTCTTTCCCCCTCTTTCTGTCTCTTTGTATATAACTTTAAGATAAATAACTAAATATTTTAGATTATTGTTCCTCTCACACAATCCTGTATTCATTTGAAGTACATTCCAGATAATATTCCTTCAGTCTTAACTACTGAAGGATACATTTCTAAAGTATAAGTACCCTTTTTGAAAAGAAAACCAAAACACACACACACACACACACACACACACACACACACACACACACATTCAGTAATCAGTTTCACTAAGGACCTCATATTTATCTCATGTTGCTTGAATAAGAATTCAAGTAAGAAACCTATATTTCAAAGTTTGGTCTGGTTCTTCAGTTCTTTTAATCTATATGCTTCTCCTCAATCATTATTTGGACTTGAAAGTTTCTTCTTTATTAATGCTTTTTATTTGATTTTATTTTATGACTTGTTTGCTCTCTATCCTGAATCTTCTAACTTTTAGAATTTACCACTATCTGGATTAATTTCATTTTTCTTCCCTTTTTCTTTCTCTCTCTCTCTTTTTTTTTTTTTTTTTTTTTTTACCAGAGCACTGATCAGCTATGGCTTGTGGTGGTGCAGGGGATTGAACCTGGCACTTCAGAGCCTGTCATCAGAGTCTCTTTGCATAACCATTATGCTATCTACCCCTGCCCTTAATTGTATCTTTCTCATTAAATGTCTATGATTTTAACATGTTTCCTATATTTTCTGTGAAACTTCCTGTTAGATCTGGGGGCTTTAGCTTTTAATTTTTGTTTATTTTACTAATGGAGGGGGCCATTTATGACTCTTCTAGGACATTTCAACTGTCTGCTGTCATTACTGCTGGTAAGCAGTGTGATCTGTATACTTTGCCCTGAAATCTCAACTAACTTTTGTAACAATAGAATGCAGCTGATGTAGTGCTATGAGCCTTTTTGAGCTAGACTAGGGGAAAAAATCATGCATCTTCTATATGACTTATTTTGGATACAAATTCTGGGTCTCAAAGGAGATCTGGTCTCCCAGCCTGTAAACCCATTATGCCCTTGGGACATTTTTTGTTGTTACAACTGAGAGACTGGCACTATCGCCATCTAGTGGTAAGAGTGTGAAGGTTCTGGTAAATATTGTATGATGCATAAAATAATCCATCCCCCACGTCCTAAAAACAATAGAACATCTGTGAAACTCAACTCTAAGGGAAGCTATTTAAGTCTAACCACAGAAACTACCATGACTGGTAGTCTACATACTGAAACTTAGTCAAGTCCCCTCAGAACTTTCAGTTGAAGGTAGCATCAACTCTAAGCCATGAGTAAACGTCTAGATATTTAGTTCAATTGATCTATTTTTTTTAAAAGAAAAAAAATTATAAGGGGCCAGGTGGTAGTGCAGCGGGTTAAGCATACATGGTGCAAAGCACACGGTCGGAGTAAAGATCATGGTTCGAGCCCCTGGCTCCCCACCTGCAGGTGGGGTGCTTTACGAGAGTTGAAGCAGGTCTGCAGGTGTCTATCTTTCTCTCCCCCTCTCTGTCTTCCCTTTCTCTCTTGATTTCTCTTAGTCCTATCAACAACAACAACAGCAATAACAACAATAACAAGGGCAACAAAGTGGGAAAAATGGCCTCCAGGAGCAGTGGATTCGCAATGCAGGCACCAAGCCCCAGTGATAATCCTGGAGGCATATATATATATATTCTTTCTTATTGGATAGAGACAGCCAGAAATCAAGAGGGAAGGGTGATAGAAGAAGAGAGACAGAGATTCACCTGTAGCACTGCTTCACTGCTTCACCAATCACAAAGCTTTCCCCTTGCAGGTGAGGACATGGGCCTCAAACCTGGGTCCGTGCACATTGTAACATGTGTGCTCAACCAAGTGTGCCACCACACGGCCCCTAGTTCAACTAATCTTTAAGACTACAAAGTTCTTTATTTTGAACAGCGTGGGAAGACCCACTTGAGAAATGCCTAGCTAGTTGCTGGCCAATGGTGCACCTGATTGAGTGCACTGTTACCCTGCCCAAAAATGCAGGCTCAAGCCTCCATCCCCACCTGCTCTAGGGAAGCTTACAAGTAGTGAGGCAATGTTGCAGGTATTGTTTTTGCCTATCTCCCTCTGCCCTCTATTTTTCTTATCTATATCCAATAAAAAGAGGTAAATTCATTTTATTTATTAATTTATTAATAAATAAACTCAATTAAATTAATTAAAATCATTTATAAATGATCATTTTATTGATTTATTATTAATTATTGTTTTATTAAAGGAAAATAAAAATGCCCATCTATAGTCCTTTCTGAATCCTGACATAATAAATTATAATCAAAAGTTTTGGTTTTGTTTTTTTAATCCACTAAGGATTGGGATAATTTGTTAAACAGCAATAGTAACAGAAACTCAGTTCTTCTTTGATCCGTGCATACTCTAGAAGTTATAAAATGGATATAGGGTGGGTGGGGAGAATACAGGTCCATGAAAGATGATGAATGACGGGAGTCGGGCGGTGGCGCAGTGGGTTAAGCGCACGTGGTGCAAAGCAGAAGGACCGGCGTAAGGATCCCGGTTCGAGCCCCTGGCTCCCCACCTGCAGGGGAGTCACTTCACGGGCGGTGAAGCAGGTCTGCAGGTGTCCATCTTTCTCTCCCCTCTCTCTCTGTCTTCCCCTCCTCTCTCCATTTCTCTCTGTCCTATCCAACAACAAAGCAACGTCAACAATGGCAATAATAACCGCAACAAGGCTGCAACAACTAGGACAACAAAAAGGGGAAAAAAAAAGATGATGAATGACATAGTGGGGGGTCGTATTGTTAAATGGGAATCTGGGGAATGTTATGCATGTACAAACTATTGTATTTACTGTTGAATGTAAAGCATTAATTCCCCAATAAAGAAATAATTTTAAAAAATGGATATAATTCTTTTCTTTCTCCATTAACTAGAAAATGTCTCTGAGATGAAGCTTCCCCTGGTTGACAATTTGACTACTGTACAGTTTGTATAAGAAAAGCAACATGGGGTTAACCCGCTGTGCTACTGCCCGACTCCCTTTAAAAATGTATTTATCTATATAGGAAAGAGAAGAGAGAACCAGAGTATCACTCTGACACATGTGATGCTGGGAACTGAACTCAGGACCTAATGACTGGGAGTCCCATGCTTTTAAAGACTGCACCAACTCTGGGGCATCATGAATATGAACTTTTACCACATTAATAATTGCAAAAAGGGCACCAGTTGATGACTTCCCTGGTAGAGTACACATGTTACATGCAATGACTGGGGATTCAAGGACCCAGTCCCCAAATGGGGGGCGTGGTGGAGGGGGAAGCTTCACTAGCAGTGGAGCTGGGCAGCAAGTATTCCTCCTCTGTGTCTCTTCCCCCTACTCTCGTTCTCTAAAAAAAAAAAAAAAAGGAAAAAAAGAAAAGCAATATGGATGCTTTATAACCCATTAAAACTTCTGAATGTACACACACATACACACACACACACACACACACACACACACACACACACACATATGACTAAAAGATGGGGGGACCAAGTCTTCAGACGAAGGAACAGGGACTTTTAATTTCAAAGGGAAATAGATTGACATCTGACTGCTCAACTGTCATAATGGAACACATTGATGGGTGATGGCATCAACTTGCTGTTAGAAGTATTTGCTGTAGTAAACTTTTATATAGAGTGAAAACATTCTTCAAGAGTAAATGTGAAGTAATGATCACATTCAAATAAATGATCAGTCTAAGCAGCTAAAGCTCTGAGGTCACTTTGTTAATTTTGGTTTTCATTCTAGTTAAACAAGGAGATAATTGTCCCCAGCTTCTCTGAGAGGTAGATAGGACTAGGTGACTGAATGATGACCAAAAAGAAAAGAAAAAACAAAAAAAATCTGCACTAATTCAAAGGTTTAACCATCAGATGTGTTTTGGGATCCTCTGAGACACATTTTTTTCTTTGTGACTGGAAATAATTAACGAACACCCTGAATCAAACTTAAGAAACTTTTCGGGTCTAGTAGGCCACGTCAGATTGTAATATAAAGACAAGGCACATTAAGTGTTAGTCTTTGGAAATATTTAAAATTGTTTGTCAAAGAGACAAATGTTAATGTCCCATATTAGTAAAGGCATGAGCAGTTGGTGAGCAGACCCAGAGAGGCACAGAAAGATAGAAATTCATTATTACTTGGGTGACAATTCATTTTGATAAACTTAACTTGAGAAACCTGACAGATAAAGTTGATACCTACTGAAAAAGTGGTTCTGGTGAATATTAATGAATAAAAAATTGTTTATGTTGGTATTTACTAGTAGTTTGATAAGAAAAAAAAAGAGACACTTAAGAAATAATTGGAGATTTTGTTAGATAAGATCAATAAATTTATCTTTAAAAAGTAAATCACAAGTCTTGTCCAAAAGGACTTTCTATATCTGCCACCCTTGCATAACAGAAAATGGATTACAAATTCTCTAAAGCTCTGAAGGGGTCACATTTTTCAGCAACTTCTGAAAACAAGGAATTTTGCAAGAGGAAAGACAGGGGTTATAATAAAAATGAGGGTTTCTCATCTAGAGAGCACTCTCTAGTCTAGTGAAAGATATTCCCCAACCCAAGATGGTAGAACTTCTGGTTGCTTCATGCTGTATTTGTTGCCATGGAAGGAAGATTGTTATTTTCTTTTTTTAAAATATTTATTTATTTTCCCTTTTGTTGCCATTGTTGTTGTAGTTATTATTGTTATTGATGTCATCATTGTTAGGTAGGACAGAGAGAAATGGAGAGAGAAGGGGAGGACAGAGAGGGAGAGTGAAATACAGATACCTGCAGACCTGCTTCACCACCTGTGAAGTGATCCCCTGCAGGTGGGGAGCCGGGGGCTTGAACTGGGATCCTTATGCTTGTCCTTGCACTTTGCGCCATGTGCACTTCGCCTGACTCCCAGAATATTGCTATTTTCTCCATTGCTTTCTTTTACAAATACGTACTCCTTTTGCTTAGTTTACATCTTTGGTCCATCATAATATACTGAGTATATGGAGGAAGAGGCAAATACATCTATTCTTTCTAGCCCAAAAGCTGAAACAACAACCAGAACCATAGCTAGAGAGAGAAGACTGCATAGCCCAGATCACATAGAAACTTGAAGGTTAATGTCTACCGTGAGTATAGGATTTGAGAGTGATGAATTCTGTGTAGTTAAGAAATATATATATATATATATATATATATATATATATATTTATGTGCTGATTTTATAAATACCTTGTTACTTATTTAAAAAAATACTTTTTCCAACAAAGATCATTATAGCTGAATAGATAAGAGAGATAAATTTGATGCTAGGAATATTGATGCAGGTTGATATAATATGTATTAACTTCATCTGGGAAAAAAAAAGAATGGTAAGAAATTGGGTGCAGTTTTCACTGAGAAAGTTGAGGTTTCCTGTTTTCACTTTCAGTCTTTTGTGCCACCACTCAACGGTTGTCAATGAGTCATCATAAGCAAAGCAAGTAGGCTGCAGGTGCTGATAATGATCACTTAGACATTTTCACACTGTTCCAAAGCTTCACTTTGCTTCTTATTCCAGACTTTAGCTATTTTTATTTTAATTGGTACTTTTTCAGAGATTTGGTATCTAACCAGCTGGCATGGTCCAGCAGGTGAGACAGAGAAATAGCACTTGTGTTGTGATAGAAATGAAAACAAATCGACTAACGCCCATCATTGACATTTGATATTGACCTTTGCTTCTCTGTTGACTCATATCTTCATAAGATAATGGCTGGGGGATTTGTCCCCTGGAAGGGCTTGGACTTTTACTGCATAAAGAAATACTGAGAAACAGGCACACAAAGCAGTATTAGGAGCAAGTAAGAAACCCTAACTGAGCTTCCTACTAGTTGACTTTCATCTGTTGCTAATGAAATCAACACATTGGTCAAATCAGTAAAACAGGGCTTAGACTTTAGTGACAGTATAGATATTGATGTCCAGATTTTTTGATCATTGAGGTAATTTTCACATTTACTTTGTGTGCTCCCTGATACACAAGTTTGAAATACAGGTTATACTAAAAAACAGTAATTGAAGGAGAGATTCAATGTTGTAACTGCAAGCAAGGCTTGTCAAAGATTGCAAGTAGACTATGCACTATTGAGAAACTTGTATAAACTAGTAAGGACACACATACATCAGTGATTATGGCTGTGCATTTACAGTGGCAAGAATGAGAGCTAGTAAAATGTATATCAATGTAAAAAAATAGTGTGCATTTATTCAATAGAATCATATATACATTTTAAAGCAATGTGCCTAAAAATAAGTTACAGAATGTAAAGAATTACATGCTCCTTATTGAAACTGTATTGCCTTCAATATGATGCATAATAAAAAATATGTAATGATATTACAAGATAAGTTATAGAACAAGATAAGATTTTTAAGGTACTGTTATTTCACTTTTAGATAAACATGTTTTGTATGGTATGAAATATGTCTGAGTTTTATAACTTTTTAGCTGTACAACTTTTTAACTACCATTACCAGTAAGGGAGATTAAATCTTATTAATTAAATTAATCAAATTAAGGAAGAACACAGATATAATGAAAGATGGAAATTTCTGATACTTTGCTAGTTGCTAACAAGGCATCATAACACTTTTTTTTTTTTTTAACTTCAGGGTTATTGCTGGGGCTCGTTGACTGTACTACAAATCCACTGCTCCTGGAGGCCATTTTTTCCCTTTTGTTGTCCTTGTTGTTTATTGTTGTTGTTATTGCTGTTATTGTTGTTGGATAGAACAGAGAGAAGTCAAGAGAGGAGGGAAAGACAGAGACGGGGAGAGAAATAGAGACACCTGCTGACCTGCTTTACCGCTCGTGAAGGGACTCCCCTGCAAGTGGGGAGCCGGGGGCTTGAACCAGGATGGTTAAGGTTAAGCGCTTTGCTTCGTGTGCGCTTAACGTGCTGCACTACCACCTGGCCCCCTCATAGCACTTTTTTGTTTGTTTCTTTCTTTAGACTTTTCGACCACCAGTCAGCAAAGAAGATAATTAACAGTGAAATGACCAAAAATCATGAGCCAGAGGTAATAAAAGAAAAATTCCCTAGATAATATCCAAGCTCAATAACCAACTCCAAATTCATCAGAACTTAACTTTGATAAATGCTAGTTCATAAAAGTGAATTAAATCATATATTAAAATTGCTATAGGGTTATTATTTTAGCTTTTATATTATTTTTATGAGTAAGAGAGAGACATGTGTATCACTCTAGCATATGCAATGCCAGGAAATGAACTTGGCACCTCACACTTGAAAGTCTTACACTTTACCACTGTCCTATCTTCTCAGATGTCTGGACTGTTCTTTTGAGTCATTTTGGCTACTTTTAGTAACACCCAGTCCTACCTCTATCATTGTCAGGATCAGGAACATGACTGTTATCATTCTGTCTTTCATCTGTCAATACATAAATAGATATCAGATACATCCCTATGATTTCAACTTTTCTTATTGCAGGACACTATTGCCACTGTAACTGTCATTACCCACACAATCGAGTCTTATGTGTAAGTTTAATACCTGCTCTGTAGACTCCTAAAAGTTTGTTTATTGTTTAAGTATTTTTATTTTTAACTTTTCAATTAATTTTTTTCACATTTTGAGTCTTTTGAATTGAAAGGGACGTGGCTAAAATACATTGTGAGAACTCTTTTTCATTTCATGTTTTGCTTTCAGAAACAGAAGGGATGGGCCATTGCAATCATTAAACACTGTAAGTAGAGTTTTCCTGTAGGAAGGAAGAAAGGATTCAACTTAGAACAACTACTGATTGCTACTGACAAACTTCAGAGTTCCCCTCCTCCTTGTAAGTGTGTGTTTCTCAGGAGAGAACACTTTAATACTAAAGTCACAGTGTGGAATTTATAGGGAGAAGAAGGGAGCAACTCACATATGGTTACAGATTTATACCTGATAATTACAGAGCACTGTACAGTTGTAAAAATGCTCTCCCGTTTATTATGTCATTGGGGTTGTTCTTGAAGAAATCACAGAAGCAGCTGTATAGACAAGAAGGGGGTTTATGGCTTGAAAATGCTTGTTGGCAAGCTCCGAAAAGGAGGAAGTGGGGGTTTGCTTTTACAGAATACAATTAGGGCAACATAATAGTTGACACATATTAAAGAGTTTTCTAGGAAAAAACATGCATATTTATGAAGGGGGGGGTGGATGTGCTCAGTAGAGGAACAGCCAGTATCTCATGGAAAATAGACAGAATATGCTAGGTAAAGAGCATTAAAACTTATGCAATAGATCTTGGAGGAATCATTGTATAACCTCAATGGGCTAGCCCTGCCATGCCCAGACTCTAGGCCCTTTATCAACTATGCTCTGTCTTGGTCAAATCAATTTCAAAAGAGTATAATTGTATATCTGCTTCTAGGGAGGGGGCATTGCATCCTGAAAACTATAAGCCTCAAGACTTAGAGATTTATTTATTTATTTATTTATTTATTTATTTACTTATTATTTAGCTTCTCTTAACCCTCAGAGAGTCCATGTCAGTTTCATTTAGGAAAAGAAGGGGACAGTGTAGCAGAAAGTTCTGACAGGTTCTTAATTAACTCCAAAAGGTCACAAGTGCAGTACTTCTCATTTTACAGATGAGGAAAATGAGGTCTCCAAAGACTATATGACTTGACAACATCATTGCATCCCATTTAAAATTTGCTTTTTATGACTCTAAATGTAGAGCTTCTATGGTGTGTTTGAATACTTTGAATTAGTATAGGAAGCATAAAGAGAAATCTTGATCTTCCAGATTTGTTGTGATTTTACGTGTCTTTGATAGAGTTCACTTCTGTATTTAGGAAGGAAGGAATTAGAGTACCATCATACGCCAGATATTGAGAGGAATCCAACATATGTGTGGTGAGGGCTGTTCATTGCTTGGGAACTTCGTGGAGATAAATGTGTCCCAACCAAAACCATCCATTGAGGAGGAGGTTATACTCGTCTACATATTTTCTGCTCTTTGGACATCATTGTGTCTGACTTCTGTTGTTCAAGGGTCAAGGTTAGCTCCTTCAGTTTCATCCTGGGGCAAGGAGGAGGGGGCTTTCTCTGTGAGTCAGCCCCCAAGCTCCACCAGATGTTCCCTTATAAGAGTCATGGGTGGCTGGGTGTAAATAAGTTGATGTTAGTGAGGGATGGGATATAGACAGAGGTCGTAGATGGAGTCTAAGAGAAGAGAAGAGCATTAGATCAAATTGTGTGGTAACCAGAACAGACTGGCTATTGTGTTCAGAATGTTCTAGCTTCTGTCTTTCCTCAGGGACTAAGGTAGGAGAATCTGGCTTTCAGATTTCTTTCTTTCTTTCTTTTTTTTATTCTCTTCATAACCCTTCACTTTTCTCTTTTAAGTGTGGTATCTCTTAATCTTGTCTTTAGGAATTTCATCTGAAACTAGTAAATTTGGAACACAATAGGTAACTGATAAAGCTAAGATTTCCCATATAATGTGTGGCAGGTACTCTCCTGAAAACAATTTTATATGGTCTCTCAGGTAAATCACACAGCACTCTTATTTTTCCTGTGGGGAAATTAAAGCACACAGCAGTTAAATCACTCCTTTGATGATTTAATTATCAGCTTCCAAACCTGGCCTTTGAACTTAGGGCACCTGGCTTGAGAGTTTACAGTCACAAACACTTAACTACATGATTTTTTGATAATGCAGGTTAATAGGAGGCCACGGAGAGTCCTTCTGGTCTAGTTGTGATGGGGTAGTTCCTCTGGTGGAGGAACGTGGTGGTAAAATGATTAAATGATGCAATAATGAAGAAGCCTATGTACATAGGATGGGAGAAAATCTGTAAATTAATATGCCCAAGTAGTTGCCCCATGAAAAGATATTAAGGTTGAATATGACAGACTTTGTATTTAAGCCTCCTGTAGGAATTGTTCAACTTGCAATGTTTGAATTGACTTTGTTATCCAATCACTTGAAAATCGACTAACAGACTTTAGAATTGCAATCACATCTGATATATCTACCTTGAATAGTGTACTAGTTCTTGTGAGTTCTAATATTGAGAGTACAGCTTTATTCCTCTTCTCTTCTTTTTTTTTTAATGATGTGATATTCCAGCAACTGTGGAAGAATAGTTGATTTTGATTTGTGGAGCATGAATATTCTATTGCCTCTGATTCTTTCTGTTAAATATTTTTCTGGGTTTTCTTTTTTTCAGATGATAACTGGCAGTGATGCATGTACCATGGAGGGTCTTTTTGAGCTAAATTTAAAATTCTCAGATGAATTTTATATGATACTCATGTCGTAGGCTATGAATTTAAGTGTTCTAGAGATTGCACATAAATCAATCTGGTAACAGTCTATTGCTTTGGGATAATTGCATTAGTATTTTGGCATCAAGAGTTGTCCTAATGAACAAGAGTCATCTTTTTAGTCATCTATATGTTTCTAGCATTAGCCAATGAGTGACACAGTGTAGAGTGTAAATTAGAAATGGATAAATTGGTTGCACCAAATTAATATTCCTCTTACTACTCTGTCATATAAAACATTTTATAATTCAGTCTCTCTCCCATGCTCTTCTCCTAGTCACACTCACTTACTTCTACCAATTCTTTCAGTGATTATTGAATATTGATCTTATTTTTCAGTGAGAAACTGCTGTTCCTTAAAGTCTCCATCCTATCTTATCTGCCTTTTGGAAACATCTTCGTTGGTATTTACTGATTGTTTCCTCTTTTTTTCCCCCTGCATCCAGTTTGCTGATTCATCTTTCAGAAATTTATTTTATTTTATTTTATTTTATGCCTCTAGCGTTATTGCTATGGCTTGGTGCCTGCACTATGAATCCACTTATCATTACTGTTGATATAATTGTTGTTGTTATTATTATTGCTTTCATTGTTGTTGGATAGGACAGAGAGAAATAAAAAGAGGAGGGGAAGACAGAGAGGTGGAGAAAAGATAGACACCTGCAGACTGGCTTCACTGCTTGTGAGGCAACCCTTCTGCAGGTGGGGAGCCAGGGGCTCGAACCGGGATCCATACACCAATCGTTGTGCTTTGTGCCATGTGCACTTAACCCACTGCAGTACCACTAGATCCCCTCTTTAATTTTTTGTTTGTTTGTTTGTTGAGGCGGGGGATCAGAATCCAGAGCAATTCTGGTTGATATTGATCTGGAGATTGAATCTGGGATCTCAGACTCTTAGGCATGAAAGTTATTTTGCATAATTATTATGCTATCTCCTCAGCCTAGGAAAAGGGGCTTTAGTCATTATTGTGCAGCCTCTGGATAGAAGGTTGAGCAACTTTTCTGATACACCTCTCAGATAATTGAAGTATTTTTAGATAAAGACAGACAGGCAGAGAGAGTGAACTAGACCATGGGACCAATGCTTCCTTCAGCGCAGGGGGTGGGGCAGGTTCAAACATGGAGTTTTGTGCATGGTAAAGTACCATGCTATCCAAGTGAGCTATTGAATCAGTCCTCACAATTTGAATTTTTTTTAAATTATTGGTTTATGAGAGAGGGGGGAAGGGAGAGGGAGAGAGAGATTGGCGGGAGGATAATCAGAAGTCACCAGTTGGGGGCCAGGCAGTGGTGCAATGGGTTAAGTGCACATGATGCATAGCACACTGACTGGCCTAAGGATCCCAGTTTGAACCCCCAAATCCCCACCTACAGAGGTGTCGCTTCACAAGTGGTGAAGCAGGTCTGCAGGTGTCTATCTCACTCTCCCTCTCTCTGTCTTCCCATCCTCTCTCGATTTCTTTCCATCCTATCCAACAGCAATAACAACAATAAGGGCAACAAAAATGGGAAATAAAATGGCCTCCAGGAGAAGTGGATTCACAATGCTGGCACTGAGCCCCAGCAATAACCCTGGAGGCAAAAATTAATTAATTAATTAATTAATTGACTAATTAATTTAATTTTTAAAAAGAAGTCACTGCTTATTTCTAGCATTGAAACTGGGACTTCTGGGGCCGAAGGGATGCAGATGGTTGTGTAACTGTTGCGCAATCTCCCCGATCCAGTGTGTTGAGTGTGTGTGTGTGTGTGTGTGTGTGTGTGTGTGTGTGTGTGTGTGTGTGTTTACCAGAGAATTGCCTGACTCTGGTTGTTAGTAGTTCCTGGGATGGACACCGGGACCTCTCCATGCAAACCCTTTGTGCTACCACTGTGATATAGATTTCACTAGTAAAAAGATTATTTGTTTCTGATAAAAATACAGTTTCCTTAGGTTCAGGCCCAGCTTCACAACATTGAAAGCAGCTTCAGTGCCATTTTCTCTCTCTCCCTCTCTCTCTCATTCTATATCTATCTTTATTCTCTCTCTGTCTCATTCTATCTCTAATTGGAAAATTCAGCCTGATGAGGTGAAATTCCAGTGATGTCAAAAAAAAAAAAAAAGAAAGAAAGAAAGTAAATACAAGTGCCATATCTTTGGTAGTTAAAATGATAGTAGATGTTTCTCATGAGACCTCAGAGCTTACACTAACCCACTAACCTTAGCTGGATATGGTTTACATGCCAAAGTGATGCATCTTGGGAAGACCAACTCTGAATATCTAGGTTAGAGTGTTTGGTTTTAAAGCATATGATCCTGAGAACCAACCTCAGCATTTCATGTGACAGAGTGATGCTCTTGGGAGCTGGGCAGTAGCACAGTGGGTTAAGTGCACATGGTGCAAAGTGCAAGGACTGGCGCAAGGATCCCAGTTCAAGCCCCCAGCTCCCCACCTGTGGGGGGGTCACTTCACAAGCAATGAAGCCTGTCTGCAGGTGTCTCTCCTCCCCCACCTCGTCTTCCCCTTCTCTCTATGTTTCTCTTTGTCCTATCCAGCAACAGTAATAATGGCAACAAAGGTAGTGACAAGATCAACAAAAATAAATAAATAAATAAATAAATAAATAAATAAATAAATAAAGCAGAGTGATAGTGATGCTCTCTCTCACTCTTCTATTTCTCTTTTTTGTGTTGTTATAGACATAAATTTTTGTAAAAGAAATAAAGTATGGTTAATCATACTAGATGAATTTAATATGGACACTTTCAGAAATTTGGATTTTACTGGAAAAATTATGAACTCAACTACTAGACAAGAGGTATCATAATGATATGGGAAGTGACTACCAAAGTATTGACTAAAATTAACAGCAATCTATTGTTTATATTTATTTATTTTCCCTTTTGTTGCCCTTTTTTAAAATTGCTGTAGTAGTTATTATCATTGCTGTTAGATAGGATAGGGAGAAATGGAGAGATAAGACACCTGCAGACCTACTTCACTGCTTGTGAAGCGACTCCTCTGCAGGTGGGGAGCCGGGGCTCGAACCGGAATCCTTATGCTGGTCCTTGCGCTTTGCACCAACTGCACTTAACACGCTGCACTACTGCCCGACTTCCAACCAATCTAATTTTAAGGTACACAGAGACATATCAAACATCAGGCCTTTTATTTCAACATTGTCTTAGTCCTTGGAGATTTCTTCATATTGAGTGCATTCTTTTAAATTTCTTTATTGGTGGATTAATGTTTTATAGTCAACAGTAAATACAATAGTTTGTACATGCACACCACTTCTCAGACTTCCACGTAACAATACACCCCCCACTAGACCCTCTGACATCATGTTCCAGGACCTGAACACTCCCCCCACTACCCACCTCAGAATCTTTTACTTTGGTGCAGTACACCAACTCCCATCCAAGTTCTGCTTAGTGTTTTCTCTTCTGATACTGTTTTTTGACTTCTGTCTGTGAGTGAGATCATCCCATATTCACCCTTCTGTTTCTGGCTTATTTCACTTAACCTGATTTCTTCAAGCTGCACTTTTAAACTTTGTTCTGTATTCACCTTAGACTTATTTAGCTCAAACTCTGTTTCCTAACAGTTACATGAGAGAAAAGCAATGAGATGAACTCAGATACCTAAATATTAACTTAGGAACTATAGCCTACCTTAAAACCATGAAGGAATGTCTCTATGTTGACTGCAACAAACCCTCTCCATCTTGGGGAAGCTTTTGTCATATGGGGACATAATATTTTCATATAAATAAATAATCATTGAATGTGGGCTACCTGAAGCAGCCCTGGAGGCTGCTGTATGAAAGAAACAACTGTGGCCCAGTACTCAGAGGAGGCACGGGTGCCCTAATGGGTGTGTTTTATGTCTCTAATTGGAGCAATTCTGTGGGTGAAATGAGCAACATGAAGCCGAGAAGAAGGTAAACTTGAGGTATTTATGTTTCTAAAGACATCGCTTAATAAATTATAAGAAGACTAAGAGGATGCCCAGTAGCTGAGTGAGGAAGCGTGGTTCTAGTCCCCAGAGGGCCCTTGAGAGACAGGGAGAAGAGGAGCAAGCGTGGACCTAGGATAAAATATTTACAAAACAAATCCCACAGGCAATAATCATTGAATATTTTATATTTTGACTTATTCAACTTTTATGATTTGATTTTTTTTTTTCATTGAGTTTAATGAAGCTTTCCCTAGGGTCATAGACCTGGAGGCTTTATTTTTGTTTTGTTTTGTTTTTAAAGTTAAGCTATTCTGTTTACCAAGCAGGTTTTCATAGAACTCCTTTAACTGAGTATTTTGCTTAAATCTTTTTCTAAGTGTTGCTGTTCAGCATTTTTTAAGCTGTATTTTGCTCCATTAAAAAAATTCTTAATAGTCTGTCAAAGACAGAGCTTTTGGGGCTAAAATGTTGTTTTTCTAAAGTTTTTTTCTTTGCATTATGTTGCTTTTTTAAATAAATCAAATATGAACATCTTCCATACTTACATAAGGGAAATATATAAACATGGATTTACATGAAATGGTACCTAAATGTATATGCTTGATGCATGATAAAACTATAATTCAAATGTGTGATACAAATAGATGTTCGGACAATTCAAACTCTTCCCTCCATTTATTTACTATATTTATTGATTAGCTCATTTAGCTAGACCTTCAGTCATCTATCCCTTTCATTCAATCTGCATATTCTGCCTATGAGAGAGGAGGCAAGAGAAGAAATGGAAGTGGATGAAAGGAAGAGACAGAGGAATTAAGTGATTTCTGTTTCTTTCCCTTTCTAGTTAGTGACCTCCTTCTTGCTTTTACAGGACACATAGGATGGGCTGTGTGTATAGGTAGCAGCTTTATTAAAGATCTAGGTTGGACTTGTGGCAGACAGGAAGCCGTAGAATACAAGGACAGTTCTCTCCAGCTTTTCCTTTCCCCCCTGAATTCATAACATCCAGGCTGGGAAATTCACTGTCTTGTTAAGTCTCCCAAGACTACATTGGAAATAAAAGTAGATATGATGGGTTACAGTATAATAGAAAACTAAAAATGGTACAGTATTTAAAACATTGGTTTGTTGGAAAAGTCATGATATATTTTATGTTTTCCTCTGTTAAATATTATTTGTTTATGTATTGGGTAGAAACTGCCAGAAATAAGGAGGAAAGGGGGAAATAGACAGGGAAAGAGAGGCATCTGTAGCACTGCTTTACTACTTGCAAAGCTTTCCCCCTGCAGGTGTGGACTGGGGGCTCAAACCTTGGTCCTTGCTCATTGTAACATGTGTGTTCAATCAGTTGGCTCCCCTCTTCTGTGCTTTTTTTTAACACCCAAACTATTCATCCACTTATGTAATATATTATTTATCTGGCATGAACTTCATGGGTCAAAGGGAGATTAATGGAGGCTTAGATATTATGAGTGACTTAAATTTATTATTAAGAAATATTATCCCATGTATATTACCTTTGGGCTGATCAAATATCTCACGTAGTTGGTGTGCTTGTTTTGTCATGAAACCCAGGCTTAAGCCTTTTCCCTCTGGTCTGTAGAAAGCTTTGTTCCCTCTCTTTTCTTTCTCCCTTTCTCCATTTGAAATATATTTATTTATTTATTATTAGAGAAAGAAAGAAAGAAATTGAGAGGGAATGGGGGTAGATAGATGAGAGAGAGAGAGAAAGAGAGAGAGAGAGAGAGAGAGAGAACCTGCAGCCCTGCTGCACCACTTATGAAACTTTCACCTTGCAGGTGGAGACCAGAGGCTTGAACCTGGGTCCTTGCATACTGTAATATGTGTACTTAACCAGGTGTGCCACTAACTGCCCCTGTTCCCTCTCTCTATCCCTCCTTCCCTCTCTGGATAATTCAAAGTCAAACCCAGAGTGGTAAAGCTTTTGTGATGATCAAAAACAAAACAAAACAAAAAAAAAACAAAAAATACTATCTTCCATGTGACATTAATACTATTCCAGATTTGCTTTGTTTGTTTGTTTGCTTTTTAGGCAATCTCCAGATTTATCTTAACAATACTTACCAACTTTATAATTAGAATCAGTGGATACAAACTTACTACAAAAAATAAAATCATTGAGAGCTTGATATAAATAAATAGTGGCTGTGTGAGGGAGTTAAATGGATCTGCCAACTATGGATACTTTTTTTTTTCTTTTTTGCCTCCAGGGTTATTGCTGGGGCTCAGTGCCTGCACTGTGAATCCACTGCTCCTGGAGGCTATTTGTTCCCTTTTGTTGCCCTTGTTCTTCATCATTGTTGTTGGATAGGACAGAGAGGAATGGAGAGAGGAGGAGAAGACAGAGGGGGAGAGAGAGATAGACACCTGCAGACCTGCTTCACCACCTGTGAAGCGACTCCCCTGCAGGTGGGGAGCCGAGGCTCAAACTGAAATCCTTAAGCTGGTCCTTGTGCTTTGCACCACCTGCGCTTAGCCCACTGTGCTACTGCCCGACTCTCCCCTATGAATACTCTTAAGTATCTCTCAATTATCAAAACATAAAAGATTTAAAATCTAGCTAATTCAATGGTTTGAATTTTTAATGGAAAGAGTATATCTCCCCTCTAAAACTTTATATGCAAGATTCAAGAATTCTTGACCTAGAGTCACAAGTGTTGAACACACAAGAGCCAAATTCAGCTTTCTGGGTAATCTTAAATCAGTTTCACATTGCAATTTATTTATTATATATTTAATGATTTTTTTTGATATTTTATTAATGTATTTATTGGATAGAGACAGAGAAGTCAAAAGCAAAGAGGGAAGTAGGGAGGGAGAGAGAAAAGAAGACACCTTCAGCACCGCTTCATTGCTCATGAAGCTTTCATCTGCAGGAGGGGACTTGGGTCTTGAATCTGGTTCCTTGTGCATTGTTACATGTGCACTCAACAATATGTAACATGACCCAACCCTTGAGGTTGCTATTTATTAAAAGTTCTGGGGCCCACTCCTGGAGCTCCTAGTTACATGTTACAATGCACTAGGACCTAAGTTTGAGTACAGGTCACCAACTGGGAGGGGGTAGCTTAGTGAGCAGTATGGCAGGTGTCTCTCTGCCTCTTTCCCCTTCTCTCTCCCCCCTTCTCAATTTCTGACTGTATTCATCCAATAAATAAATAAAGATAATATAAAAAAAGATTAAGGGGGCTGGGTGGCACACTGGGTTAAGTGCATATAACATAAATTCTATATTTCTTTCTTCCTCTCTAACTTCTTCCTTCTCAATTTTTCTCTGTCCTGTCCTATCCTATACAAATGGAAAAAGATGGCTGCCAGGATCATTGGATTTGTAGCACCAGCATGAAGCCCCAGTGATAATCCTGGAGGAAAAAAAAATTACTGTTTTATTTCCTCCTCCAGAATTCACTCAGCCAGTAGTTACTGAAAAGGAGCTCCGTATGAGGTAGAATGGTACTTAATGAAGGAAGCACAACAGTGATGAGAGTGAGATTGCTGAGTCTTGCCTTCTTGATCACCCATATCCATGAAGATATCTGATTTTAAAATTACAATTGACTGATTATCACCACTGTCAATATGTAGCCCAAAGCACATTTGTTGTGAGTGCACACTTCATTTTTCCCTTGATATAGTTGTAAGTAGCTGTAGTAGCCAGAGTAGGCTGTTAGCTTTGTTAGTGTAGCAATCAAACTCTACCTTGAAAATGAGAGTAACTGACCACATAATCTTAGGCAGACTTGAAAGATTTTGGACATAGAAAACTTGGGAACAATAAAGGAGAGCTCTGTTTAGATGACACAAATTTTGCTGTCTCTGAGAAGAAAGCGTGTAAGTGCTAAAACCTGGGTGGAGTAAGGGCATGTGCACTCAATTCCACCCTCTCCACAGACTTTCTCTTTAGATGGAGCCATAGGCGGTGGCGCAGCTCAAGCCCCTGGTCCACACCTGCCTGGGGGAAAATTCACAAGTGGTGAAGCAGGGCTACAGGTGTCTGTCTGTTTTTCTGTCTCTCTCCCTCTCTGTCTCCTTCTCTCTTCAATTTCTCTCTGTCTCTATCCAATAATAAATAAATAAATAAATAAATAAAGATATTTTAAAGTAAAAATTTAAAAAATGAAGCCCTGATGGTGCCAAGTGGTGGTATTCCCAGTAGAGTACACGTTACCAGGTGCAAGGTCCTGGGTTCAAGCCCCATTACCTAGATACCTTCCCTAGGGGAAAGCTCTACAAGCAGTGAAGCAGTTCTGCAAGTCTCTCTTTCTCTCTTCATTCCCTCTTAATTTCTGTCTCTATCCACTAAATAAATAATAAATAAACAAAAGGAGTTTTGATATCTGAGGCAATTTCCATTCTGACTCCAAGCCCCTTCTATAAAATGAATACTTTTGCCAAAGCACATTTTCAGGGTGACAGATATTTGCTCCTATAGTATGCAAACCATCAGTAAAACTGCTCTTACTTTTTTAAACCACTAATAATGCAAGCAGGCTATGTTAGATGTTTACAGCAAGTGACTTATTTTTTTTTTCTATTTGAGTGAAGTGTTTTCAGACAGATTTTTTAAAAATTATCTTTATTTATTTATTGGATAGAGACAACCAGAAATTGAAAGGGAAGGGGGAGACAGAGAGGAGAGAGACAGAGAGACACCTGCAGCACTGCTTCACCGCTTGTGAAGCTTTCCCCCTGCTTGTGGGGACCAGGGGCTCAAACCTGGGTCTTCGTGCATTGCACCATGTGTGCTCAACCAGGTGCGCCACCACATGGCCCCCAGACAAATTTTTGTCCTTTCCCCTTCCTTATTCCTGGATGCCCTTTCAAAAGAAAGAAATAGACAAAAGCATATATGCTGATCTCTGCAGACTTAAGTGTATTTTCCCAGGAAAAAAGGTGAATTGAAACATATGACACTGTCATAAGAATACTATAAGTGGTTAGTTTTTTACACACACACACACACACACACACACACACACACACACACACACACACTCATATACCAGAAATACTTGTGTTGTGAAATATCCTAATGTTGTTAAGTAATACACACCTATTTCATACACAAATATTCCCTATTGTTCCCCTGCCACCATTGACACGTCCTTATTGGACCCTGAAAATCGAGGTCTCTAAATCAAATAACATAGTTTGGAGATGTGCTTTCTCTTCTTTTCTTGTGAGACAGTCAGCTTCACTCTATGGAAGCTGTTCTGAGGTCTTGTACTCCAGCTCTGTTGAAAAATTGTGCTGGCTCGCCAAATATCTTAATGACTTTTCTCTCAGCAGTTGGTAATGGTGAAATGTTATTCTAGTAACCATAATGCCTCTCATAAAGCAATTGCATACAATATGTACTGTACTTCTATTTTAGTGAGCTCTTCTGTCAGAATAGCAGTGCCAGTAACCATTTAGCATTTCATAGGAAACTGCTTACCAGTCCTTCAAGTGTAATATTGCAGAGAGACTGAAGAAATGCGTGATTAAAGACATTCACAGAGAGTGGACCATTTAACGCAACCCGACGCTGCAGAATAAACCAGCCTTCACATATGTAGGAGCTCATCATATAAATGACAGTTCTATGTGGTCATTTAATTTTACGATCTCAATTCTCGCATATATTGCTTACATAAATATAGTGTTATCCTGCAGGGAGGTCTGTTGGGGGTTATAAAATCAGTGAGACCTCAATGGGTTCAAATGGACATCTTTTATAATTATTGCTATAAAATTTCTTGACAATGCATTTTGTTGTCCAACGGCTAAAGAAAATTTTTTTCTAAAAGAATGGGTTTCAAAAAAGACAGTAGCAGAGGGTAGAAATGTATAACGGTATTTAGCCTTTTTAAAATGACCTAGGCTACTCTCACCTATTGGATGTCTTCTTGCTCTTTGGAACATACTCTTAAAATGTGGTTCCCAGTTAGATGCAGACCAGACTTGAACTGTTTTATGGTTTCACGAGGCAATATGTGGAATAGGCAGAGGGAAGAACTAATTTACTGTTAAGCTCAATTAAAATCTATTTACAAGGGGATTCTTTCATTCACTTGGAAAGAGAAGGAAAGAGCAAAAGAATTTCATAAATACAGGATGAGAAACTGGCTTTGAAAAAATTGTTTCCAACTTTAGTGTGTGTTGTTGGAAGGATCCTGTTACCTTCTGTGACTTCTTTTGGTCATTTATTTCACTTCACAAAGAAATGAACTTGGTATATTTTTTGCTACAATGTCTTGGGATATTTTTATTACTTCCTGGGTTTGGAATTTCCTCTAGTATAATAAGAAACTATTTCTATTGCCAAGTATGATGAGTTTAACAATATACTGATCTGATATGCTTCCTAAGAATGTCCTGTAACTACTATGGGAAACATATTGCTTAAATGTCCACTTAGAAATGCAGTAGACTCTTTGCTATTCACTGTGTGGAAGGAAATGAATTGCTTAATATCTTTATGAAAGTTAAAATGTTAATGAGTAGCCATGTTTGTTGAACTAAAAGGTGATGATCTATGAGCCAGGATTTCATTCTCTTGAATAAAGCGAAGTTGCAGAGGAGCTCAGGTGAAGGAAACACATCTGGAGGACATCCAGGCTCTGAGAGCATCTTTATCCATAGGTCACCACTATAACCACAAGGACGGCACATTCGTCCTTCGCCTCTATTGCTTCCCTATCGGTCTGATAGCAACAATAATATTGGGAGGGAGATCTGACTCTCTCACAAAATGACTGCTGAAGTTTGGACATGGAAATCTCCTGAGATTTACCCATTCCTCTACACATACAAAGTTCAGCCAGACAGGGAACGGCTTTTCTTTTATCATGGCAACTGGGTCACAGGGCACACGGCCTAATTCACTGCTAGAAATAAATGGAAGTTCCTTCAATTTCAGGACTTTTCGTAAATCCCAGGGGAAACAAAGAAACAAACAGACACAGGGCAGCTATGGATGATGAACTTGGAACTTTGGGAGTTCTGTTGTCCCTCCTGCTCTACTCTTTGGGACTGGATAGCCACGTTCTGAAGGGGAAGAAAATAGTGAGAAACCTGAGCCAAAGAGAAAAGAGAACTGAAGGAGGAGTTGAAATATTAGTATGAGAGGAATAGTACAAAATGTATTCAAAAATACTCAAGAGTCTGGTATTTTGATCTCTTAGAGACCCTGACATTTTGAACTCAAGCTGCTGGTTGGTCTCTCCTCAGGGATATCTTGGCCTATTTAAAAGAGCTCTAGACTCATGTTTTGTCTGTTATTTGATTCACCTTGGCAACAGTGATCTGAGTTACAAGCTGGCTGTTGGCCATTGGCTTTGAAAGTGTACAATATTCAATTTTCTTATTGGTTTTATGCTATTTGATGTTTCTGTTTTTATTATTTGAGTGATGTTAGTCCTTTGTGGAATAAATTTCCATAGAACAGGGTTTTGTTCTGGCCACATTTATACTAAGTTTTGTTTTTAAAGAAACCTACCCAATGTATATTTGTGTTGCTAATGTGTGTCACATGTGTGTGACATATAGCCAAATAATTTAAAAAAATAATAACCAGGGGATGAGGGTGGCACACTGGTTTAAATACACATAGTATGAAGTGTAAGGACCTGCTCAAGGATCCCAGTTCAAGCCCCAGGTTCCCCACTTGCATTGGAGGGCAGTCGGGGGAGGAGGTTACTTCACATGTAGTGAAGCACATTTGCAGGTATCTATATTTCTCTCTCCCTCTCTATATTCCCTTCCCCTCTCAACTTCTCTCTGTCCTATAAAAATATATAAATAAGTATATAAATATAATGGCCACCGGAGCAGTGGATTCATAGTGCAAGCACTGAGCCCCAGCGATAACTCGGGAGGCAAAAAAAAAAAAAAACAGGTATCCCAGTTGAGTTATTAAAGAATTACTTGCTGTCCTAATGAAGCAAGCTATCCTCTTTAGGAGAGGCAGAGAAAGGAAATCCAAGGGTTGAAAAAAAAGATGTGAGGGCATTGGGTGGTAGTACAGCGGGTTAAGCACACATGGCGAAGCGCAAGGACTGGCCTAAAGATCCGGGTTTGAGCTCCCAGCTCCCCACCTGCAGGGGGGTTGCTTCACAAATGGTGAAGCAGATATGCAGGTGGAGAGAGAGAGAGAGAGAAAGAGAAAGAGAGAGATGTGATGGGGTAAACTAATCTAGAAGCATATAGTTAAAGGTGGAATTATTACTTGATGGATCAACATAAGGTGATTCATTGATTGGAACATATAGGGTTTGCTAAAGATCTGACACACTGGTATATGAGCAGTGACTGAAGATACTTCCAAAGAAACAGGACGTCTTTTACCTACGCTCAAATTTCTAGTCTCTGTTAGCAAAGCTCCCCCAGAGGTGGCTGAGACTTCGTGGCATGGAACTATCCTGTAGGGCAGATATGCATGGATAGTGGGGTGTCTGAGGGAATAGAAAGAGTGGTATTCCACGCCCTGGGTCCCTGCAGCTGACTTAAGAAGTTATCAGAAAACGGAAACACATAAAACAGCTGATCGGACTCAAGAGTGAACACTCAGGAACTAGGCTGACGAGTACCAAGTTTGAATCTTAAACCAAATGAAAGGTCAAAGCAAAACTCTCAAATAATGCAAGCCAAATGTTGACATCAGAAAAACTCTGAATGACAACTTTTCTTTCACCAACACACATGTACACACACACACATATAATAAAAATGCCTGGGAGTCAGTAAAAAGGTATGCTATGATTTTCAAGTCTAATCACATGTATTTTTCTGTCTTGTTTTTGGTTTTATAACTTAATGAAAGGAAAAATTAAAAATACATTTCATGGATCAGGATGAAAAAAAAAGAGGAAAGTTAGTTGGAAACTTATTTCACTACAAGGTCAAATATAAACCAAGATATCTCTGTCGGTGTCTGTATTTGTATTTATATGTTTACCCTTTGGTTCTGTTCTTGCTTCAAGGTGGAATTTATTAGAATAACTTGTTTAAAGTGTTTTCAATAATTAAGTATGGGATAATTTTGGAAATGAAACACCAGTTTCAAGTTTAAGTGTTTAATTTGAAACATGGACATATTTAAAGTTGTAATATCAGATGTTGTGCTTTTGTTTTTATTTATTTATTTCTGGCCAGTAATTACTCATAAGGTCTAGCAGGAGAATGACTGGCTTTGTTTGGACTAAATTTGTTAAGGGAAATTAACTAATTAACTGGATATTGGGCTTGAATATTAGTTCCTCAACTCAGGCTTACTTTTGAAGCTAGGAATTCTTATCAATGGGGAAAATGTGTCTTTGCTACCTGGAGAATTGCATTGTGGAGGAATAGTTTTTGCAGCATCTTGTGATTCTGAAATTGGAAACTATTCCTCCACAGTGCAGTTCTCCAGGTAGCAAAGACACATTTTCCCCATTGATAAGAATTCCTAGCTTAAACTACACTCTATACTTTCTACTGAAAACACAGTCCTGCTTTCTTTATGTTCAAAATTGCTTACTAGCTTCTACTAGCTTTGACTGGCCAGCGTTTCCAGAATGTATAACCCTATACATTCCTATACATTCTGGAAACTACACTCTATACTTCCTACTGAAAACACAGTCCTGCTTTCTTTATGTTCAGAATTGCTTACTAGCTTCTACTAGCTTTGACTGGCCAGTGTTGTATAACCCTATACATTCCTATACATTCTGGAAACTACACTCTATACTTCCTACTGAAAACACAGTCCTGCTTTCTTTATGTTCAGAATTGCTTACTAGCTTCTACTAGCTTTGACTGGCCAGTGTTGTATAACCCTATACATTCCTATACATTCTGGAAACTACACTCTATACTTCCTACTGAAAACACAGTCCTGCTTTCTTTATGTTCAGAATTGCTTACTAGCTTCTACTAGCTTTGACTGGCCAGCGTTTCTAGTAGAAGCTAGTAAGCAATTCTGAACATAAAGAAAGCAGGACTGTGTTTTCAGTGGGAAGTATAGAGTGTAGTTTAAGCTGAAAATGTGATTAAAAAAAAAAAGAAGAAGAACTAGAGGACAAACTATAAAGGCAAAAGAAATGGGTAAAACAGATTTAGGGAAGAAATACTAGGAAAATAAGTTTCTGTTGGGTGGTCAAGCTGGACAAAATCTAGTGACTTGTAGGAATTTCTAAGGCTAAATTTAGTAACATTCAAAACCAGAATTTAATTTCTGTCATGTTACTATGCAGAGACCAGGGCTCAAAGTCCTAGTCTCCAATGCAGAGTAGATGCTTCAAGAGCTGTGTAGCAGTGCTGCAGTTCTCTCTCTCTCTCTCCCTCTCCCTCTCTCTCTCTCTTTCTCTCTCAGAGAAAGGAGGTAACAGGAACTTGATAGAATGGATTAGACAAAGAAAAGGAACTGTTTTTCCAAGTCACAGTTAATATGTTAAAACTGAATTTGACTTTTTCCCCCTATTTTTTTTTAGCTAGTGATTTAATAATGGTTTATAAAACTACCTGGAAAACAAGAAATCAGAAGCTTATGTTTCTCTCACCCTTCTGTCCCATTCCTGCTTTTCTTGCTCCTTCATAATGATGAAAAATAACTAAGACATAGAACAAGCTTTCTCCTCTTTTCTTCTTTCTTCCTCCCTTCATCCATCCCTCCCTATTTTTTTTCCTTCCTTCCTTCCTTTCTCTCTCTCTCACTCTGTCTCTCTCTCTCTCTCTCTTTCTACTGAACAGCTCTGGCTTATGGTGGTACAGGGGATTGAATCTGGGACTTAGGACCCTCAGGTATGAAAGACTCTGGGCATAGTCATTACAGTATCTACCCCTGCCCTTAAACTTCCTTTAGGTCCTTGTGATCCAGGAAGCCATGATCCAGGACAGGAAAACCTGGTGGTTCCAGGTTTCCATCATGTCTGCCCTGTAGTCCGTCTCTTAGTTTTCCAGTGCTCCCATCCTTCTTTCTTTCTTTTTTTTTTTTTTTTTTTATTTAAGAAAGGATTAATTAACAAAACCATAGGGTAGGAGGGGTACAACTCCACACAATTCCCACCACCCAATCTCCATATCCCACCCCCTCCCCTGATAGCCTTCCCATTCTCTATTGCTCGGGGACCATGGACCCAGGGTCATTGAGGGTTGTAGAAGGTAGAGGGTCTGGCTTCTGTAATTGCTTCCCCGCTGAACATGGGCGTTGACTGGTCGGTCCATACTCCCAGTCTGCCTCTCTCTTTCCCTATTAGGGTGTGTCTCTGGGGAAGCTGAGCTCCAGGACACATTGATGGGGTCTTTAATCCAGGGAAGCCTGGCCAGCATCCTGATGGCATCTGGAACCTGGTGACGGAAAAGAGAGTTAACATACGAAGCCAAACAAATTATTGAGCAATCATGGACCCAAAGCTTGGAATAGAGAAGAGGAAGTGTTAGGGGGGGTACTCACTGCAAACTCTAGTGCACTTCTGCTTTCAGGTATATATTTTGCAGTAGTTTACAGATATGTGTGAACATATGCTCTCTCTCACAGAAACTGGTGTATATCTAGGTTTTGGGACTTTATTAGAAAGTGAACCACCTGAGATGAAATTAGAGTGTACTATGAAAGGAAAGGTCTCACCCGAGTAATGAAGCTGAAGGGTTGTCATTCTACACGTGAAGTCTCTGGACAAAGTCTGAGGTGAAGCATGTTGAGGTGGCAATCGTTGTGTTGATTAGGTTGTGGTCAGTGGATGCAATATTATTTGATATGGATTGGGAGAGGCATACGGGAAAGTGGGCCCTATCCAAGGGTTCCAGGACTGGGGGAAGTAGGGGCTCTATAGTGGAGATGTGAGGTTCCTGCTGCCTTAGGGTTCCAAAAGACAATCGATAGTTAATGTTATCATCACATTATTTGGTAATTGGGTTAACTTTGAAAAGTCCCTTTGTTATGGTTTGCTGTACAGTACCCAATATCTTGTATATAGCTGTGCTATTGGATGCTTCTGATCTACTTGGTCTAGGCTTTTGAGAGAGTCTGCATATCAAATACACAGCCTATATATTAAAAAGATTCAGTTTGTGTTTTGAAAAACTTTGAGACATACAATTGATTTTCCCCCTCTCAAATTAATTAACTAGTGATTTATATGTTTACATTTTGCTAGGAGTGTATATAAACACCATTCCCACCAACAAAAGACTGTGACCCATCCCTCCCACCCACTCCTACCCCCCACTGGCCCAGGAAGATGCATGTCTACCCCTCACCACAGGGTTTTTACTTTGGTGCCCTACTTACAATTTGGTCAGGTCCTGCTTTTAGTTTCCCTTTCAGATCTTCTTACTCAACTTCTGTTGATGAGTGGGATCATGCCATACTCATCTTTATTTTTTTCTGACTTAGCTCACTTAACATAATTCCTTCTAGCTCTGTCCAAGATGGATCAGAGAAGGTGGGTTCATTGTTCTTGATAGCTGTAGAGTATTCCATTGTGTATATATACCACAGCTTTCTCAGTCACTCATCTGTTGTTGGGCACCTGGGTTGCTTCCAGGTTTTAGCTATTATGAATTGTGCTGCTTTGAACATAGGAGTACACACCTCTTTTTGGTTGGGTGTTATGGAGTCCTTGCTGTATAACCACAGGGGAGGAACTACTGTATCATATGGAAGGTCCATGTCTAGCCTTGTGAGAGTTTTCCAGACTGCTCTCCACAGAGGCTGTACCAATTTACATTCCAATCAGCAATGTAAAAGGATTCCTCTGTCCCCACAACCTCTCCAGCATTTGTTGCTGCTGTGCTTTTTTATGTATGCCATTCTTACAGGAGTGAGGTGGTATCTTAGTGTTGTCATAATTTGCATTTCTCTGACAATCAGTGACCTAGAGCAGTTTTTCATATGTTTGTTTGCCTTTTGGATCTCCTCTGTAGTGAATGTTTTGTTGATATCCTCTGCCCATTTTTGGATGGGGTCATTTGCTTTTTTGGTGCTAAGTTTGCTGAGCTCCTTATATATTTTGGTGATTAGTTTCTTGTCTGATGTATGGCATGTGAAGATCTTCTCCCATTCTGTGAGGGGTCTCTTTGTTTGTTTAATAGTTTCTATGGATGTGCTGAAGCTTTTCAATTTGATGTAGTCCCATTGGTTTGTTTCTGCTTTAGTCTTCCTTGCAATTGGGTTTGATTCATCAAAGATGTCCTTGAGGTTTAGGTGGGAAAGTGTTTTACCAAAGTTTTCCTCTAAGTATTTGATTGTTTCTGGTCTGACATCTAGGTCTTTGATCCATTCGGAGTTGATTTTTGTTTCTGGTGAGATAAAGTGGTTCAATTTCATTCTTCTGCATGTTACAACCCAGTTTTCCCAGCACCATTTATTGAAGAGAGCCTCCTTTTTCCATTTAATCCTTTGGGCCCCCTTATCAAAGATTAGATGTCCATAGGTGTGGGGATTTATTTCTGGGCTTTCAATTCTGTTCCACTGGTCTGTGTACCTATTTTTGTTCCAGTACCATGCTGTTTTGATGATGATGGCTTTATAATATAGTTTAAGGTCTGGGAGTGTGATGCCTCTATTTCTGTTTCTTTTCCTCAAGATGGTTTTGGCAATTCTAGGTGTTTTCAGGTTCCAGATAAATGATTGTAGAGTTTGTTCTATTCTCTTAAAGAAGCTTGGTGTAACTTTGATGGGTATTGCATTAAATTTGTATATGGCTTGGGGAGAATATTCATTTTGATGATATTTATTCTTCCAATCCATGAGCATGGGATATCTTTCCATTTCTTGGTATGAGTTTCTATTTCCTTGAGTAGCGACTCATAGTTTTCAGCATACAATCTTTCACTTCTTTGGTCAACTTTATTCCTAGGTATTTGGTTGATTTTGCTGAAAGAGTAAATGGGAGTGATTTCTGGATGTCTTCTTCTTCAGATTTAGTGTTTGCATAAAGAAATGCCACTGATTTTTGTACATTGATTTTGTAGCCTGATACCTTGCTATATTGCCTAATAACTTCCAGTAATTTTCTGCTGGATTCTTTAGGTTTTTCTATGTATACTATCATATCATCTGCAAATAGTGAGAGCTTGACTTCTTCCCTTCCAATCTGTATTCCTTTGATTTCTTTCTCTTGCCTGATTGATATGGCAAGAACTTCCAATACTATGTTGAAGAGTAATGGTGACAGTGGACAGCCCTGTCTAGACCCCGATCTGAGGGGGAATGCTTTCAGCTTCTGTCCATTGAGTATGATGTTGGCTGTAGGTTTGCTATATATAGACTCCACTATCTTGAGGAATTTCCCATCTATTCCCATTTTTTGTAGAGTTTTGAGGATGAATGGTGTTGGATTTTGTCTAAGGCTTTCTCTGCATCTATTGAGACAATCATGTGGTTTTTGGCTTTGCTTTTATTGATGTGGTGAATGACATTGATTGACATATGGACGTTGAACCAGCCTTGCATTCCTGGGATGAATCCCACTTGGACATGATGAACAATCTTTTTGATATGTTGCCGGTTGGCCAAGATCTTATTTAATATTTGGCATCTATGTTCATCAGCGATATTGGTCTGTAGTTTTCCTTTTTTGTTCTGTCCCTATCAGCTTTTGGTTTCAGGGTGATGTTGGCTTCATAGAAGGTGGAAGGGAGTATTCCTGTTTCTTCAATCTTATGGAAAAGCTTCAGAAGTATGGATACTAACTGTTTCCTGAAAGTTTTGTAGAATTCGTTTGTGAAGCCATCTGGTCCAGGATTTTTGTTGTTGGGGAGATTCTTAATAATGGTTTCAATTTCTTTGTCTGTGATTGGTGCATTTAGATTTTGTAGTTCTTCTTGGTTCAGTTTTGGAAGGGTATATGCTTCTAGGAATTGTTCCATTTCTTCCAGATTCTCTATCTTGGTGGCGTATAGTTCTTTATAGAAATTTTGCAGGATTCTCTGGATTGGTGTGGTGTCAGTTGTGCTATCTCCTCCGTTGTTTACAATTCTATTAATTTGAGTCTTCTCCCTTTTTGTTTGATGAGTCTGGATAGGGGTTTGTCAATTTTGTTTAATCTTTCAAAGAACCAACATTTGGCTTCATTGATCTTTTGTATGGTTCTTTTATTTTCGATGCTGTTTATTTCTGCTCTAACTTTAGTGATTTCTGTCCTTCTGGTTGCTTTAGGATTCCTATGTTCCTCTTCCTCTAAGTCCTTGAGGTGTGCAGTAAGGTGGTTCATTTGAGCTTCCTCTTGGTGTTTAATATGTGATTGTATGGCTATAAGTTTCCCTCTCAGTACTGCTTTAGCTGTGTCCCAAATATTTTCATAGGTTGTGTCTTCATTTTCATTAGTTTCCAGGAACATTTGAATTTCCTGCTTGAATGAGTCTCTGACCCAGTGGTTCTTAAGGAGTATGTTGTTTAGTTTCAAAATTCTGTGACTTTTAATAATTTTTGTTTGTTGTTAAATGTTAGTTTTACTCCACTGTGGTCTGAGAAGATACTTGGGGTGATTTCAATGCTCTTGAATTTATTGATTCTGTATTTGTGACCTAACATGTGGTCTATCCTTCAGTATGTGTTTTGTGGATTTGAAAAGAAGGTGTATTCCAGTTTTTTGGGGTGAAGGACTCTGAAAATGTCCAAGAGGTCTAGTCTGTCAATCTCTTCATTCAATTCTCTTGTATCTTTATTGGTTCTCTGCTTTGTTGATCTGTCTAAGTGTGAGAGTGGGGTATTGAAGTCTCCCACTATTATTGTATTACTATTGATGTATTTTTGAAATTCTTTCAGTAGGTGCTTAATGTATTTAGATAGTCCCTCATTGGGTGCATAGATGTTAATAATTGTTAAGTCTTCTTGGCTGATTGATCCCCTAATCATTATGTAATGCCCTTGCCTATCTTTTATTACTTTATTTAATTTAAAATCTATTGTGTCTGAGATGAGAATGGCTGTTCCTGCCCTTTTTTGTGGTCCGTTAGCCTGTATGATAGTTTTCCATCCTTTCACTTTAAGTCTATGTTTATCTTGTTGTGACAGATGGGATTCTTGCAAGCAGCATATAGTTGGGTTATGTTTTCTGATCCATCCCCCCATCCTTGCCTTTTGATGGGTGAGTTTAAGCCATTGACGTTTATTGATATTATGGATTTAATGTATTGTAGTGCCACTGTTAAAAAAAATTTTGTTTGCTCTGATATATTGCAAGTATTATAGTTATGTTCTTGTTTATAAGAGGTCTTTTAGAACCTCTTTCAGGGCCGGCTTGGTGATGGTTGCCTCCTTTAACTGTTGTTTGTCTAAGAAGGTTTTGATCCCTCAATCTAGTTTGAATGAAAGTCTAGCAGGATATATTATCCTTGGTTGAAACCCTTTTTCATTCAGGGCTCGATAGATATCTTGCCATTCCCTTCTGGCTTTTAGAGTTTGAGTGGAGAAGTCGGCAGATAATCTTATGAGTTTTCCCTTGTAGGTGACTTTTTGTTTCTCTCTTATAGCTTTTAGGATCCTTTCTTTATCCTTACTTCTTCTCATTGTGACTATGATGTGTCTTGGTGTCTTCAGGTCTGGGTTGATTCTGTTTGGTACTCTCTGGGCCTCTTGAATCTTGATTTCCTTTCTGTTATTCAGGTCTGGGAAGTTTTCTTCTATTATTTACTCTAGAATATTTGCTTCCCCTTCCTCTCTTTCTTCCTCTGGCAGACCAATTATACGAATGTTACTTCTTTTGAGATCATCCCATATGTCTCTGTTGTTGTTTTCAGTGTCTCTCAGTCTCTTTTTAATCTCTTTCACCTCTTTCTTCATTTTCTCTAACTCATCCTCTGTCTGACTAATTCTGTTTTCTGCTTCTGTTAGTCTGCTTTCCCTTGCCTCAGCTTCTTTCTTCATTACAGCTATTTCAGCTTTCAGTTCTCTAATTGCCTCAAGATAATCAGTATTTTCCTTGGGGGTCTCAACTGTTGTTTCCCTAATACTGCCATTACTTTCCTCCAATGTTGTTTTTATTTCTGTGATTAATAAGTTTATTATTGCTTGCATACTTTTCTTATCTATGGTTCCTTCTGGCTGATTTGTAGTTTCTTCTGGGCTCTTGTCTTCATTCATTGGAGTAGCAGTTTTATTTGTTTTTGATCTACCCATTTTTTTGATTTATGTGTTTCTTATATTTATGCTCTGTTGTTCCTCAGTTGTTGTGTCTTGAGTACAAGCAACACTGTACCAAATACCTTTATGACAATTGCACTCACCAACCTCAGCAATTACAGTAGCAACTGAAGAAAGTATTGAAGCAGTTTAATCATTACCAGTTAGCCAAACAATTTCTCCAGTCCATGAAAAAATAGAAACCAAATCCCAGTGAATAAGAAAGAGAAAAAAAAGAAGGGATAGCAAGAATAGACAGTTATGCAAATCTACTATCCACTGTATATTCTAGGGGTAACAAGAGGAGAAAGGGAACTAGAGCAGAGATACACACATAGAGAGTCCACTCTGAGTCAGATTTCTTCCCCAAAATAATTCACAAATTCAGAAAGGCAAAGAAGAAGGAAGAAGTGTATGACAAGATTAAAAAAAAAAGGAAAAAGAAAGAAGAAACAAGAGAGATAAAAGGGAAAAGATAAGAAAAAGAGCTGTAATTAAAGAGCAGTGAAAGGAAAGGTTTTTTTATTACTTTATTTTTAATTTAATTTAATTTAATTTTTTGATTAGCTAGGAGGGGGAGGGAGGGGAGAGTCTGTAGAGGAGGTAGGATTAAGGAGACAAGTTTCTCCCAGAATAGATAAGATGCCCACTACCCTAGCACTGAAATATATGCTAAGAGTTAATTCTGATCAACCTAAAGGGGGGGAAGATATATGCCTTTATATAATATTAATAGTAAAATAGAGCAGGGTAAAAAAAATAAAATAAAAACCCTGTCCCAGATTACCTCAAACCTTGTGATCAGAGGCAGCTGATTGTTAAGAATGAGAAAAAAAAAAAAAACAAACTCAGGACTAGACAAGGATAGCTGAAATAGACAGTTATGCAAATCTATTATCCACTGTATATTCTAGGGGTGGCTAAAGGAGGAAGGGAAGTTGAGCAGAGACACTAGCAGTGAGAGTCCACACTGAGTCAGATTTCTTCCCCCAAATAATTCCCAAATGTGTATCAGTGAATTCAAAAAAGCACACTGTTTGGTGGTGTGGGGGCTGGGGGCTGTGGCTTTGGAAGCTGTAGGATTAAGGAAGAAAGGATGACAAGAATGAGAAAAAGAAAAAAGAGAGAGAGAAAAAAAAGAAAAAGATAAGAAAAAGAACAGTCATAAAAGAGCAGTGAATGGAAAGGTTTTTTTTTAATTTATTTATTTTTAATTATTTAATTAGCTATGCGGGGTGAGGTGGGGGGGTTGGCTACTTAGAAAGAAAAAAGGCCAGAGGTTTCAGAAGTGTATAGACTTAGAATGAATGATACTCCCTGGTGGGACAGGAATTTGGTAAAGAAAGAAGCTCCTAGCAGGGGAGCCTGCTAGGAGCTGGTCCCCAGGGACTGTTTATGGGGGGGGGGGAGGTATGCTTAAAAATTAAAAGGAAAAAAAAATTTTCCCCTTTTTTCCTACTCTAATTCTTAACACAAATTAAGTTATAGTTACCTCCTTGGTGTCACCACTAGGACCCCTTATTGACTGGCCTACTAAAGGCAGAAAATCCTACTGTTTCCAGGAGATGTGGTCAGAGCTCTAGCCACTAGCAGCTTCTCAGTCCACCATCTTCCGGGAACCCCGCTCCCCATCTTTCTACCTGTATAAATGTTCCCTGAGACAAGGGAGTGGGGGTAAATTATTGGAGTATCATTCCTGACTTCACTTGAATGGCGGTTAATGTGCCTTTCACTTCATGCAAAAGCTGGTGTGGCAGTGTTTGGCTTTCTGTGACACCTTTGATAAGCCTATGAGAGAGACCCAAGGAGAAGTCAAATCTACCAGTTCTTGAACTTGGACATTCAGAAATGTGAGATTAATTTTTCTCACTTAAGTCACTCTGTTGTGTAATGATAGACCTTTCAGAGTAATATGTGACCTGTTTATGGCTTTTGATTCAATGTACGCCTTAGGGTTAGTGTTTTTATGTCAAATATTCTGGGATGTTTTGTCCTTTCAGACAATAGATGCAATGCTTTTTAATTTCTAAAAAAATTTCATCTGTGTTAGTATTCTCTTCTTTGTCTATTCTTTCTTTCACGGATTCATTTATTTGTTTTATTTGATAAGACAGAGAGAAATTGAAAGGTAATGGAAAAGAGAGGGAGAGAGGAGAGAAGAGAAGAGAGAGAGAGATAGAAAGGGAGAGAGAAAGAACCCTGTAGCACAACTTCACTGCTAATGAAGCTTTCACCCTGAAAGTGGGGACCAGGGGCTTGAACCAGAGTCCTTGTGCATTGTAATATGAGCACTTAACCAGGTGTACCATCACTCAGTCCCATTTTTATCTATTCTACTTTTACATTTTTTATGAAAAAAAATAGGTGCACTGGATTTACTCTGTCTCCCACACTTACATTAACTTGAATACTTTAAAGTGATCTTTTGCAAATGTATACACTTTTCTTGGCTTCTCAACATGTGCATGCTTCACATGTAGCATCAGTGTCATGACAAGACCTGCATTTGGGCTTAGTAGCCAACAGGTGCTTCTTAGACAAGTAGAGCTATCCAGTTTCATCATCAAAAATAGTACAGAGTTCTGAAAAGAATATTCTTGCGGATATCGTTGTGTCACAAAATCCATGAGTAGAACTGATCAACAGTGACTTTTTTGCTAATATGACACAAGAAAATAGGGTCTAATTCTCCACTTTATCTTTATGTCCAATTAGTTGATTGTAAGTAACACAGAAAAGCTCTTTGTAACAAATCTTAGAAGCATATTGTGTCAGCGATTAGTGCCAAAAGCTTCTATCTCACCAACAATAATCCAAAGTATTAATTTCTCTTATTTGACAAAAGAGTAAAATGCAAATCAGTTATTTAACTTAAAAATGCTTCTTTTCATAAAAACAAACTACTAAAATGAACACATAGTATTCCCCTATGCTTATATCATGTCAGTAAAGATTATAATTATTTTCTTCCTATTCCTATTCCTTTTTTACATTCTATAAATATTGAAAATTTGATTAGTTTCAGAATTGCACATGCCTTCCTTATTTAAGATTAAAATTAATGTTTGTCTCCATTTACCCAGAAAAATAAAACTTTTTACATTACCTATACTTTGCTCTTTATGTGGATTGATAAACCTCCTATGCTCCTTCAGAAACATACTGGATTTCTCCAGAAATATATTCTGAGATTAGAATTTGCATGGAGGTAATTTTTCCAATGATCTAAGAAAGGAATGGTGGGGAAGAAGGGAAGTAAGTGAGTGAGTGGAGGGAAAAAAGTCAGTGAAGGTGCATTAGTGAACAGATTGCTGCCTTTGTCAACTGAAATTCAGTACCTGAGAAGGATTTCTGAGGAGCAGAGTGGTTTATCTCCAAGAGTCATCTGTACTAGAAAATAGAAGCATTAATTCTTTAACTTTTATTCACATTTGATTGAAGACTTTATTTTTTAAAAGTATTTATTTATTCCCTTTTGTTGTCCTTGTTTTTATTGCTATAGTTATTGTTGTTGTTGTTATTGATGTCGTCATTGTTGGATAGGACAGAGAGAAATGGAAAGAAGAAGGGAAGACAGAGAGGGGGAGAAAAAGATAGACACCTGCAGACCTGCTTCAAGGCCTGTGAAGTGACTCCCCTGCAGGTGGGGGCTTGAAGACTAATCTAGGGGGACTGATTCTCCAACACTTGCAGTTGAGTTGAACTCAGGACTTTGGGATCTTTTATTAAGAAATTATAAAGACAGAGAACAGATTAATGATTACAAGAGAACTGAATGGGGTGGAGGAGCAAAAATAAGTGAAATGAGTTCATTGTAAGATGAAGGATGAAAACTACAATTCTGGTGGTGAGCACAATGTAGTCTATAAAGTTGTCTAATTGTATTGCAATACACATGAACCTCATATAATATTAGAAGCCAATAATATCAACAATTTAAGTAAATATGCAAATAGAGCTGAGGTGGTAGTAGTTCAATGGCAGGATATGCTATTGGTCATCCATTGTGTTACCCCAATTTTTTTTTTTAATTTTTTATTTAAGAAAGGATTAGTGAACAAAAGCATAAGGTAGGAGGGGTACAACTCCACACAATTCCCAACACCCAATCCCCATAACCCACCCCCTCCCATGGTAGCTTTCCCATTCTCTATCCCTCTGGGAGCATGGACCCAGGGTCGTTGAGGGTTGCAGAAGGTAGAAGGTCTGGCTTCTGTAATTGCTTCCCCGCTGAACATGGGCGTTGACTGGTCGGTCCATACCCCCAGTCTGCCTCTCTCTTTCCCTAGTAGGGTGTGACTCTGGGGAAGCTGAGCTCCAGGACACATTGGTGGGGTCTTCAATCCAGGGAAGCCTAGCCAGCATCCTGGTGGCATCTGGAACCTGGTGATTGAAAAGAGAGTTAACATATGAAGCCAAACAATTTGTTGAGCAATCATGGATCCCAAGCTTGGAATAGTGGAGAGGAAGTGTTAGGGAGGTACTCACTGCAAACTCTAGTGTAGTCCTGCTTTCAGGTATATATTTTGCAGTAGTTTATGGATACGTGTGCACATAGGCTCTCTCTCACAGAAACTGGTGTATATCTAGGTTATGGGACTTTGTTAGAAAGTGAACTACCTGAGATGAAATTAGAGTGTACTATTAAAGGAAAGGTCTCACCCGAGTAATGAAGCTGAAGGGTTGTCATTCCACACGTGAAGTCTCTGGATACATTCTGAGGTAAAGCATGTTGAGGTAGCAATCGTTGCTTTGGTTAGGTTGTGATCAGCAGATGCAATGTTATTTGGTTTGGATTGGGAGATGCATACGGGAAAGTGGGCTCTATCCAAGGGTTCCAGGACTGGGGGAAGTAGGGGCTCTATAGTGAAGATGTGAGGTTCCTGCTGTCTTAGGGTTCAAAAAGACAATCAATAGTTAATATTATCATCACATTATTTGTTAATTGGGTTAACTTTGAAAAGTCCCTTTGTTATGGTTTGCTGGATAGTACCCAGTATCTTGTATATAGCTGTGCTATTGGAAGCTTCTAATCTACTTGGTCTAGGCTTTTGAGAGAGTCCGCATATCAAATACATAGCCTATATATTAAAAAGATTCAGTTTGTCTTTTGAGAAACTTTGAGACATACAATTGATTTCCCCCTCTCATATTAATTAGCTCCTGATTTATATGTCTACATTTTGCTAGGAGTGTACATAAACACCATTCCCACCACCAAAGGACTGTGACCCATCCCTCCCGCCCACTCCCACCCCCTACTGGCCCAGGAAGCTACATGCCTACCCCTCACCACTGGGTTTTTACTTTGGTGCCCTACTTACAATTTGATCAGGTCCTGCTTTTAGTTTCCCTTTCAGATCTTCTTAGTCAGCTTCTGTTGATGAGTGGGATCATCCCGTACTCATCTTTATCTTTCTGACTTAGTTCACTTAACATAATTCCTTCTAGCTCTGTCCATGATGGGTCAGAGAAGGTGGGTTCATTGTTCTTGATAGCTGCATAGTATTCCATTGTGTATATATACCACAGCTTTCTCAGCCACTCATCTGTTGTTGGGCACCTGGGTTGCTTCCAGGTTTTAGCTATTATGAATTGTGCTGCTATGAACATAGGAGTACACACCTCTTTTTGGTTGGGTGTTATGGAGTCCTTGGGGTCTAACCCTAGGAGAGGAATTATTGGTTCATATGGAAGGTCCATGTCTAGCCTTCTGAGAGTTTTCCAGACTGCTCTCCACAGAGGCTGTACCAATTTACATTCCCACCAGCAATGTAAAAGGGTTCCTCTGTCCCCACATCCTCTCCAGCATTTGTTGCTGCTGTCCTTTTTGATGTATGCCATTCTTACAGGAGTGAGGTGGTATCTTAGTGTTGTCTTGATTTGCATTTCTCTGCAATTTAAAAATATTTATTTTTTAGTCCCTTTTGTTGCCCTTGTTGATTTATTTTTTGTAGTTATTATTGTTGTTGTTATTAATGTCATCATTGTCGAATAGAACAGTGAGAATAGAGGAAGAAGGGGAAGACGGGGTTTTTGGAAGTGGTATGTTCTTATTTATTTATTTATTTATTTATTCCCTTTTGTTGCCCTTGTTGTTTTATTGTTGTGTTATTATTGTTGTTATTGATGTCAGCGTTGTTGGATAGGGCAGAGAGAAATGGAGAGAGAAGGGGAAGACAGAGAGGGGGAGAGAAAGATAGACACCTGCAGACCTGCTTCACTGCCTGTGAAGTGACTCCCCCTGCAGGTGGGGAGCCAGGGGCTTGAACTGGGATCCTTATGCTGGTCCTTGCTCTTTGCGCTACCTGCACTTAACCCACTGCGCTACCGCCCGACTCCTGGAGTGGTATGTTCTTAGTGCCAGCAACAAGCCCCAGTGTTAACTCTAGAGAGGAAAATAAAAAAGAAATATATATATTATTTTATTAATATATTAATATATATAATATATATTCACATATATTATATATCAATAAGCTAATATATATGAATATATTCATATATATGAATATATATACTATATATATTAGCTTAGCTAACACAGAAGACTCTGGGAAGAAGGAAAAGATAGGTCAATTAGGTAAGGTGTAAAAGAAGACACTTGCAAATCAAGTGAATGCATATTTAAGTTAAACTTTCTTTAGAGAGTTAGAATTTCTCAGATAGATTTGGGGGAAAGTTCCTAAAGAGAATCTGGGGGGGGGCTAGGTGAAGGCGAACCCCCATTAAGTACAGATAGTACTATGCCCAATCAGCACTCACACTGGGCATTACTGAAGACACAGAGGGGGAGAGAAAGATAGACCCGTATAGACCTGCTTCACCACTTGAGAAACAACCCCCTGCAGGTGGGTCTTTTTATTTATTTATTTTTTTACTTTTTTTTATTTAAGAAAGGATAAATTAACAAAACCATAGGGCAGGAGGGGTACAATTCCCACCACCCAATCTCCATATCCCACCCCCTCCCCTGATAGCTTTCCCATTCTCTATCCCTCTGGGAACATGGACCCAGGGTCGTTGTGGGGTGCAGAAGGTTTCCAGAAGGTCTAGCTTCTGTAATTGCTTCCCCGCTGAACATGGGCACTGACTGGTCGGTCCGTGCTCCCATTCTGCCTCTCTCTTTCCTTATTAGGGTGGGTCTCTGGGTAAGCGGAGCTCCAGGACACATTGGTGGGGTCCAGGGAACCCTGGCTGGCATCCTGATGGCATCTGGAACCTGGGGACTGAAAAGAGAGTTAACATACAAAGCCAAACAAATTATTGAGCAATCATGGACCCAAAGCTTGGAATACTGGAGAGGAAGTGTTAGGGGGGTACTCACTGCAAACTCTAGTGTGCTTCTGCTTTCAGGTATATATTTTACAGTAGTTTATGGATACGTGTGAACATATGCTCTATCTCAAAGAAACTGGTGTATATCTAGGTTTTGGGACTTTGTTAGAAAGTGAACCGCCTGGGATGGAATTAGAGAATACTATGAAAGGAAAGGTCTCACCCGAGTAACGTAGCTGAGGGTTGTCATTCCTCACGTTAAGTCTCTGGACACAGTCTGAAGTGAAGCATGTTGAGGTGTTGATTAGGTTGCGATCATTGTGTTGATTAGGTTGCGATCGGCAGATGCAATATTATTTGATATGGATTGGGAGATGCATACGGGAAAAGTGGGCCCTATCCAAAGGTTCCAGGACTGGGGGAAGTAGAGGCTCTATAGTGGAGATGTGAGGTTCCTGCTGTCTTAGGGTTCAAAAATACAATCGATAGTTAATGTGATCATCACATTATTTGGTAATTGGGTTAACTTTGAAAAGTCCTTTTGTTAGGGTTTGCTGTACAGTACCCAGTATCTTGTATATAGCTGTGCTATTGGTTGCTTCTGATCTACTTGGTCTAGGCTTTTGATCTCTCTCAAAAAAAAAAAAATTAAAAAGACTCAGTCTGTATATGATGTATGTATGCATGTATATTAAAAAGACTCAGTCTGTGTTTTAAAAACTTCAAGACATACAATTAATTTTCCCCCTCTCATATTAATTAACTAGTGATTTATATGACTACACTTTACTAGGAGTGTACATAAACACCATTCCCACCACCAAAAGACTGTGACCCATCCCTCCCACCCATTCCCACCCCCCACTGGCCCGGGAAGCTGCATGTCTACCCCTCACCACACGGTTTTTACTTTGGTGCCCTGCTTTCAGTTTAGTCAGATCCTGCTTTTAGTTTCCCTTTCAGATCTTCTTTCTCAGCTTCTGTTGATGAGTGGGATCATGCCATACTCATTTTTATCTTTCTGACTTAGCTCACTTAATATAATTCCTTCTAGCTCTGTCCAAGATGGGTCAGAGAAGGTGGGTTCATTGTTCTTGATAGCTGCATAGTATTCCATTGTGTATATATACCACAGCTTTCTCAGCCACTCATCTGTTGTTGGGCACCTGGGTTGCTTCCAGGTTTTAGCTATTATGAATTGTGGTGCTATGAACATAGGAGTACACACCTCTTTTTGGTTGGGTGTTATGGAGTCCTTGGGGTATAACCCCAGGAGAGGAATTACTGGATCATATGGAAGGTCCATGTCTAGCCTTGTGAGAGTTTTCCAGACTGCTCTCCACAGAGGCTGTACCAATTTACATTCCCACCAGCAATGCAAAAGGGTTCCTCTGTCCCCACATCCTCTCCAGCATTTGTTGCTGCTGTCCTTTTTGATGTATGCCATTCTTACAGGAGTGAGGTGGTATGTCAATGTTGTCTTAATTTGCATTTCTCTGACATTCAGTGACCTAGAACAGTTTTTCATATGTTAGTTAGCCTTTTGGATCACCTCTGAGGAGAATGTTTTGTTCATATCCTCTGCCCATTTTTGGATGGGGTCATTTGCTTTTTTGGTGCTATGTTTGCTGAGCTCTTTATATATTTTGGTGATTAGTTTCTTGTCTGATGTATGGCATGTGAAGATCTTTTCCCATTCTGTGAGGGGTCTCTCTGTTTGTTTAATAGTTTCTTTGGATGTGCAGAAGCTTTTCAATTTGATGTAGTCCCATTGGTTTGTTTCTGCTTTAGTCTTTCTTGCAATTGGGTTTATTTCATCAAAGATGTCCTTGAGGTGTAGGTGGGGAGCCAGGGGCTCAAACAAGGATCCTTACGCTGGTCCTTGCACTTTTTGTCACCTGTAATTAAACCACTGCACTATCTCCTGACTCCCATGTTCCGCGGGGAAGCAATTACAGAAGCCAGACCTTCCACCTTCTGCAACCCACAAGGACCCTGGGTCCATGCTCCCAGAGGGATAGAGAATGGGAAAGCTATCAGGGGAGGGGGTGGGATATAGAGATTGGGTGGTGGCAATTGTGTGGAGTTGTACCCCTCCTACCCTATGGATTTGTTAATTTATCCTTTCTTAAATAAAAAATAAATTAAAAAAAAGAAAGGGAAAGAAAAGACTCAGTTTACTTTTTTAATGATGGTAAATATGACGATGTGGTAAGTTACTTGATTTTCTGGGTCTTCTCATGTATTCAGGAAGCATATATGTTATTAATAATTTTTTTCTGTACTTTTTCTCATCAATGTGCCTCATGTTTGTTTTTTCAGTAGCTGAAGAACCTAGAGGGGTATAGGATGATTTCCTTTTTCTTTTTATTGATTTAAGAATGATTGACAAGATTGTGGGATAAAAGCATATAATTCCACACAATTCTCACCGCCAAATTTCCACAGATATGCTATTTTCCCACTGCCATATAGTTCTAATATACATATATACTATTCTGTGGTTATTGATAATTTATAATACAAGACTACTTATCTTCAGCTGATACTCAAAAAAGAACACAATATTGTTGTTTTTCAGTGACTTCTAACTGCTTCAGAGTTTACCAGCATTTACCTTTTATCCTTTTAAAATAAGCTCATCTCTGAATTAGAGTCAGACTATCACTTCAAACATTTCAATTATAAGTCTTTAGTTATAGAAAAATCGATAACTATTTTAAATTTTCATCCCTTATTGTTTCTTCAAATGCTACTTCTCAGATTATTTCAAAAAAGAATTAATCTGATTTTCTGTATTTAAATTGGGTGAATTTTGTCAGGTCTCATATCTGTTAGTAAATTTTTTCCCTTTTTAAAATTTATTTATTCTCTTTTGCTGCCCTTGTTGTTTTACTGTTGTGGTTATTCTTGTTTTCGTCATTATTGGATAGAACAGAGAGGAATGGAGAGAGGAGGGGAAGACAGAGAGGGGAGAGAAAGACAGACACCTGCAGACATGCTTCACTGCCTGTGAAGCGATACACCTGCAGGTGGGAAGCCAGGGTCTGGAACCAGGATCCTTATGCAGATCCTTGTGCTTTGCGCCATGTGTGCTTAACCAGCTGTGCTACCGCCTGACTCCCAGACAGTAAATTTTTAATGTCTGCATGGAGAAAAGCTGTTTATATATTGATTGGCAAGACAGTTAGCTATTTTATAGAAGAGAAAAAGAGAAACAAAGAAAGAAAGGAAGGAAGGAAAGGAGGAAAGAAGGAAGGAAGGAAGGGAAGAAGGAAGAAAGAAAGGAAGAAAGAAAAAAAAGTCTAATGAGTTTGAAGTAAGCAGACTAGGGTTTAACTCTAGCTCAACCACTCACTAGATTCAATTTCAAAGCAAGCCTTTCAAACATTTATAACACTGATTTACTTCCATGAATAATAGTCAAACCCTTACATCACAATTATTTTTTAGGTTTAAGATAATCTGGAGTGCAAGTGATATTGTAGCTGAGATCAGTCTGGCTTTAAATGATGACTCATTCATTTTGCAATATTTTTTTTTTACCAGAGCACTATTCAGCTCTGGTTTATGGTGGTGTGGAGGATTGAACCTGGGATCTCTGGAGCCTAAATTATGAAAGTATTTTGCATATACATTATAGCTCTCCTGGCCTCAGGTTGCCCTTTCATATTCCTGGGGAAATAAATCTCCCTGAGTTTTAAATGCCTCTTTTATAAAATGGATCTAAGAATAACTTCTTTGTTGGTTTTCTGTGTAAAAAGCTATCCTAGGGGATTGGCAGTGGGCACATTTGTTTGAGTGAACACATACAGTGTGTAAGGATCCAGATTCAAGGTCCCAACCCCTACCTGCTGTGGGGAGAACTTCATCAGTGGTGAAGAAATGCTGCCAGGTGTGCATCTCTCCATCTATATATCCCTCTTCCTTCTCAATTTCTTTCTATCTCTACCAAAAATCAATGAAACTATTTTTTTCATTGATTTAGTTATGAACAACTAGTCCATTGGATAAGAGAAATACAATTCACACAATTCACACCACAAGAGTTCTGCATCCCATCCCCTCCACTGAAAGCTTTCCTATTCTTTAACCCTCTGGGAGTACGGATCCCAGATTATTATGGGATACAGAAAATGGAAGGTTTGGCTTCTGTTATTGCTTCTCTGATGGACATGGGTATTGGCAGGTTGATCCATACTACCACCCTGTTTCTATTTTTCCCTAGTGTGGTGGGACGCTGGAGAGGTGGGCTTCCAGGACACATTGTTGTGGTTGTCTGTCCAGTGAAATCAGGTTGGTGTCATGGTAGCATCTTCAAATTGTTGGATGAAAAGCATTAAGATATAAAACAGATTCTTTGACCTTCTGGGAGTATGGACCCAAGGTCATTGTGGGGTGCAGAAGGTGGAAGGTCTAGCTTCTGTAATTGCTTCCCCGCTGAACATGGGCTTGGCAGGTCAATCCGTACTCCCAGCCTGCCTCTCTCTTTCCCTAGTGGGGAAGGGCTCTGAGGAAGCAGAGCTACAGGACACATTGGTGGGCTTGTCTGTCCAGAGAAGTCTGATTGGCATCATGCTAGCATCTGGAACCTGGTGGCTGAAAAGAGAGTTAGCATATAAAGCCAAGCTAATTATTTAATAATCATGAACTATTCATCTGGAACAGTGCAGATGAAGAGCAGGGAGGATTCTCCATTTTGTAGATAGCTAACAGGCATATTTTAGTTATATTCCAAAGGGCCTGTGGCTATAATAGTTTTTTGTTTCCCCTGAGTCTGAAATATGATATGCAGGTGGATCCTAGTTATTGTCTGGGGAGATGTCATGGCTGGAAAAAGGACCAGAAAGCTGGATCTGGGAAGAGAGTAGCTCCCAAATATGGAAAAGGTGTATAAATATTATTGACTATAAACCCTATCAATTTAATGTGATCTGGGGCCCATCTTCAGCTTAGGAGCCTATGTGCTCTGCATCCCTGTAGATCCAAGCTCACATTCTGTGGTCATGAGTAGGAATGTTCCAAGCTGCCCCAATATCAGGACCCATCTTCCTCAGGTGTAGCATAGAGTATGTTGTTCATCCTCCCTTTGGAGGATGGAACATTCTCTACCGTTGTTGATCCAAGTTGAGGGCAAGGTTCTATGGGGGTCCACAAAGGGGTCTGTTTTGTTGTTCCTGATAGAGATTACCAGTAACAACAGAGAGAGGGATTCATTAACAATGGAGAGAGTTTTGGTGGTGGGAATTCTGTGTAGTTGTACCCCTCTTATCCTATGGTTTTATCAATGTTTCCTTTTTATAAATAAAAGAAAAAAAGATGATGCACTAAGTGTATAAGGCAGTGTTTAGTACTAATGAGTGCTCCCTAGTTACAAATTTTATTAACGAAAATATGTTTAAAGCAAAAATATATATAAAGCAGAACAAATTATTTAATAATCAGGAACCTATAGGTAAAAATAGAGCATATAAGATTTGGGTTCACCATTTTGTTAAAAGCTAGCAAGTCTATTTTAGGTGTATTCCAAGGGGCCCTTGACTTTACTAATTCTTGCTTGAGCCTGACAGCTAACATGCAGGGAGGCTAAAGGTATTGTCTGAGGAGATGGTGTCAGAGTTGGGATTAACACTAGAAAGCTGGATCAGGGCAGAGAGTAGCTACCAAATATGGGAAAAGTATATAAATCAAGTTAACTGTAAACATCATTGATGTGATCTGGGGCCCATATTCAGCACAGGAACCTTGTGTAACCTCTGCATCCCTGTAGGTCTGAGCTCATATTCTGTGGTCATAGCTAAGAACCGTCTAAGCTGTGTTCATTACAGGACCAAAGTATTATTTTTTTTTAATTATAAAAGGAAGAGTTGGGCAGTAGCACAGTGGGTTAAACACACACAGTGCAAAGTGCAAGGACCGGCATAAGGATCCTGGTTCAAGCCCCTGGCTCCCCACCTGCAGGGGAGTTACTTCACAAGTGGTGAAGCAGATCTGCAGGTGTCTTTCTCTCCCCCTCTGTCTTCCTCCCCTCTCTCCATTTCTCTCTGTCCTATCCAACAATGATGACAACAATAATAACTATAACAATAAAACAACAAGGGCAGCAAAATGGAATAAATAATAAATACAAAACGAAATGTTGTTTTAAAAATTTATAAAGGAAAAGAAAAATAAAATAAAAATTAGCTGTATAAAATGACAACTATTTCACTGTTCTGTTTTGCAGATCAGGAATATATACAGGGATTATACTCTGTGAAGACTTGGGCTAAAGTTGAACAAAGTGGCTGCTGCCACTGAAAGCTAAGTCCTGTCACACCAGCTTTTTTTTTATTGTTTTCTTTTTTTTTTATTCCCTTTTGTTGCCCTTGTTGTTTTATTGTTGTAGTTATTATTGATGTCGTTGTTGTTAGATAGGACAGAGAGAAATGAAGAGAGGAGGGGAAGACAGAGAGGGGGAGAGAAAGACAGACACCTGCAGACCTGCTTCACCGCCTGTGAAGGGACCTGCCTGAAGGTGGGAAGCCGGGGGCTCGAACCGGGATTCTGACGCCGGTCCTTGAGCTTAGCGCCACCTGCGCTTAACCCGCTGCGCTACAGCCCGACTCCCGACCAGCTTTTTCATTAGAAAAGTCTGTGATGTTACTGTCTGAAAGGGCATTTGAGGAAGGAGCATCTCTCAAGTCCATCTCTTGCCCCTCCCCTTATCTTTCATACAGGTGAGAGTGGGAGAAGGTGATAAAAGACAGCAGATGAATTTGGGGGCAACCAGGGGGCCTTCAGCATCCCACAATGGCCTTGGGTCCATACTCCCAGAGGGTTAAAGACTAGGAAAGCTATTGGGGGAGGGGATAGGATACGGAGTTCTGTTGGTGGGAACTGTGTGGAGTTGCACCCCTCTTATCCTATGGTTTGTCAATATTTCCTTTTTATAAGTAAATTTTTTTAAAAAGTATGAGAAATTGAAATAGAAAAAAAGTATGAGAAGTTAAATAGAGCAATCATTCTGTGGATAGGTGCTCTCTATTTAAGGAGACTTCTGATACTCAAGGTTACGAATTTAACTTTGGGGTCAGGATCATTTCTCAGTAGTAGAGCACACGACATACATGCTTAATATCTCAGGTGTAATTTCCAGTTTTCCACCTGCCAGAGATGAGTAGGACTCTGCTTTGATCTCTTTCTCTTTCCTCACATAAATAAATGAAAAATAAATATTTTTAGAAAATGAATTTTGGGGGCCAGGTGTTAGTGCAGCAGGTTAAGCGCACATGGCACAAATCACAAGGACCGGCATAAGGATCCTGGTTTGAGCTCCCAGATCCCCACCTGCAGGGGGTCGATTCACAGGTGATAAAGCAGGTCTGCAGGTGTCTATTTGTCTGTCCCATCTCTGGTCTCTGTTTTCCCTTCCTCTCTTATTTCTCTCTGTCCTGTCCAACAATGATGACAGTAATAACAACAATGATAAACATCAAGGGCTACAAAAGGGAAACAAAATAGCCTCCAGGAGCAGTGCATTCATAGTTCAGGCACCGAGCTCCAGTAATAACCCTGGAGGCAAAAAATAAATAATTTAAAAAAGAAAGAATGAAAAAGAAAATGAATATAAGGTCTGAGAGATATCTCACCAGCTAGAGTGTATGGCTTGTCATACACGTGGATTAGCTTTGAACCCTGACATCACATGAGAGCTGCTGTAGCAGTTGAGGAGGCTCACGCATTAAGTTTTTTTTTCTCTCTTTCTCTCTCTCTCAGCCACCCCTCCTTTGCCTTCCCACAACATAGGCACAATCTTCTCTCTGCCTCTTTATCTGAAAGAAAACACAACCTGGGCATGCTAACAGTGCACCTACACCAAGCCCAGGATCTACAAGCAAAACAGAGTAAAACAAACTTAGCTCAGTTAGGTTGGAGATAGTTAGCTATTGAAAGTTTTTGAGGATGGCAGTGATGGGGTGGGGTGGGGGGGGAAGTACCTGGAGAAACAAATGGTTCAACAAACAAAGTGTAAATCCAATTTGCTCTTTCTTTACAAAAGGCAGTGATATTTTCTATGTCCTGTAAACTGACTGTGGACAATTCTGGATTAGCATCCATGTTCTAGCTTTTATAATATGCCATACAGTTTTCTCCAAGTTTGAGCATTATTGCTTTAACCTCTTATCCCTTTATGAAATCAGTATGCTCTAGAAAAAGAATGACTATTCTTACAAAAAAATATTTTGTATGTTGGTTTAAAGAAGGAAGGAAATGAAACGGAAAAAGTACAAAATGCCCACTTTGGCTCTGTGTTGCACAAAGCCCAAAACTCTACACACCAGCCATTTATGTGAGAAGAATAAGATTTATTTTACTATATTCTATTATATGAAGCCAAAGTATTTTGTCACTTAAATCAAGCTGCCCTTGGCATCATGGCAGTCATTTTATATCACTAGGAATGGGGAAGCCTGAGACCTGGATTCTTCCAATTCCTGCAACTGTTCCTCCTGCTCTTCTTTCTGCTGGAAGAGGAGGTGGTGGTTCACTTTCCAGACTACATTTCCCATACTCCCTCTTCTGCCACAGCAAATAACCCCTCCCAAAAGGGTCCTCAAAAAAAGGGGGGCAGTTTTTTGAGTCTCTGAGGCTGTCTCTTCTGTTCTGAAACTCAGTGTACCAGTTGGTGGGGTTTAGTTTCCCCCATTTTCTCAATATCTGGTTCTCCCTCCCCCCAGGGTCTTTCCAGACAATTCAAAATTCAGTCATTTTAGGATCTGACTTCAAAGTGAATACTCTATGAGGCCATGTTATTAAGCCTCTAGACAGGAGCTAAAGAGTAGCTGGCTGATGAGAATGAGTAAGAGAATAGTTTACTTAGCCTAGAGAATTCTAAATAACTAAAACTTTTTTTTTCTATCCTTGAGATGCTCATTTTTCCTTAATAGGGATGTCTAGTACAATATTATAGCGATTATTCCTATGGCTAGGTTAGGTTGAGTTATTAGCATTGTAGTTATAACTGTCCTCTAAACAAGTATCTGTATTTATAGCAGTTGGTTATAATAGTATAGTATAAAGGGCACCAGCTATGGAATCAGCATGGTTTGAATGTACAATCTGCCACTTTGCTGCAAGTAACACTATTTATGATAGCATGGTTTTCATCTAAATATAGAATCAGTAGCCCCTGATACAGCCCATTGTCTTAGAGATTAAAGGATGCATACTGGATTTGCATATTTGTCACACAGTATAGTAAGTGTCGGCAGAGTACAGAGATTCATGTTTTCTCTTTGCAAGTATACACCACTCTTGCTGGCTTTCTCCTTTTCCTTCTCCTTCTCCTCCTTCTCTTTCTCCTTCTCTTTCTCCTTTAACTCTCAGGGAAAGAGAAAGGGAGAGAGAGAGAGAAGGGGAGGGGAGGGGAGGGGAGGGGAGGGGAGGGGAGGGGAGGGGAGAGGAGAGGAGAGGAGAGGAGAGGAGAGGAGAGGAGAGGAGAGGAGAGGAGAGGAGAGGAGAGGAGAGGAGAGGAGAGGAGGGGAGAGGAGAGGAGAGGAGAGATGCCACATACAACTCTACTGCTTAGAAAGCTTATCCTGTGAATGGTATTCCAGAGTGGTGTCTGGGACTCAATCGCAGGGTTTGCATGTGATAAAGTGTGCACTCTACTGGGTGAGCTGTTTCCCAGCCTCAATTGTATTCTGTTCATTTGATGTCCCTTAATCCAATTGGATAGGCACTGTCAAATAAAAAGTGAGAGAAAGAGAGAGAGAAGGTATTTTCCCTGGTTCACATTAGACTAATTTGTACCATTCCAAGGAGCTACACAACTGAAATGCATAGGGAAGCAAAGAAAGAAATTCTGAGTCTTGACTTTGTAAGGATTTGTGTCCTAGAGGGTTAAGGGCAGCATAATGACGTGTTGCTGATAATTTCAGCTACCAGATTTTTATCTTGCTCACTGACTTTAGACCCTAGTCTGTATGTACATCAGCTCCACTGCAAATGCATTGTACACGTTCCATTTCAAAATTTTCATAGAGTTCCCACTCAAGAAAAGAGGTGACTTTCTATTATGGTCTATATCAATGTGATCTCTAGAAATTTCTGTGTTTAACAGTAAGAGTTCTGGTGTCCCATTCCACAGTCCCAGATGTTGGTGATGGAGATGTGACCTCAGTTAGATTCTGGAAGCCATCTAATTAGAGAGAAGTCATCTTAGCAAATAAGCATAATAATGTTCTTCTCTGCTCTGCACTGATATATTCGTACCATTCTGCTAGATCTTCAGTCACAAGGGCTGTGATCATTCGATGACTTATTTTATTGAATTGACTGGAAGATTCCCCTCCCCCAAAAGGTGAATAAATACCTAGCATTTGCCAGCCAATTCTTTTTAATTAGGAATAAAATGGGTCCTATCTGGGCAGATACACTGCTCTGTCATCTGATATAATCTTTTGTTTCCCACCCTCCATTTTACTGTGTTCTATACACAGATGATATATGGATCTCTTGACTTGCTTTGTTAGAGACTGTAAATGAAACTTCATAAAAACCATCTTGAAAACCATGCAGTGAAACAAGAGTTGGAAACATTTTTCCCTCTCCTTATAATCATTGTTTCTTTCAGTTGAATAAATGTACATTTCTTGCTGACTGCAAAAAAAGCCATTAAAAAGCTGTTCCCCGCTAAAGGTTTCAATACACAGGGAATTACATCACTTGCTTTATCTAACACCCCCACCCTTAACAGAGACAGACATGGTTATAAGAGTCAAAGCAGAGGACATTTGTCTGAGTGATCTGTAATTCAGCATTGCCCACTACTGCTCATGGAAGTTAGGGAAGGTTCCTTCCCCTTAAAATCTTACACCTGGAAAACCAGATTTATTTCTTTCAATGTGAGCAGAATTATCACACTCCTAACACTAAAATAAAATGGCAAATAAATATGCTGTTAATATGTCTGTCAACTGTGAATGTAATATGATGGTGAAAATGCGATCTGAATGACAAATAGCAAATAAAAATGGTAGAAGAGAAGCGAGCAAATAAGCAAAGAAGAAAAAGCTATTAAGTTTAGTGATGAGCTGGGACAACTGAGAGAAGCAAAGGACAGAACACAAGAAATTAATTGTGTTGCCACATGACTTTCTCTTTCACTCTTTCTATAGCATCTGCTGCTTATAGAAAAATCCAGGTTAATATACATTTCCCTCCTTCTGTAACCCATGCTTGAATTCTAATTTTGAAATAATGAGAGAAACTGAGAGACAAGTATATTTCTTTTTTTTTAAAGCAAAATGTTTTTTTTTTTATTAGTGATTTCATAATGATCGACAAGACAATAGGATAAGTGAGATACAAATCCACACAGTTCCTACCTCCAGAGTTCTGCATCCCATTCCCTCCATTGGAAGCTTTCCTATTCTTTATCCCTCTGGGAGTATGGATCCCGGATCATTATGGGGTGCAGAAGGTGGAAGGTCTGGCTTCTGTAATTGCTTCTCCACTGGACCTGGGTGTTGGCAGATTGGTCCATACTCTCAGCGTGTTTCTATATTTCCCTAGTGGAGCAGGACATTGGAGGAGTGGGGTTCCAGGACATATTGGTGAGGTTTTCTGTATAGTGAAGTCAGATTGGTGTTACAGTAGCATCTGCAACTTGGTGGCTGAAAAGCATTAAGATATAAAGCAGAACGAATTGTTTGATAATCAGGAGCATATAGGTAAAAATAGAGCAGATAAGATTTGGAGTCTCTATTTTGGAAAAAGCTAGGATATCTATTTTAGATATACTCCAAAGAGCCGATTACTTTACCAATTTTTGCCTGAACCTGACAGCTAACATGCAGGTGGGCTAAAGATATTGTCTGGGGAGATGGTGTCAGGGTTGGAAATAGGACCAGAAAGCTGCATCAGGGCAGAAGTAGCTCCCAAATATGGGAAAATTATATAAATACAGTTAACTGTAAAGTTCATCGATCTGATCTGGGCCCCATATTCAGTACAAGAGCCTGTGCACCCTTTGCATCCCTGTAGGCATAATCTTGTATTCATGGTCAGAGCAAGGAACCTTCTAGGCTGCATTCATTTCTGGACCTCCAGTGATGGCGTATGTTGACCCAATTTTGTTGTTCCAAGTTGAGGGCAAGGTCCTGTAGAAGCCCACCATAGGGTCCATTATGTTGTTACTGATGGAGATGACCAGTGATGGTGGAGAGAAGATCTATTAGAGGTCTAGGCTCATTTTATCTATGTAGGAATCCCAGGATTCCCTGAATGATGGGGTAGCCTGATAGTGACCAAAAGAGCCATCATTAAAGTATGCCAGTCACTTGCCCTTATCCAGCTTTTGAGTACTTACTTTTTTTCTGACAAGGTTAGCTTTAGAGTGTTTGAGAGAAGTGAAATAGGAAGTAGGTGAGGATGGTTATCTACATCTAAGTAGAAACTATTTGACTAAGTACTTTACAGTGTCTTTTTTTAGGTTTTTCTACTTGTTTGCTACACTTACATGAGTCACTGCAAACTATTATGAGCTTTTACTTTATATATTTTCCCCTAAATTATGGATACATGTGCATATGTCATGAGACAGATCTCATGAGCCCTGGTCTATATCTATGTTCTGTATCTTTGTTAGGAAGTTTGCCAGCTGAAATGGAATTAAGGAGTCCTATGAGCTAGGAAAATTCATAGCAGAATAGTGGAGCTGAAGGGTAGACATCCCACACTTGGCATCTCTGGACACAATCTGAAGTAAAACATGTCCATGTCGAGGTGGTACTGGTTACACTGATTTGGTTGAGATTAAGCAGTATCAAATGGTATCGACCAAGATAAGCATGAAGGAAAATGAGTCACAACCCAGAAGTTCCAGGACTGGGAGAAATAAGGGTTTTACAGATAATGGGGAAGATTTCAGTTGTCTTAGAGTTTAAGAAGGCAATAGATAGTTATTGTTATAAACAAGTTATTTGGGAATTTGGTTGACTTTGAAAATTCTATGGTTAGGATTTGCTGTAATTTCATATGTAATTTAATGTTATTTACAAATAGCTATATCTTATATACTGACAATACCAGTTGCTTCTGGTCTCCCTGGTCTAAGACTATAGGTGATTTAATATTTCAAAGAAGAAGTAAATATTAGAAATTTATTAACATTTTAAGCCCACTATTAAGATTCAACCATGGTTACCAATTTGAAACTTTGGGTATTTATATTAAAGGAATACATATACTCAGAACTGGGGTCTATGCATCAAACTATTCAAGACATCCAATCTATGTTTCTCCTTTAGTTGACTAAATAGTGAGTTCTAAGACTATAAGTTAATAGAAGTGTATAGTAACATCATTCCCACCACCAAAAGTCTGTGTCCCTATACCCACCACCCTATAGTGAACCTGAAAATATACCCTCGCCCTCACTGGTGAGGAAACCAGTCTGTTTTTAATGGTGATGAATATTCTAAGCTCAAGAAAGCATTGAACTTGTGTTGACAGGCAAATGGTTTGTTTTAAAAGGCTCCAGTCCCTGCACTGATGGAAGGAAGTGATTGGGGAAGAACAATGACATTTGCATGGCATTTAGGGTTTATAAAACACTTTTGACTTCAGTTCTCATTTTCTCTTCACAGTAATTCGTGGCAGTCGGTGAGGTGGTCAGAGGCATTGCTTTCTGGTGGGGATAATACGTAACCGATTTATCATCATAGACTCTTTTTCTCTGCCAAACTTGACTTCTCCAAGCCATTCTTTTTCTTACATGGTAGAGGCTTTCCTGAAAATGAACATTCATTCACCGAGACAGTCCCCCCTTAGGTGACTTCTCAGTGTGAAGTAACATGGATATATATATCGTAAAATACAATGGAAGGTGAAAGGAAAAACCTTGGGAACTAGGTCACCAAGGCAAAGTTGGATATAGAAGCACACAAAATACCCCAGACATGTGGCATCTGTGCCACTAGAGAGAAGTGGGAATATTTCTGTGCAGAGATTTCCAAAGTAGCACCATATTGTTCTCTCATATAACATGATTCCCTTGAGCTTTTAGAAAGGGTTAGAGGAGAATTCAGTATCCTCAGTCCTTCATAAAATGTGTTCTGTACTTGAGTAATTTAAAATATTTATTTATTTATCTGAAAGAGAGAGAGAGAGAGAGGAAGAGAGAGAGAAGAAGAAGAAGAAGGAGAAGAAGAAGAAGAAGAAGAAGAAGAAGAAGAAGAAGAAGAAGGAGAAGGAGGAGGAGGAGGAGGAGGAGGAGGAGGAGGAGGAGGAGGAGGAGGAGGAGGAGGAGGAGAAGGAGAAGGAGAAGGAGAAGGAGAAGGAGAAGGAGAAGGAGAAGGAGAAGAAGAAGAAAAAGAAGGAGAAGGAGAAGGAGGAGAAGAAGGAGAAGAAGGAGAAGAAGGAGAAGAAGGAGAAGAGAATATAAGAGACCACAGAAATAAATCATCTTTCAATGTACTGGGGGCCAGGTTCAAACCTGGGTTGTCCATATGACAAAACAGTACACTATTTTTTCATATTTATTTATTTATTCTCTTTTGTTGCCCTCATTGTTTTATTATTGTAGTTATTTTTGTTGTCCTTGTTGCATAGGACAGAGAGAAATGGAGAGAGGAGGGGAAGACAGAGGAGGAGAGAAAGATAGACACCTGCAGACCTGCTTCACTGCCTGTGAAACGACTCCCCCACAGGTGGGGAGCCAGGGGCTAGAACCAGGATCCTTACGCCAGTCCTTGCATTTTACGCTACCTGCGCTTAACCCACTGCGCAACCAACTCCCAACAGTACACTATTTTAAAATCATTTTTAAATATTTTATTTATTAATGATAGTGGTAGGAAGAGGGAGAGAGAGAGAGAGAGAGAGAGAGAGAGAGAGAGAGAGGAATAACTAGACATCATTCTATTCTGGTATATGTACTGTTAGGGACCGAACTCAGGACCGCATGCTTGAGAGCCCAACATTTTACCCAGTGTGCCACCTCCCAGACCACAAAACAGTACACTATTCTAGTGAGTTATTTCTCTGATCCTTAAATGATTTTTAAAGTAATGTTTGTCATTGGTGTGTGTGTGTGTGTGTGTGTGTGTGTGTGTGTGTGTGACCTAGGAGCCTTGACTAGGTGTAATTCCATCCATCCTTAGCTGACTTCTTTATTTAAATAGAAAGATATAAAGAGAAAGATAGGGGGAGGCAAGAAACATGACAACATAAGAGCTTTCTGGGTGCCACACCACTCCCAAGTGGTGCCAGGGTCACAAACATAGCAAGGCAAGTACCTTCCCTTATAAGCTCTCTCATCAGCAATAGTGTAAAGAAAAATATGTTGTCTTGACTGAATGTCCTTTCTCCCTCTTTCTTTTTTGTCTTCTTTCTTACTAAAATATAGTCATTGGGCTGAACATAAAACCTCCCACTTTATTTATTTGAAAAAATAAATCAAGGAAAGGTTAACTGGTTGGGCTGGCTAATGGTAGAAATTAATGGTTTGGAGTTTTGTTTGATTGAAGTAAGCAGCACCATGTTTTGTAAATTTTGAGAATTGTAAATGGTTTTCTCAAGCTCCAGTCCCACTTGGAATCAGGAGGTATAGGGGTAAGTGTTTGTATAACCACATATATCCGCATATTTAAATGTATTACCAAAGGAAGGTGAGGTGTTATGAGTTCAAAGTGGGAATGTAAAGTTTCAGTTTATTCTGACTTTATTCAAATATTCAAATATGCTTCCATAGCTTTGTGGAGGCAAAAGGATTCAGGGTCAGTTTACAATTAGCCACATTTTTAATGATATATTAATTAACTAGTTAACTTATTTACTTAATGAGAGGATACCAAGCCACTGCTTCAACATATGTGGTACCAGGTATCAAACTCAGAGCCTCACACAGACAAGCCCTGTGTCCCACTACTGAACCACCTCCTTGATTAGTGATTATATTTAAAATAAAAATAAATAGTATTGTTTTTTCCATTTACATAACTATATATTTTCATAAGCATTTGAAGAACTATTAAATAAGTGTAAACATAGCTGGTATATGAGTAAGAAAGCAAACAAAAAGTCAATCTTATGGCACAGAAATAATTTCTGAGAGCATTTTGCTATACTCCATCCAGAATATCTGTAGTGTCTTTATCTTGCACTTACCTCACTGAATCTCAGGCATTAATATTCACAGTACAGTGTGAACAAGTTAGAAATAGAAGCTAAATGAGCAGAAGGGAGGCCAGGAGAAGTAGGAGCATTTAAAGCCATGATAAGTTTGATGTCATAAATCCAGCAAGAGTTTCAAAGCAGTTGAAGCATGGTACCATCTGCTCTTATTCAGGATGTACCCAAGTAAAGAATAACAAGCTTTACTTATTCTGTGAATATGAAATGTCAGAGCACATAGAATGCACTGAGTAAAATCACCAAATGTCAGGTTGAAAAGAGGTATGAGAAGGGACATACACTATTGTATGACTATGTATTTAACAATGAATAAAACACAAGTCTAGCACTTTGATACCTAACTTAGCTTTCCAACAAAGTACCTAAATGCTGGGCTAGCATGGGGGTGCCTCTTCCCGGGTGCATACTCTCTGGGTTGGAGAGAAGTCAACCGGAGCCAGCCTGGGCTGCTACTCACTCAGCGACGTGAGGGAGATGACTCAGGAACAGACTCATGGAGGGGCAGTGCAATGTCTTTATTGATCAGAGAGGCTTTTAAAGGGCAGACCCAGAAGTGGTAAGTGGAAACAGAAATCTCTAGGAAAGGGGCGGAGAAAGGCAAAAGGGGGCTGGGAACATAGAAATTTCCTTAGCAACTGTTGTGAGGGTTTTAACTGGTAGGATTAATATTATCCTGCAGGCAGGGAGGGTCTTGAGAGTAGAAAGAATATAGATCAAAAGAATGGAATGGGTGGGGATCTTTCAGGCAAAACAGTGATTATGTAGATAGGCCATAGTATCAGGAATGCAGGGTGGAGCAGGGTGGAGCAATGTTTTAAGGAATTCCAGGCTCCTGGAGGCAGAAAAATGCAGAGTGCTTTGTGAGGCTCCTCACAATTTCCCGACATCTTCCCCTTTCTAATGGCCATTGTATCAGGAATGTGGGGTGCTTTGTGAGGCAGGGAGTCTGATAAGACGGGGCAAACCTTTGAGGTTACTCCTGTCCCTCCTTGCTCAACCTCTAGGTAGAGAGAGAGACTGACAGGATAGATGCACTCCTCAGGTCAAACCCTGCCAGGCTTTACCACATCCTCACAATTTCCCGACACCCAAACTTAAATTATCAGTTTCTATGAGCAAAACACATGTTTCACAAAGGCTAATGATGGTCTCCAAACTTGTAGGTAACTGCTAAGCAAGAGTTTAAATACCCCCTTTTGGTCCTTCTCACCACATAGATCAGAGATGAGTAGCACTGAGGTATCTCTCTCCTTCTCTCTCTCTGTCTCTGTCTCTGTGTCTATGTCTTTCTAGCTGTCTCTAATATGAACAAATAAATTAAAAATAGATAAAAAGAGGAATCAGGTGGTGGTGCACCTGGTTAAGCACACATATTGCCATCTACAAGGACCCTCGTTCAAGACCCAGTTCTCCCCCGCACTGGGAAGCATCGTGAATGGTGAAGTAGTACTGCAGGTGTCTACTTTTATCTTTGCTTCTCCCTCTCTAGTTCCTCATCCCCTCTCAATTCCTCTCTATACCATCAAATAAATGTATACATAAATATTGTTTTAAATTAAAAATAGGATGTTTTGTAAAGTTTAAATAGATGATTTCTTTTCTTGGAGAATGATTCCTCTAGGACTGAAATTTCATTTTTTTCTTTTATATAATGCATTCTACCATATTCTGGGTACTAAGTTGGGCATTATTTCTTGGAATTGTTTTAATTCACAAGTGACCAGAGAGTACTCTGCCTTCTCTGTCATCTATCCATCAGTTTCAACCAATCCTTCTTTGGTCCTGGCAACAAAGAGACTATCTTCCCACAGGATGGAACACAGTGATCATTTCAATTGGAATAGGTAAAGATCCAGGCCCTTTGAGTAACAGCATAGCTCAGTCACATGGTTTTTCCCATCTTTGGTGTCACAACCTGGCAGATCATTAACTGACACAGAGTATGAGGTCAGTTATCGATCCTTTTGGATTACAGGTTCTAACAAAGGATGGATGGGTCCCCTCAGCAGAAAGAGCCTCAGGGAAGAGCAGGATGTGGTGACTGATTTTGTAATCAGAGGCAATTTACAATGTAGGAAGTCAGGGAACTCAGTATGTCATTTGGGGATGTGGTTTTTCAGGGCCTGTCTTAGAGACTTTTGGACTTGGTTTATAGCCTGGAATTATGAGAGGAGACACCCTCAAGTCAGTCCCCTGGCTTGAAAATATGGTGCAACTATAAAAATCCAAATAGAAGATTCTTTGAGCAGGAGGGCATCTTTTGCCATGGACATTTTTCCAAATGACAATTTACTGCTGTATCTGATGGGCCAATTGAAGGATCCTTTTGGTCTTAATTTCTGCACATGATAATTTAGTGGATTTCTTTTGCACGTTAAAAATGCTGTCAAAGGCTAGCAAAACAGCAGACTGGGATAATGTGCTGCTTTGCTATGTGCATGACCTAGGTTCAAGTCTAGTCCCTTCTCCACCATATTGAAAGAAACTTCACCTCTCTCTATCTGCATTTGTATCTTCTCTGTATCTAAATAATAACAATAATAATAATAATGCTCAAGGAGCTGAGAGATAGTTTACAGGTAAGATTTAAATATTGCCATATTAGGGGCTCAAATTTGAGCTCCAGCACCACATGGGAGCTTGACAGCATGGGGAAAGGGGATGGAACAGGCATCTGATGTTGTGATTTCTATCTCTCTGACTCTGTCTTTCTATATAAATAAAAGTTCACCCCCAGGAACAATGAAATTGTACATACATGAGACCCCATTTCAAAAAAAGGAGGGGCAGGGAGATAAAAGAAAGAATGGTTAGTCATACATATGAAATATGACAATCACCAGAAATAATGTTCTCTCAGTAAAAACAGATCTTACCTGCTTTGAAATTAATCTATTGTTGGCACTTTGTTTCATTAATTATTTTCTTTCTTTTTCATCTTCACCCTTTGCCTCTTTGTAAGTTCCATTTATTTTGCTTATAAACATTTTGTGTTACCTTTTCCCTCAGAAGCATTTTTTTTCTGTAACTCTTTTGAGGGGATTCTCAAACATCTCAGTGTGTTTTCATCATCTCACTTGTAGGAGAGAGTATATGGTAGTCACAGCCTATATATTAAAAAGACTCAGTCTGTGTTTTAAAAACTTCGAGACATACAATTAATTTCCCCCCTCTCATATTAATTAACTAGTGATTTATATGGCTACACTTTACTAAGAGTGTACATAAACACCATTCCCACCACCAAAAGACTGTGTCCCATCCCACCCACCCACCCCCAACCCCACCGGCCCAGGAAGCTGCATAGTCTACCCTCACCAAGGGTTTTTACTTTGGTGCCCTACTTACAATTTGGTCAGATCCTGCTTCTAGTTTCCCTTTCAGATCTTCTTCCTCAACTTCTGTTGATGAGTGGGATCATCCCATACTCATCTTTATCTTTCTGACTTAGCTCACTTAACATAATTCCTTCTAGCTCTGTCCAAGATGGGTCAGAGAAGGTGGGTTCATAGTTCTTAATAGCTGCATAGTATTTCACTGTGTATATATACCACAACTTTCTCAGCCACTCATCTGTTGTTGGGCACCTGGGCTGTTTCCAGGTTTTAGCTATGATGAATTGTGCTGCTATTAATATAGGTATACACATCTCTTTTTGGTTGGGTGTTATGGAGTCCTTGGGGTATAACCCCAAGAGAGGAATTACTGGATCATATGGAAGGTCCATGTCTAGCCTTGTGAGAGTTTTCCAGACTGCTCTCCACAGAGGCTGGACCAATTTACATTCCCACCAGCAATGCAAAAGGGTTCCTCTGTCCCCACATCCTCTCCAGCATTTGTTGCTGCTGTCCTGTAACTGATGGATTCTTTCTGATTTCAAGACCTGGCACTTCACAGAATCTTCCCAGGTCACTGCTGCCCATCAAGCACCTGATCTAGCTGTTTCTGGTCCTTAGTCTCTGTGAACTGCTTGTGACAGCTGACCCAGTCGAGTAATCCCTGTTGCTCTTTTCCCTAGGTGTTCGTAGCCCCTCACCTTTCAGTTCTCTTTCTGCATTTGGGATGCCTTCCCCCCTTCACTTTTACTTATTTCTATTTCAGTCCTGTATTTGTAAACCCATAAGAAAGCATTAGCCTAACACACTTTTATCTTTTTGCTTTTTCTACTCACCCTAGGATTTCTTAATGAAAGGGTTGTCACCTTTGGCTTTATGCAACTGAATCCCAAAACACTATCCTCAGTTCCAATCTATACACACACACACACACACACACACACACACACACACACACACACACACACACACCCCTAATTTCCCATCACATCAACTGTCCTCTGTAGTCTATTGAATTCTTAAACCACCCCCCTTCATATCATTTACCTCTACTACCATGCCAGAGACTTATCTTTTCTGCTTGAATAAACATTTCTTTAAAAATCAGGATTTTGGGAGTCAGGCGGTAGCGCGGTGGATTAAGTGCAGTTGGTGCAAAGCACCAGGACCGGCATAAGGATCGTTCAAGCCCCGGGCTCCCCACTTGCAGGGGAGTCGCTTCACAGGCGGTGAAGTAGGTCTGCAAGTGTCTTTCTCTCCCCCTTTCTGTCTTCCCCTCCCCTCTCCATTTCTCTCTGTCCTGTCCAACAACAATGACATCAACAACAACAACAATAACCACAACAAAAAAACAGGAACAGCAAAAGGGAATAAACAAATAAACATTTTTTTAAAAAATCAGGATTTTGGGGAGTCGGGCTGTAGCGCAGCGGGTTAAGCGCAGGTGGCGCAAAGCACAAGGACCGGCATAAGGATCCCGGTTCGAACCCCGGCTCCGCACCTGCAGGGGAGTCACTTCACAGGTGGTGAAGCAGGTCTGCAGGTGTCTATCTTTCTCTCCTCCTCTCTGTCTTCCCCTCCTCTCTCCATTTCTCTCTGTCCTATCCAATAACGACAACAACAATTAAAAAAAAAACAAGGGCAACAAAAGGGAATAAATAAATTAAATATTTAAAAAAAAATTTTTTTTAAATCAGGATTTTGATCTTTTTTTTAAATATAGTGACAAGGCTCAAACTTAGGAGCTCATTTTTCTTATGTTTTGAGAAAGTAAGAGTGAGTGAGTAAGAGAAAGAGAGAGATTAAAGCACCAGTCCACTATGAAGCTCTATTACTTTATCTTGTTCTCATGTAGTACCAAGATTCAAACAGAAGGCCTCACACCAGCTGAACCACCTCTCAGGACCTTGAGTTTTAATTTTTTAATCCCTGAGTTTGAATAGTATCTTGTCTTAATTAACTAAAGATATGGGCAGATATCTTATGCATTTAGAATGAATTGTAATCAGGAGAGCAAAATATATGTCATCTAATTTAATATCATAATAAAAGTTCAATAAAGGGAAATAAAATGTGTTTTCGACCTCCTTGATTGTGCAGAGTCTATACCAGATACCTGAAAATAAATTTTAGTAATAATAAGAAGAAGACATTTTAAGGAGATATCTTTTTTTTTCTACTAGAACTTCACTGGGGCTTCATCCACACAATGAAATATGGAATCTCTCTCATTCTTTCTCTCTCTCACACTCACACTTTGTTTTTCCAGATAGGTGATGAGACAGAGAATGAGAGAAACAGAGAGGTGAGATATCAAGGCACTGTTCCATTGTTTGTGCAGCTTCCCCTTTGCATGGTACTCCCATATGGTGGTCAGGGGTTCAGACCTGGATCCTTGAATATGGTGAAGTGAGCATTCTATCTGGTGAGCTATATCTAGGCATGGGAGTAATCTCAGATAATGGTGAGGATTCCAAAGTATGATCGCTTTATTATGTGACTGGTGGGGCAAAGTTTGATATAAGTTTGCTGTATGATTATGACAATTTATTTGAAAATCCTTAAAAATAACCAAACTTTGGACTGGGAAGACAGTATAGTGATTATGCAAAAAATAAAAATTCATTCCTGAGGTTTCAAGGTCCTAGGTTCAGTCTCCAGAACTACCATAAACTGAGCAGTGCTCTGGTTTTTCTGAATCTCTCTCATTAAAATAAAATAAGTAAATATATATATACAACCTTTCAGATGAAGACAGTCCATCCTTATGACTATTTTCTATGAGGAGACATAACTTTCAGGATATTTGTTATAATAATGTTAGTAATTTACAGCTGGGAAAGAAAATGTGCTATGTAAGAATGGAAAAGAAATATAAAACTGTCCTCATTTGCTGGCGATGTGATCGGTTAAGTACGTAACTGAGATCAAGGAGCAAGCTATTCATTCTAATGAGAAATTGATTAGGCTAGCTGAATCAGTAACAAAAATCAATAGCTTTTGTCAGTGGCAATAATAATAAAGAGAATAACTAACTGGAAAATAAAATATCAATGTAATTTACCATTATTATTACTATATAGCAAAACAAAGCAAAACAAAAAGACCTAGATATCTATAGGAAAATGATGTGATGAAACATACTCCCTCAGTTAATCAAACAGAATATAGTTAATATAAGTATAATACTGGAGAGAGTAGGCCAAGAAACAAAATACAGCAACAGATCCATCTATCAATATGTGGTGATCAATAAGTAAAGTTGTCAGCATAGGACTGGGGAAAGAGCATACTGCTTATGCAAATGATTTTCATGCTTGTGGCTCTGAAATCACAGATTTAATCCCAGCATCATCATAAGCCAGAACTGAGTAGTTTTCTGGTGTCTGTCTGTCTTTCTCTATATCTCTCTTTTCCCACTTTGAGGGGAAAAGCTTCACAAGTGGTGAAACAGTGCTAGTACTGAAACTCTCTCACTCTTTCTTTTCTCTCTCTCTCTCTCTGTCTCTGTCTCTCTATGTGTGTCTGTGTGTGTAGAGAGAAAGAGAGAGATACATAAAAATGAATAGATATCTCCTCTTTTGTTCTCAATTTCTCTCTATCTGCATCCTAAACAAATAAAGATACAGGTTAACAACAATTTTTAAATATATATAAAAATAAAATCTTTTTTTACTTGAAAGTCAGGAGTAACATTCAGATTAACATGTCTTTTCTTTTTTCTTTATAAAAAGGAAACACTGACAAAAACCATAGAATAAGAGGGGTACAACTCCACACAATTCCCAACACCAGAACTCCGTATCCCATCCCCTCCCCTGATAGCTTTCCTATTATTTATCCCTCTGGGAGCATGGACCCAGGGTCATTATAGGTTGCAGAAGGTGGAAGGTTTGGCTTCTGTAATTGCTTCCCTGCTGAACATGGGCGTCGACAGGTCGGTCCATACTCCAGCCTGTCTCTCTCTTTTCCTAGTGAGGCAGGACTCTGCGGAAGTGGGGGTCCAGGACACATGGTGGGGTCATCTGCCCAAAGAAGTCCGGTTGGCATCACGGTAGCATCTGGGTGGCAGAGAATGTTCCATCCTCTGAAAGGAGGCTGGACAACATATTCTGTCTTCTACCTGAGGAAGATGGGTTCTGAAATTGGGGCAGCTTGGAAGATTCTTACTCATGACCACAGAATGTGATCTCAGATCTACAGGGATGCAGAGGTCACATAGGCTCCTAAGCTGAATATGGACCCCAGATCAGATCAAACCAATGGGGTTTACAGTCAACAATATTTATACACCTTTCCCATGTTTGGGGGGCTATTCTCTTCCCTGACCCAGCTTTCTGGCTCTATTTCCAGTCTGGCTCTATTCCCAGTTATTGTCTGGGGAGATGATATAAATCTCCCCAGACAATAACTTGGGTCCACCTGCATATCAGATGTCAGGCTCAGGAAAAACGAACAAACAAACAAACAAAACAAAACATGTCTTTTTTAAAGGGATATTGTCAAAACCAGAGATACCCTTCCAGTGGTGTTTTTGGGAAGTTCTCCCATAACTACTAATAAACAATGGTGAGCTTAAGAGTCCTTGGGCAGGATGGTTAAAAAAGGACCTTGATTGGTAGTGAAAGTGTTCTACATGCTAAGGGTCTCAACTCCTTGAACCCCGCCCCCACTTCAGCCTTCTGAGCAGTGATTCTTAGCTTGGCACCGGCCTGACAGTGTGTCTTTGGGTTAGCTTTAAAATCTAGCTCCTACCTTATGCTTTTGTTCACTAATCCTTTCTTAAATAAAAAAAAAAAAATCTAGCTTTTCCCAAATATGTCAAATCACAAGAGCCACAGTTTTTGTTTTGCTCTCTCAGCTAGGTACGATAGTCTGGAAAGCAGTACAATTATAGAGTGCCCAAGAATCAGTCAGTCATCTTATTCTGTAAACTCCCCAATACTGTGACGTCATTAATTCAGAAGTCTGTCATACTCAAGCAAATTCCAGATCCCTCATGGATGAACTTGTGCTTCTTCTCCTGTTGTGTCAGTGGTTTTGAAAGAATTCTAGTAGCAGAATCATCACCTGAATCTCTTAAAAACTGTTTCTCCCTCAACCCAGGTTTACTGAATCAGAATCGCAAGTGATCTTCTCTATGTGCTTTCACAAGTCTTTCATGTAGTTCCTGCAATCACTTTTAGAGCCACTGCCTCAGTTGGTCTCTGTATCTACTGAGGGGCAGTGACTGAGTTCACTGGCTTGAGTTAACTGCCTCTAATCAAGACTTGACCTTCATCCTTTCTAAACCCATGACTTTAACTAAGTGACTTAACTGCTCTTATTCTCCCTGGGGGTAAGCTTGGGATTTTAATACTACTACTACTGTAGATGTGTTTGAATATTAATCACTCTGGGGGGTGGGTTGGGGAGGGTGGAAAGTGATATAACTGATTGAGCTCACATGTTTACAATGCTTAAGGATCTGAGTTCAAGCCCCAGGTCCCTACCTGCAGGGGCAAAGCTTCATGAGTAGTGAAGCAGGGCTGTAAGGTATCTCTCTGTCTCTCTCCCTTTTAATTTCATTCTTCTCAATTTCTGGCTGTCTCTATTCAATAAATAGATGAAAATAATAAAAAAATTGAAAAAGATTAGGCAGCTTACCTAAATGAACTATTTAGAACAATGCCTTGCATGTAAGAACCACTACAAAGTAGGTTAGTATGTTGATACTACTTAAATGAATTATCTTTATTATTAAATGATTTGGGTTGTGCTTTCTCTATTAGGCTATAATTTTTTGATGGAAATATGTCTTATGTTTTAATTTACATCTATAGAATGAATTATTAACATAATTAGGCTACAATTTTTGATGGAAATATGGCTACAATTTTTTTATGGAAATATGTCTTATGTTTCAATTTACATCTATAGGATGAATTATTAACATAATTATTTATCAAGCGCTTATTTTCTGTCAGTGTTAAAAACTATGACTCCATTTAGTCAGTAGAACTCTATTAAGCACATGTCATCACAATCTAATAGATTTAATCAATTGTTTTGATGTCCTCTCCCCACTATTGAACTTAGGGAGCATTCATTTTTCCCTCGCAATTATTTTTGCGTTATTTCAGAAACTTCTTAAATAGCATAACTGCTACTAAATGTCAACCATTATTTATATGGAAAGATAAAAAGTTGCATTACAGAAGCCAGACCTTCTGCCTTCTGCAACCCTCAACGACCCTGGGTCCATGCTCCCAGAGGGCTAGAGAATGGGAAGGCTATCATGGGGGTGGGTGGGTTATGGGGATTGGGTGGTGGGAATTGTGTGGAGTTGTACCCCTCCTACCTTATGCTTTTGTTCACTAATCCTTTCTTAAATAAAAAATTTAAAAAAAAAGATAAAAAGTTGCATAAGTTGTAGATCTTTTGTAGCCTAACTGAACTGTATATAATATCTGTACACACACACACACACACATACACACACACATATCATGTTAATTTGTTATAGAGAGCAAAAACTGTTAATGTTAAGTCAAATTGTCTGTAAATGAGTTAAGGAATATGTTAATGAACTTGCTCCAAATGAATAATTATAAAGCAGGTGCACTTGAGATATGATCATTTAACTGACAGCAAACAGTTTTTAATGGCTTCAATAACCAAGATAATGGTGATATCAGAGTTGTCTGTTAAACCCATAGTTCATAGCATCCATTTAATGCACAAGAGAACTTCAGCTGGAATCTCCCTGTAGACTTATTGTCCTGCTTATTTAAATAGCAGTTAATTTAAACACACACAAAAGTCAAGCTCCATTATTTCTACTACACCTCTTTCTAATAAACTATATTCTATTGTGATAAAATACTAGCTGAAGGAAGCATTTTACAAGTGCATATAAGCATTGTCTTTTGCTGTTGTGAAATGTACATTACCATTAAATGGTGAAAAATACAGAACATGTGAAGGGCTGGAAGCAAAAGTTTCTGATCGAGGTGCTAAGAGATGGTTGCCATTGTATCTCCTTGGTTCAAAAAGAAGAAGATGGTAGTTTTGATAAGCTAAGTTGACACAGTGTTTGGCTTGCTGTGTGTAGGACCCTTACAGACATGAAGACAGCGATCACTTTTAAAAACCAACTAAATCCCAAACCAGTGGTTACAAACATACATGCAGGGGAAAATTCTATGTTGATTTCTAGTTTATTTCATTTGGATTTCAAACCATCTCTTCTCTGCAGGACAGTGGCTGCATAGGAGAGAAAATCAAATTTCAACTAACTTAAGCAGAAATGTGAATGCATTGAATCACATGTCTGAAAAGTCCTGCTTGAGATTTAACTTTGGTCATGGCTAGACCCAGAGACTCAACAGTCAACAATTTTCTTCTGCAGATGTGTTCTCTTTGTTATTTTTATTTTAAAATATTTATTTATTTATTACCTTTTGTTGCCCTTGTTATTTTATTGTTGTAGTTACTATTGTTGTCAATGTTGTTGGATAGGACAGAGAGAAATGGAGAAAGGAGGGGAAGACAGAGAGGAGGAGAGACAGAGAGACACCTGCAGACCTGCTTCATGGCTTGTGAAGCTACTTCCCTGCAGGTGGGGAGTTGGGAGCTCAAACCAGGATCCTTACGCTGGTCCTTGCGTTTTGCACCATGAGCACTTAACCCGCTGTGTGCTACAGTGTTGTTCTATTTTTATAATTGTTTTCTTTTCTCCCTTTCTTTCTTTCTCTCTCTCTCTCTCTCATTCTTTCTTTCTACAAGAACCCTGCTCAGCTCTGCCTTATATTGTTATGGGAGATTGAACTTGGGACCTTTGGAGGCCCAGGCATGAAAGTCTTTTTGCATTTAATGGGGAAAGATAGCCAAGACACACCCCACTAGTCCTGCCAAAGACCCACATTCAACCAGCTTAATAACCTCAGCTGACACATTGTTTTTCTGTGTTTGATATGGCAGAGGACTGCTGGTGAGCAATTCTTTTTAGGGAAGGAGGAAAGAAGAGAGAGAGAAAGAGAAAGAGAGAGACACCACAGTACCAAATTTCCCCCTCAATGTTCTGGTGACTGGGCTAGAACTTAAGTCATACATATGGCAAAATAGCACACTATCCAAGTGAGCTATTGTTCTGGTTCTCCAGTGAACAATCTGACTCACTTAAGTTCGACTTTGTATCTATCTCTTTGTAAGAGTACAAGGAAGAAATGCTCAGAGTCACTGATTATCAGAGAAACACAAATGAAGACAGTAAACTATCACTTCAGTCCCATGAGAATACTATAAACCAGAAAGGACAGTAACAACAAATGTTGGAGAAGCTGCAGGGGTAAAGGAGTCCTTCTCCAATGCTGGTGGGAATATAAATTGATCCTACCCCTATGGAGAGCAGTCTGGAGAACTCTCAGAAGGCTAAAAATAGACCCAGCAATTCCTCTCTTGAGGAGATATACTAAGGAAACAAACATCCCCATCTAATGAGATCTGTGTATATCTATGTTCATAGCAGCACAGTTTGTAATGTAGCCAAAACCTGGAAGCAACCTAGGTGTCCAACAACAGATTAGTGGTTAAGAAAGTTGTGGTATATATACACAATGGAATACTACTCAGCTATTAAGATCAAACAAGATCGGGCTTGTTCAGGGTGGTATAGCCATAGACCTCAGCTGTTAAAAATGATGAATTCACCTTCTTCACCTCATCTTAGATGGAGCATGAAGGAATCCTGTTAAGTGAGATAATCCAGAAAGAGATGATGAATATGGGATGATCTCACTGATATGCAAAACTTAAGAAACAGGAACAGAAAGGGGAAGTATAAAATAAAACTTGGATTGGTTTGGTGTATTGCACCAAAGGAAAGGACCCTGGAGAAGGATACCAGCAAGAGGGCTTGGGTGGGGGCTGCATTCAGATTATGGTAAATAATGATGGACCTAATTGGGGTGAGAGTTGCTGCAGACACTTGCCTTGGAGCTATAAGACATTTTACCCATGTTCCAACAACTGTACTGTAAACCATTAGCTTCCCAATTAAAACAAAAGGAAGGAAGAAAGAGTATAAGGAAATGGCACAACCCTTTCTGAATCCCAACAAGGCAGCAGTATCCCTCAAATTAAATCATGGTGTTATTTAAAAAAACAAGTGGCAAGATTTTCTAGAAACATTATAACTGTAAATTCCCTTACATTACACTGTAGGTGGACCAGAACTTGTATACAAACAACCCCCCTTTTTGTATTTATACTTTTAAAACCATTATATAATACATAGTAACTGCCACCGGGGATCTGACATACCTTATTGCTGTGATGTTCAAATTCTACATTCACATCCAGCTTTAGGCTTTCTCTAATTTATCTATATTTTCCCTCTGGTTAGGACAAAATTTCTCTCATGGCATGGTCACTCATAACCAAAGTCCTTTTTTCTGCTTTAGCTCAGTTGATGACACTAGAATTTCTAACTGCAAGTGATAAATCCAGCCTAAAAATATCTGACATTGTTCTCAAACTTTGTGTCCCTATTTAGTAAACATCAAGCTCTCAATACCCCTAATTATACATCTTCTTACAAAATCTTAATATAAGGGGCTGGGTATGGCACATCCAGCTAAGTACAAATGTTACCATGTGAAAGGACTTGGGCTCAAACCCCCAGTCACCACCAGTAGTGGAAAGATTCACAAGCAGTAAAATATTGCTGCAGGTGTCTCTCACCTTTATCTCTTTCACTCTCTCAATTTATCTTATAATATAAAACATGTGGGATGGGTGGTGGCACACTTGGTTGAGCATACATGTTACAGTACACAAGGACCTGGGTTCAAGCCCCTGGTTCCTACCTGCAGGGGGAAAGTTTTGTGAGCATTGTTGCAGGTGTCTGCCTCTCTATCACCCCCTTCCCTTTTGATTTCTGGCTGTCTCTATCCAATAAATAAATATAATAAAAATAAAAATTAAATCTATTGATATTATTTATTTCTTATAAAAGAGAGAGAGATTCATATGAGAAAGAGAAAGAGAGAGAGAGAGAGAGAGAGAAGTTAGAGCAACACTCATGTACATGAATAATGAGGGATTGAACTGGGAGCCTCAGGCATACAAGTTCTGTGTTCTACTAGCTGAGATAATTTTCTAGCCCCTATGTCTCCCATGTTAATAGTTTTGTGCTCTCAGTAGAAAATGAGTGGATAATATGATAAGATTGTTCTTATAGGGAGCTGAGCACAATACCTAGCTTACAGAAAATACTCAATAAGTGGCGGCTGGTTGTAATTGTCAGCTCTTATTATTTCTCTACTACCAACATTATTGTCACTCCTTGGTCGTTTTGATAAGGAAAAAAAAGTCCTGGAATTGGATTGACTCTGGTCACACTTGTAGTTTAAAAAAGTGAGATGGAGTCCTCCTCTCCAGGGAATCTGGAGAGTGGGGTCCCCCTAGGCTATAAATGATTTTTTTTCTTTCAAAATGTTAGGGTGGCATGAGTAATATAGTCTCCCAAGTTTTATTATCATTTCCTGATAATACTTTCATACTTTTTTCTAAAGATACTTTTTTTCATACTTTTTTCTAAAGATTTTCAAACTTGAGCAGATATGTCCGTTTTTTTTAAAAAAATATTTTCATATTTACTTATTGGATAGAGACAGCTAGAAATGGAGAAGGGGAAGATGGAGAGGGAGAGAGGCAGAGAGACACTTGCAGCAGTGCTTCATCACTTGTGAAGCTTTCACCCTGGAGGTAGGGACCTGGGTTTTGGGCTCCTTGCGCACTGTAACATAGGCACTCAGCCAGGTGCACTGCCACCCAGTCCCTCTCAGTTTTTTTGGTATCAAAGTTGGACAGACTGAATAACTGACCCTAGTGAGACAATTCTAAGATGGGACTATTTGATTACACAGTCATTACTTTGGTAGTCAGCTGAGGTAAAGAACAAACACCTCATCACAGACCCCTGCAAGTGTCAACCTGGCTTTGACCTAGCACGTTTTGATTGGTCCCTCCTCAATCGCTATCAAACAGGCCATGGCCGGTGCGCCGCTATGTTCCATCGCTGGGGAGCCAGAGACGACCCGAACTGCCCCTGCGGCTCCAGACAGACTATGACCCACATAGTCAACGACTGCCACCTCTCCAGATTCAAAGGAGGTCTCAGAACTTTACATCAGGCTCAACCTGACGCTGTTGACTGGCTACGGAAGAAGGGCAAACGCTAGAAGAAGAACTTTGGTAATAACTATAAAACTGGGTTTAGTGACTAGTGAGAGCTAAAGTCCAAGTTTGTGAGCTTCCACTGTGTAATGTACCCAGGTATTGTTTGCTGTTTACGAACCGACTTAGACATCCTTTTCCAAAGAGACACACTGATCTGGTTGTTTCTTCACAGGTGAGATAGATACAGGTAACATGATACATTCATGTATTCTTCTCTGGGTTTCCAGTAATTTCTTTTTAAGAGTTACTTAAGTTACGACACTACTAGGGAGAGGTGTAGGGGCGGGGAACAGCAGAACGCTAAATATATCTGCCCACAGCATAATAAAACAGGTGTACCTTAATAGGTCTACCAGGGATGTTTTAGCTGTTAGCATCTTTTAAATGCTTCTGCTGAGATACCATGTTTTCATAACAAGGTTGGTGAGTATTAAACCTGTGATAGTTCTTTCTGGGCTGACTATAATTTACAAAAGAAAAAAAACAATAAAAACCTGCTAAAAAACTTTTATGTATTTTTAAATGTGGTAATCTAGGGGTCCCACTGATATTTGTGGTGAAAGATTTGCCCAAGGCTACATAACCCTGCTTGTACATTGCCAGGACTACAATCTGTTTTATGACAAAACAGATTCATTTATCTCCAAATAAATAAATTACTTTTGTGAACATTTAGAAACATTTGCATAATTAGGCTCTAAGATCTTAGCAGTCTTTTTCATAATAATTAAACTAATCTAATCTTGGACAGGGTAAACAGACTTGCTAGGATGAGAGCAGCCTTCAGGCAAGGAACTTACCACATTCTGCAGGAACTGTAAGGCTGATGATGTCTGTTAATTATGCAGAGCTTTTACTCCCCAGTAATAGCAGCGTTTGTATTGCCTGAAGCTTAGATAGCTACTCCCAGGCACATAAAATTAGACTTTGCTTTTTTGACGTTCTCTTAACACACACACACACACACACACACACACACACACACACACACACACACACACACACACGATGCTTCAAAATGATTATAGGCTTTCAACAAGGAGGGCATTAGCTTTATGCTGATGGATCCTGGATAGGCAGACAATTGGCCCGTTTTTTAGTCATGTGATCTTGATTATCTTTAAATCTGGAAGCTTTCAGACTGTGTACAGATAACACAGGGCTGAGGTTTAATAAAAGAGCAGCAAACAAGTGACTATGTTCCAGTCGTCAAACTTTCAGGGATGCCAGGTTTAAAACAACAAAAGATTCATTAGTAAAAAATCTTATTTTAAGGCAGACTTAATGTTATTTATCAAGAGTATTAAAAACATAATAGAAGAAGAATCAGATGAGCAGGCATATTTTGTAAAATATTCAGTCCTTTTTCTAAATGGATTGGTTCATGCAGAAGGTTGAATAGTGACTTAGCTGGTGAGAACTATTGTCTTTCTAGTTAAAATCAATCTATTTACCTTAAAAGCAAAATAACTGAAAAATGACTTGTTATACTGATAAGGAATGAAATTCACAAGGGCCATATTGTGGCACACCTTACATTCTTTTATTTATTTATTTATTTATTTATTTATTTATTTATTTATATTTATAAAAAGGAAACATTGACAAAACCGTAGGATAAGAGGGGTACAACTCCACACAATTCCCACCACCAGATCTCCGTATCCCATCCCCTATTAAAGAATAGCTTTCCTATTCTTTATCCCTCTGGGAGTATGGACCCAAGGTCATTGTGGGATGCAGAAGGTGGAAAGTCAGGCTTCTGTAATTGCTTCCCCACTGAACATGGGTGTTGACAGGTCGATCCATACCCCCAGCATGCCTCTCTCTTTCCCTAGTAGGGTGGGGCTCTGGGGAAGCTGAGCTCCAGGACACATTCACACCTTACATTCTATTGCATAAGAACCCATGTTTAAGCCCCTGGTCTTTACTTGTAGGGGAAAACTTCAGGAGTGGTGAAGCAGTACTGCAGTTGTCTCTCAGTTTCTCTCTTTATCCCCTCCCCTTTCAATTTCTCTCTGTCCCTATCCAATAATATATATGTATTAAAAGACTGAAATCCAATAAAGTAATAGACCATTTTTTTTCATTTATTAGCTATTATATCTCTCATTGCAAAAGTAAGCTCTCTCATACTCCGGCCAACTTTCTCAGGTGGAAAAAACAGACAGACATGGGGCCAGGCAATGGGACACCTGTTTCAGTGCAAACATTACAGTGTGCAAGAACCTAGGTTCAAGCCACTGGTCCCCACTTGCAGGGGAATAGCTTCACGAGTGGTAAGATAGGGCTGCAGTTGTCTGTCTGTCTCTTTCCCTCTCTACCTCCCCCTCCCTTCTCAATTTCTCTCTGTCTTTAATAATAAATAAATAAAATTTTAAAAAAAGAATGAAAGACTGACAACTGAAAGGCATCTAGACAGACAGTTACAACAGAGGAAGCCCCCCAGTGAGGTGGGAGTTGTGTTCCAACCTGGGTCAAATCCTTGGCAAAGCAGACACCCCACCCCACCCTGCTTAGGGCCATTTCACTGCCCTACCCTCAGGTTTCTCAAGGGAAATCTATACAACTAAAAGTCCTGGAGACAGTCCTGAATTAGACTCTGTAAGTAGAATCAGCTTTCACTGGGGACAGAGGTGACAGAGTGCTATTTAATGAATTCCTCTGTGTTCCCGGGAAATGCAGATAGACTTGGTCACAGTATCCTTAGTCATCAGAAAGTGCTGTTCCGTCTGTCCTTTCCATCTCTGTGTTTGCCTCTGATTTATTCATTTATCCACAGTATATTTTATTTTCCCCCATATTTAGTTACATTCCTAGAATGATTATTTATTCTTGGAATGGCCAAGCCTCACAGCACATTTAATTAAGACATCACAAACCTCTGTCTCCAGGGAAAGGGATTTGTGATATCACAAGCACAGGGCAGAGGAGACTGACAACAACAGGAACTAGAAATTGAGGAGTGAAAAGCGTCCCATGTGCGTGCTGGTGTTTGGGGATGAGTGCAGGAATGATCAAGTAAAATAGACAATTCATAACTCTTTTTCAATGAAGTTGCCCTACAATTAAAGCAGAAATAATGAATTTTGCTCAGCTTCTTCCCCCCACCTCCATTTTATTGGAGATGGTTAATGGTTTACAAAAGATTTGTCTACACCTGGGCACAATTTTTCAGCTAGATAAAACACTCTCAACCCCAATTTAGGATCCCAAACTCCCTACCCACGTACCCTTCTTCCATTCCTTCCCCAGAGTCCCCTGCGTTAGTACATTAAACCACCTCCATTCCAATGTTCATCCGGCATTTTCACTTTCTGTTCCTGTCTTCCAAGTTCTACAAGTGAGGTCATCCAGTATCCATCCCTTACACTGCCAATCCTGTCTTGCCAGAATTACTGAAAGGAGTCCTACATGAAAAGAAGGAAAGGAATTCCAAATTTAAATGAGGTGACTAGTGGTAAAAACTAATAGAACCAAGAACATAATAAACAACAGGAGAAAACAAAGACATAGGAAAGGGGAGGGCAAGATGGACAAAGTTATGTAAGTAAAATTGGTGGCTCATTAAAAAAAGATTGTTGTAAATATTGCTGGACACGATACTCCTGGTAACCCAATGGGACTCTTCAAGGAAATTAAGCAACTTGTTCAAAAAGCACCCTGAGGAATAAAGGAAGTAATCAGAAGTATCATGCTCCCCAACTTCAAAGCATTAGTAATTTGCTCAGTTTCTTTTTTATGAACTACACTGTTTGATCACTCACTCTGAAGTTCATGAATTATTAAAAATTTAGTTTCTTCTTATTCAGTCACATTAGCTATGAAACATGATTTTAACTAAAATAACCTCTGATTATGTTTAATTTTTACTAATAACTCACATACTTTATTAAGATGTTCTTTTTAATGTGTTTTATTTTATTGTACTTACTTATTTGATAGAGACAGTCAAATTGAGAGGGGATAGAGAGGAAGACAGAGAAGCACCTACCTGCAGCCCTGATTCACCACTCTCAAAGATTTTATTTTCTGTTTGACACTTAGGAGTTTACCTTTTGCTGCCATTAGAGATGGCATGTACATGGTGTGGGAAGTAATGAAGTAGATAAAATGTTGAAATCTCAGCCCTGAGATCCAGAGGTCAAGCCCTAGCAGCTCATGTTCCAGTGATGTCTGATTCACTTTGTCTCTCTCCTTCTATTTCTTTCACTAACAAATAAAATCACTTAAAAAGATGATGACAGATACAATAAAGTGTGTGGTCTGTATTCTTTTATTTAAATGAATGTATATTTATAGTGGCTATGCTTCTTGTTGGACTGATCTGTTGACCATTATGTAGTGTTTCTATCTCTACTCACTTTTTATCTGAGAACGGAATTGCTGTTTCTGCTTTTTGTTATTTGGTTTCTGTTTTCTGTACTACTGGCCTAGCACATCTTGCTCCATCCTCTACATTAAGCTTCCATTCATCTCTGTGTATGTTTCCTGGAGACAGACAATAGATAATGTTCTTTCATCTATTTAGCTGCTCTGAGTCTTTTCACAAGTGAATGTAGCCCATTCATAGTAAGGGTGATCATTGATGTATATGATTTACTTAAATCCATTTTAGTTTTTGTTTTAAGGTCCACCGTTCAGGCCGGCACAGAAGGTATGGGAGACACAGTGTGTTCACTGTAGGGTACTTTTGAAGGATGAACACCTTGATGGCCGCCGCCAACATGACCCTGCTTGGGTCAGCCGCCTGCAGAGCCTCCAGCACCATGTCAAGCTTCTGGGGGTGGCGATGAGGGCAGGGGCTGCTGTTGGATGGATGCTGGCCTGGCTTTCTGGGCACCCCTTGGCCCCAACTGTGCTGGGGGGCCCCTTCTTGGGCTGGTCATTTTGTTGACTATTTTCCTATTTGCTTCTACCTGTCACTTTATTTTTTAAAAAATTTTGATTTATTTATTTTCCGTTTTGTTGCCCTTGTTGTCTTTTTATTGTTGTTGTAGTTATTATTGTTATTGTTATTGATGTCATCATTGTTAGGACAGAGAGAAATGGAGAGAGGAGGGGAAGACAGAGGGGGAGAGAAAGAAAGACACTGGCAGACCTGCTTCACCGCCTGTGAAGTGACTCCCCTGCAGGTGGGAAGCCTGGGGCTAGAACTGGGATCCTTATGCAGGTCCTTGCACTTTGTGCCAAGTGTGCCTAACCTGCTCTGCTACTGCCCGACTCCCTGCCTGTCATTTTCTATGGATGGGTTTCTATGGTGATTTCCTCACTCATTTTTCTTACTGCTCCTTGTTTTGTATTGTGGTTACCATAAGTGTAATAAATAGCATATTCTACATTAAAACAGATTTTTTAAGGCTTGGCTAACAAATACTTGAATGTATTTAAATACTTGAATATATTTGATAGTACAGTTCTATCGATTAGTCCCCTCCCCTTTCCTGTTTTGTTGTCCTTTCTTATTTCTGTTGTATTTTTGGTTCTGGTTCACCTCACTTGAAAACAGGGATGGTTCAATATCTGCAAGTCAATCAATGTAATCCACCATATAAACAAAAGGAAAGATAAAAAAAAATCGTATGAGCTTGTCAAATGATGCAAATAAAGCATTTGATAAGGCTCAACACTTATTTATGATAAAGACTCTCAAGAAATTGGGAGTGGAAGGAAAATTCCACAACACAATAAAGGCAACGTGTGGATAAAGTCATACTCAATTTTCAAAAAATTGAAAGCTTTTCTCAGAAAATTAGGAAATAGGTAAGGATGTGCACTCTTATTACTTCTATTGAACATAATCCTGGGAATCCTTGACATAACAGTTAGGCAAGAAAGTGATATCAAAGAAATTCAAATTGAAATGAGGAAGTTAAATTATTGTTTGCAGATTGTGTGTTATTATATCTAGAAGACCCCCAAAAAATCTAAAAAAAAAAAAAAAAAAGCTACTTGGAAACATCAATAAATTCATCAAAGTAGCAAGTTAGAAAATCAATTCTCATGTAATAAACCACCCATTTGTTGAAAGCCAAACAGAGCCACGCTGAATTTTTATTTTTTGGTTACTATAGAAAAATACATTGGTGACACATTTCAGGACCTTAACATTAAGTTCCCACCCCATGGGCAAGGGAAACTAAAACAAGAATGAACAAATGGGACTATATCAAATTGAAAAGATGGTACACATCAAAAGAAAATTCCATAAGGATAAACAGGAAACCCAACAATGGGGAATGATATTTGCACACTACACTTCAGACAAGTGGCTGATATCAAACATCTATAAAGAACACACACAGTTCATGGTCCAGGAAATGGCACAATGGCTAAGGCACTAGACTCTCAAGCATGAGGTCTTGCGTTCAGTCCCCAGCTGCACATGTAGCAGAGTGATGTCTAGTTCTTTCTCTCTCTCCTTCTATCTTTCTCATTTATAAATAAATAAAATCTTAGAAAAATAAAAAGAACACACACAGCTTATTTAAAATAAAAAGAACAGCTCAATTAAAAAGTGGGTAGAAGGTATGAATAGATGGTTCTCTAAAGAAGAGATACACATGTTCCACAGACATATGTGAAAATGCTCCAATTTATTCATCATTAGAGAAATGCAAATTTAAACCACATTGAGATTCCACCTCACACCTGTGAGAATGGGTTCCCTCAATAAAATAAGGGAAGCTAAATGTTGGAGAGGATATGGAGAGCTAGGAACTCTAGTACACTGCTAGTGGGAGTGCAAATTGGTGCAGCCATTATGCAGAAGTGTATGGAGAATCATTAAACAAATACAAATGGAAATACCTTATGATCCAGCAATTACACTCCCAGACATCTACCAAAATATACAATAACAGTTATTCGTAGGGATATGTGAATCCCCATGTTTATATCAGCTTTATTCATAACGGCAACAACTTGGAAACAACAAAAAATGCCCTTCGACAGATGACTGGATAAAAAACGTTATGGAACATATACTCAGTGGAGTATTACTCAGCAATTAAAAGATGATATTGTGTCCTTTGGGAGTAAAGTGGATGGAATTCAAGAATATTATGCTTAATGAAGCAAGTAAGGAGGTAAGCACAACTACAGGATGGTTTCACTCATACATGGAATATAGAGAACTGAAGTGGTCCGGGAGGTGGCACAATGGGTAAAGCACTGGACTCTCAAGCATTTATTGTATAGAGATAGCCAGAAATTTAGAGAGAAAGGGGTTATAGAGAGGGAGAGAGAAATAGAAACACTTGCAACACTGGCTCACCATTTGCAAAGCTTTCCCTGTTTGTGTTATCCATCATGTCCCCACCGAATGAGCACTGAACCTAGAGTATGCATTGAAGGTATACACTCTACACATCTCCTGGTCCCTTATCTTGGATATTTAAAGAAATCAAATCAAGAGCTGGGGAGACAGCATAATGCAGATAAAGACTGGGGCCTTGAACCTGGGTCCTTGTGCATGGTAAAATGTGAGGTCAATCAGGTGTGCCACCACTTGGCCCCTGACTCTTAAGTTCTCAGTGAGGAAGACTTCCAGTCTAGTAAACATATTGTTTAATTGACCACCAAACTTCTTTATTTGCTTCTAGTAGTCTCTAATTATGAGATTTAATTGATATAACACATGTTTTTTTTTTTCTTTTTAAAGGGCATTGTAAACTAATCTTGTAATTTGTATCTTCTCTGATAATATTGGCATTTCCATTGTTTGGATGATATACCATTCTGTCTTGTAACTGTTCTTTTTTTCATATGTGATTAATTGTGGGTTACAAGATTGTAAGATTACACTGTATAATTCTACACCACATTCACCACCAAAGTTTTTATTTTCTTTTTTTTTATTTATGAAAAGGAAACATTGACTAAACCATAGGATAAGAAGGGTACAACTTCACACAATTCCTACTGGCAGAACTCCATATCCCATCCCCTCCCCTGATAACATTCCTATTATTTAACACTCTGGGAGTATGGACCCAAGGCCAGTGTGGGATGCAGAAAGTGGAAGGTCTGGCTTCTGTAATTGCTTCCCCACTGAACATGGCCATTGACAGGCCAATCCATACTCCCAGCCCGTCTTTCTCTTTCCCTAGTGGGGAAAGGCTCTGGGGAAATGGAGCTCCAGGACACATTGGTGGGGTTGTCTGTCCAGGGAAGTCTGGTCAGCATCATGCTAGCATCTGGAACCTGGTGGCTGAAAAGCAAGTTAACATACAAAACCTAACAAATTGTTGACCAATCATGGACCTAAAGGCTGGAATAGTGCAGATTAAATGTTGGGGGGGGTCCTCCATTTTGTAGATAGCTAGTAGACATATTTTAGTTCTATTCAAAAGGGCCTGTGGCTATACTAGTGGGTTTTTTTTTTTGTTTTGTTGTTGTTTGTTTGTTTTTGCCTAAGCTTGAACTTTGATATGCAGGTGGATGCTAATTATTGTCTGGGAAGGTGGTGTCATGGCTGGAAAAGCTGGATCAGGGAAGAGAATAATAGCTCCCCAATATGAGAAAGGTGTATAAATGTGGTTGACTGTAAACCCCATCGATTTGATGTGATCTAGGGCCCATATTCAGCTTTGGAGCCTATGTGACCTCTGCATCCCTGTAGATCTGGGCTCACATTCTATGGTCATAAGTAGGCACGTTCCAAGCTGCCCCAATATCAGGACCCATCTTCCTTAGGTGTAGCATAGATTATGTTGTCCATCGTCCCTTTGGAAGACAGAACATTCTCTATCATTTTTGATCCAAGTTGAGGGCAAGGTCCTATGGGGGCCCACAAAGGGGTCTTTTTTGTTGTTCCTGATAGGTATGATGGGTAACAATGGAGAGAGGGATTTATTCGACGTCTAGACCCATCATGTCTGTTTGGGAATCTCAGGACTCCCTGAATAGGGCCCCAGCCAATGTCGTGGCCTGATAGTGACTAAAGAGTCATCATTAAAGCAGGCCCGTCTCTTGCCCTTATTCAGCTTTTACAGTCTTTGATGAGGTTAGCTTTGGAGTGAGTAAGAGAACTGTTAATAGGAAGTAGGTGAGGAAGGAATCTAAGTCTAAGTAGATACTATTTCATTATGGACTTTATACTGACTCACTACAGACTATTGTGCATTTTTGCTTTCAGGTATATATTTTGCCCTAATTTATGGATACATGTGAACATATGCTCTATAACAGGACCTGGTCTATATCTAGGTTTTGGGATTTTGTTAGGAATTGAACCTCCTAGAATGGAATTAGAGAATACTAGGAAAGGAAAGGTCTTACCCGAGTAGTGAGGCTGAAGGGTTGACATTCCATGCCTGATGGCTCTAGACACAGTCTGAAGTGAAGCATGCTGAGATGGTACTCCTTGAGTTGATTAGGCTGGGATAGATGGATGCAATATAATTAGGTATGAATTGAGAGGAGAATGCAGGAAAGTGCACCCCACCCTGAGGTTCTAGGACTGGGAGAAATATAGGCTCTAAAGAGGAAGTGGGAAGTTCCTGCTGTCCTAGGGTTTAAGAAGATAGTAGATAGTTATTGCTATAATCACATTATTTGGCAATTGGGTTAACTTTGAAAAATCCCTTTGTTAGGATTTGCTGTGTCATACACAACCTCACCATAATTTATGTCCTTTGACATTATTTGTATATAGCTGTGACCACCAAAGTTCTTTGTCCCCTCTCAGCTCCCAAACATAGCCACCATTGTTCTTACAAAAATCTTAGATACAGTTTATCTGCTTCTGTTTAACTGTTAAAATCGTCAGTACTGGACATGCTTCTGTTTTGATTTTGATTCTAGTCATTTTAGAAAGATTCAAGATATTTTCAAATTGTTCCTAATTTTTACCAATACAAAAGTTAATTTCTCTGAATATGAAAATATTTTGAAGAAAATGCTATATGATGCTTGATATTTTGAAAAATGTCTTGGCAACTTGACAGGCTAGCCCAATATTCTCTATTTCCTCTATAAATATATCTTCATTCTGATAAACTATTTTCAAGATGCACCTGTTTCTCTGCCCCTACTAATTAAGTATGTCAACTCAATGTAAGTGTTTCTAAACTGTCATGTCTGTTGTGCTTTTATAGTGATTGCAATATAGCTTTCAACATTATATACGTGATTATATACATAAAGCATATATATATATATATATATATATATATATATCAAAACACCTGTTGCTCCTATGAAAACTAATTAGATCATCATCAAAATACTATCTAAATGTGAATCACTAATATTTTCCTTTGGAATTAGATTTATGAAGGACAAAGTTGTTTTGTTGATGGAAGATTTCAGGGACAATAAATGTCTAAAGTGCTCAGATATCTTTAAAAGCATTTTCAAGCTCCTGCTTTATATGTTTTGAAGTTGCTAAAGAGTATTAATCTGTTCACTGAATTTCTACATTAATCATAGTCTTTAATTCTAAATAAAATAACTGGAAAATGAAGTGTATGTGAAAATGAAGTGTATGTGTTACTTTTTAATTGAGATAGCCTATTTAAGATTTATGTAACTAAGTTTCAAATAGACATGTAAACAGAGTGTTAGATTTTATGGAGTAAGTGGGCTTCCACCATAGCTATCTGGGTCAATGAATTTTCTCATAAACTCTCACACAATTTAGTCTTTCTTTTTGCTTTCCTCCAGGATTATGGTTGGAACTATGAATCCACTGCTCCCAGAGGTCTTTTTTGTTGTTGTTGTTCACTTTATTGGATGGGACAGAGAGAAACTGAGAGAGGAGGGGAGCATAGAAAGGGGGAAAGATAATACCTGCAGACCTGCTTCACTGCTTGCGAAGCGACCACCCACCCCCTGCAGGTTGGGAGCCAGGAACTTGAACCTGGATCCTTCTTCCTATTATGTGAGCTTGACCTGGTGTGCTACCACCCCACACAATTGAGTCTTTGACAGTGTAATCTTCACCTAGAATCTGGTATCTTGCATATATACAAAAAGGAAATATAAAAAATTAATAAGTGTTTGTTGAATGAATGAGTGATGAGTTTTAGCCTAGACCTTAGGAATAGGATGACTTTTAAAGTGTTCTAAGGAATCCTCATTTTGAGACAACTCATTATTTTGTGAGCATACAGTCATCAGAATGAATGTTATCAATGCCTTCATTTTTTTTCTTTCTGTTTTTCTCCTGATCATTCACTTTAAATTGACTGTCATCATTTTATCATTTTGCTCTTAAGGTAAAGATTACCCTGTAAATGAAGTTTTTAAATATAAATATCTCCAAACATAGTGGTAGTACAAAAGCAGTGTTATTTTAAGTCACTTTTAAGGGCTGGGGAGACAGCATAGCTGTATGTTTCTGCAAAAAGTTCCTGCCTGACGCTGTGAGGTCCAAAGATCAATCACCAGCACTACCATAAACTAGAATTGAGCTCTGGTCTCTCCTCACACTGTATCTTTCTCTCTGCAATTCTCTCATTAAAATAAATAAGGAAATAATATTTTTAATACAAAATTCAAGTGCTGTTTCACCTATTTTAACTCTTGCCATCATCCCACACATGAATCAGCAAATAAACTTGCTAGAAAGTCTTGGGGTTTTGCAAGATTTTTAGGGACCAGTTCACATACGGCAAGGGAAAAAACCTTGCCAGCAAGGTCTGTGAATACAGCAAACTAATCAAAATGCAATTCTAGGAGCTCTCCCTGTGGTCACCCAAGGGAAACTCTGCCTGCCATTCCACTGCAAGCATAAAATTTCAGCCTGACTTTCAGGCAAAACACCAGTGTAATTGACATGTACTACTAATCAGATGAGTATAACACATGATAATATATTTTCCTCTGTGACTCAGAGTGACATGCTTCAGTGGATATCACAGCATGCATGAGGTTACCCTCTTTATATGCACAGAGGTGTTCAAGTCATGCCACTGAGAACCAGCACAAGGCACTCCCTCCATATGCAGCAAAATAATTGAAGCAATCCCCTTGGGAGTTGCTGGCCACCACATCTGTATCTATCTCTAGGCTGTAAGCAGCACCAGATGTTCTACCAGATGATAGTTTATGATGCCACAAGGTATTTCTGCTGATCCAAGTGGGAATGCAGGTCCCATATTAACGTCATCCTGTAGTATAACAATGAGAACCAAGAGAATGCAGGATGGTGACCCAATAAATGCTCCTCTTAAGAGCCCCACCTGCCCTTCCCCGTTATTGATCATTGATACACAGAAGGAAATATATATGCCCTTGACAACCTTGGGGTTTACTAGACTCAACAAAATCCTCTAAGGCCAGACTTTTCTGCACATTTCTTATAATTGAACTGCCTATTCTATAAGCCATAGGTGTTTACCCTAAAATTTTTTGCATAAGCATTTTGTTTGTTTCATGTCGGTGAATTACAAGAGTCATTTGACTTGTAGTAGAGAGTCACTGGACTTTTCTAGAATATGTTTCGACAGGTTTATTAATTTTTTAAAAGTTTTTTTTTAATATTTATTTTATTTATTTATTTCCTTTTGTTGCCCTTGTCTTTTTATTGTTGTAGTTATTATTGTTGTCGTTGTTGGATAGGACAGAGAGAAATGGAGAAAGGAGGGGAAGACAGAGAGGAGGAGAGAAAGATAGACACCTGCAGATCTGCTTCACCGCCTGTGAAGCGACTCCCCTGCAGGTGGGGAGCCGGGGTTCGAACCGGGATCCTTATGCCAGTCCTTGTGCTTTGCGCCACCTGTGCTTAACCCATTGCGCTACAGCCCGACTCCCTATTAAATTTTTATGAATGAAAAAATAAAATAAAATTATTATGTATGACTGCATATTTTTTGAAAAGCAAATTTCTTAGTCATGTTATAGTGGGTGGGGGTTAGTGACTTACAGTACAGTTGTTGATAAGATGGGTACAATTAGGGGGTAGGGCAGTAGCACAGTGGGTTAAGCACACATGGCACAAAGCTCAAGGACCAGCATAAGGATCCTGGTCTGAGCCTCTGGCTCCCCATCTGCAGGGGGGTGGATTCACAAGCAGATTTGCAGGTTTCTTTCTTTTCCTCCAGCTCTCTGTCTTCCACTCCTCTCTCCATTCCAATGATGACATCAATAATAACTACAACAGTAAAACAACAAGGGCAACAAAAGGGAATAAATAAATAATTTTTTAAAATTATATGTATGATAAAGAATGCAGGTGGCTAGACCCCTGAGCCTGAACCTCTGGGTGTTTGCAAAGAGGAATGCCACTGACTTTTGTATGTTAAGTTTGTAGACTGACACCTTAACTGTATTGCCTGATAGTTTCCAAAAGCTTCTTGCTGGATTCCTTAGGTTTTTCTGTGTATATTATCATGTCATCTGCAAATCAGGAGAGTTTGACTTCTTCTCTTCCAATCTGTATGCCTTTAATTCCTTGCTCCTGCCTGATTTCTATGGCAAGAACTTCCAACACTATGTTGAATAGTAATGGTGATAGTGGGCAGCCCTGTCTAGTACCTGATCTGAGGAGAAATGCTTTCAGTTTTTCACCATTGAGTATGATGTTGGCTGTAGGTTTGCTATATATAGACTCCACTATCTTGAGGAATTTTCCATCTATATCCATTTTTGTACTGTTTTGATCATAAAGGGGTATTGTATTTTGTCAAAGCCTTTCTCTGCATCTATTGATATGACCATATGGTTTTTGGTCTTATTTTTGTTGTGGTGGTGGATCACGTTGATTGATTGATGTATATTAAACCAACCTTGCTTGCCTGGGATAAACCCCACTTGGTCATGATGAACAGTCTTTTTAATATACTGCTGTATCCAGATGGCTAGAATTCTGTTCAATATTTTAGTATCTGTGTTCATCAGAGATACTGGTCTGTAGTTTTCTTTTTTGGTTGTGTTCCTGTCTACTTTGGTATCAAAGTGATGTTGGCTTCATAGAAGCTGGAAGGGAATATTCCAGTGTCTTCAAAATGTCCTCTAGTTCTAGTTTATCTATCTTCTAATTTAGCTCCCTCATGTCTTTATTGATTTTCTGCCTGGATTATCTGTCAAGTTGAGAGAATGGGGTGTTGAAGTCCCCTACTATGACTGTGTTGCTGTTAAAATATTGCTGTAGCTCTTTCAGTAGATTTTTGATGTATTTAGATGGCTTCTCATTGGGTGCATAGATGTTAATAATTGTTAAGTCCTGTTGATTGATTGATCCTCTGAGCAATAAATAGTGTCTATCCCTATCTTCTAAAATTTTATTTATTTTAAAGTCTATCATGTCAGCTATGAGAAT